>NW_020837953.1:10522007-11009332 GCF_003676395.1 Aethalodelphis obliquidens
TGTGTGTGTGTGTGTGTGTGTGTGTGTGTGTGTGTGTGTGTGTGTGTGTGTATGAGAGAGAGAGAGAGAGAGAGAGAGAGAGAGAGGGAGATCCAGGATCCAATCAGGTATCACGTTAGTTGACATGTTTCTTTATTCTTATTTAATAAAGAACAATTCCCTAGCCTTTCACTAGTCTTTCATGACATTGCCATTCTTGAAGAATCCAGACCAATTGTATTATAGACTATCCTTTAATTTGGATTTATTTTATTGTCTTCTCATGATTACACTCAGATTATTTTGGAGGGGCGTCAAGAATACTATATAGGAATTGCTGTGTCCTCCTCTGTACAAACCTATCTGGAGGCAAACAATGTCAATTGGTCCCATTTGGGGTGATATAATTTTGATCACTTGGTTTGCTCATTTTTAGATTTTTTTCATTGTAAAAGTACTTCTTCCCTTTTTATACATAATCTGTGAGTGATTCTTTGAGACTGCGAATCTCATGTTCTCAACGATCTTAAACCTAATGTTTTAGTGTAATTGACTTGTTGCATAAATCAATTATTGCTAAAAAGTTTGCAAAATGATGATGTCCTAAGTTTATCATTCTTTCTGCATTTATTACTTGGCTTTCTGTCATGATCTCCTTTAAATTTTTAAAAAGTTATCAGTATGAACTCATGAATTCTTTTTTATTCAATATGTTATAGCCTATTAGTATTCATTTTGATTTCAAATTTTCCTGAATTTGACCAGCGGGAGCCCCTACAAGTTGGCTCAGGTATCCATTTGTCCTGGTCCCATCAATTTATGAGTACTTCATTACTTTAGGCACAAGAAAATGTTCCAGGTTCAGTTTTTACTTTCCTTGCCCCAGCCCTAGAATTAGCCACTTCTTCAAGGAATGTTGTTTCCATTGAGTGAGGAATAGTTTTTAGAAACCAATATCTGGGTGTTAACTGTGCTTGCTGTGCTTGGAAAGAGGTATCAGTATTAACATATACAGTATGAATATATATAGTATGAATATGCTAATACTAATAATAGTATTAAAGGTATCAGTGTAAATAAATAAATACCCACACAAACACACAATACATATACATACATATGGATACCTCTAATTCCAACCCAATACCACACAACATGTTTTTTTAATTTTCTTCTGTGGTCCTAATCTGCATGAAGATTAGCTAAGGTCCCACTAAAGAAGTGACATTTGAAATGAAATCAGAATAATATTTAGAAGCCAGCCATGCAAAACTCTAGAAGCAGATCATTAAAAGCAGAGGGAACAACACAGAGGCCTGAGGCAGAAATAAGTGTGATATATTTGAGAAGCAGAATAGCCAGAGTGGCTGGAACATACTAAGCTACAGGAAAGTGGTTTGAAATGAAGTCAATGAGGTAGGCAGTAATAGTTGCTTCATATAAAGCTGTAAAGGATATGGTAAGGAGTTGGGAATTAATTTCAGCACAATAGAAAGACACTGAAAGTTTTTGAGAAGGTGATTGCGATAATCTGATTTATGTTTCAAAATATTACTCTGGATGTTGTATAGAGAATAAATTGTTCAAGGACAAGGGAAATAAAGCAGGGAGATATTTATAAGACTTGCAGTAATGTAGGCAAGATGAAATGATGAATTAGAGTAGCAACAGATGAGATAGAAGAGAATATCTTGAGATAAACTTTGAAGGTAGAACTAATTGGACTAATTCTGTATTCTCAAATGTTTATTATACATCTACTATGTGCTATGCATTGTGCTAAGTCCTGGGGATAGAAACACTAAAAAGAGATAAGCCCTACTTTTAATGAGCTCATAATTTAGCAGTGGGGATAGATACACAAATAAATTGTTTGTATGTGTGATAAGAGATCAATTTTAGTTCTAGAACCCGAAGCCATACAAGGGTACACTTTATAAATGTCATGGGACTGTTGTACATGTTCAGTAAAGTGACAGTGTGCAATACCACTTAGTATCTCAAATCAGGAACATGCTTTTGAATTGCCTAAATACAATCTGTAGAATTAAAAACAAAATAATAAGCCATCCACAGTTATATTGTCAAATAAAAGTTTTACACTTACTACTTGATACAACAGTAAATATCTAGAATGGGATATTGAAAGTGATTTCAGATTCTCATCCTGTTATACTCTATTGGGGAGGTTTCTTGAGTAGTAGGTGACTGGCCAAAGGTAGGTACAACCAGGACCAGAATAACAAGTAAAGTTCTATCACAGTTTCTATAGTTTTCACTTTTTTGTCTTTGTCAGTTAAAAATGAACAGTGGGAATTAAATATTTATATTTACATATACACAAGGTATGCTGTGAAAACATGTTTGCTTACAAACATAAAAATACTTGTTAACTAGTTTGATAAGAAAATAATCTATAAAAGTATATAGCAAAAATATTAATAATCTCTGACACTGGAAAGATCAATTCTATATTTAATATTACAAACAAAACCAGTTTTGGGTTTTTTAAATTCCTTATCTAGAAATGATTGAAAAGAAAGGCAGAAAAAATTATTTTTAGTCTCAACATGGCTTTGAAAAGATTAAATTAAGAAAACAAGAACGGGACTTCCCTGGTGGCGCAGTGGTTAAGAATATGCCTGCTAATGCAGGGGACACAGGTTTGATCCCTAGTCTGGGAAGATCCCACATGCCGCAGAGCAACTAAGTCCATGTGCCACAACTACTGAAGCCCGTGTCCCTAGAGCCCGTGGTCTGCAACAAGAGAAGCCACCGCAGTGAGAAGCCCGCACACCGCAATGAAGAGTGGCCCCTGCTCGCCGCAACTAGAGAAAGCCTGTGTGCAGCAACTAAGACCCAACGCAGCCAAAAATAAATAAATTTATTTTTTTAAAAAACAAGAACATTGAAACACCCAAGTCCAGAATGAGTCCAAATACTTGACCACACAGAATATTATCATCTTTAGGAGTAGGAGTAATAATAAAGGCCTTACAAGCAGTTTTTCATCTGCAAATACAGTAGACATTTTGGTATTTTGGCCACTGGCAAACAAAGGCTGTAGCATCAGCAAAGTTTTGAGTTGCCCCACTTTTGTGGATTCAATTCAGTGTATTTAAGGTTAACTAAAGTTGACATCAAAACTTTCAGACAGGGCTTCCCTGGTGGCTCAGTTGTTGAGAGTCCGCCTGCCGATGCAGGGGACACGGGTCCGTGCCCCGGTCCGGGAGGATCCCACATGCCGCGGAGCGGCTGGGCCCGTGAGCCATGGCCGCTGAGCCTGCGCGTCTGGAGCCTGTGCTTTGCAACGGGAGAGGCCACAACAGTGAGAGGCCCGCGTACCGCAAAAAAAAAAAAAAACTTTCAGACAGGCAAAAATTCATATTTTATTTTTTTATTGGGGTATGGTTGTTTTACAATGTTGTGTTAGTTTCTACTGTACAGAGAAGTGGAGTTCCCTGTGCTATACAGCAGGTTCTCATTAGTTATCTATTTTATACATATTTGTGTATATATATCAATCCCAATCTCCCAATTCATCCCACCCCCCACTTTCCCCACTTAGTGTCCATATGTTTGTTCTCTACATCTGTGTCTCTATTTCTGCCTTGCAAACCGGTTCACCTGTACCATTTTTCTAGATTCCACATATATGCGTTAATATACGATATTTGTTTTTCTCTTTCTGACTTACAAAAATTCACATTTTAAATAAACTCCCTATGCTTCTATTTAGAATAACAGTAGGCAATGATTTTAGAAGATAAAAGTTATTTCATAACCTATGACTTCAGCTTGGCAAACAGCTTAGGTTCCAAAACGGATCCATTTGTACTAAAATAAAAGCCCTTACAAAAGAATATGTTTGTGTATATAGAAACATATTTAAAAGGAATCAGATAACTTTTAAAATATTGTATATATATATTTATTTATTTTAATCAGGTTATATGTGACATGCAATAATATATTAGTTTCAGATATAAGTGTTTCAATATTTTTATACATTATGAAATAATCACCACAATAAGCCCAGTTACCATCTGCCACCATGCAAAGTTGTTACAATATTATTACCTATATTCCCTATGTGTACATTACATACTGTGACTTATTTATTTTATAGCTGGAATTTTGTACCTCTTAATCTCCTTCACCTATTTCATCCATCCTTCCACTCCCTTCCCCTCTGGCAACCACCAGTTTTTCCTCTGTACCTATGAGTCTGTTTCTGTTTTGTTTTGTTTGTTCACCTGTTTCATTTTTTAGATTCCACATATGAGTGAAATCATACAGTATCTGTCTTTCTCTGACTTATTTCACTAAACGTAATACCCTCTAGGTCCAACCATATTGTCACAAATGGCAAGATTTCATTCTTTTTTATGGCTGAGTAGTATTCTATTACATACATATATATATATATATATATATATATATATGCATGCCATATCTTCTTTACCTATTCATCTATTGATATGCACTTAAGTTGCTTCTATATCTTCGCTATTGTAAATAATGCTGCAATGAGCACTGCAGTGCATATATCTTTTTGAATTGGTGTTTTTGTTTTCTTCAGATATATATCCAGGAGTGGAATTACTGGATCATATGGTGGTTCTTTTCTTCGTTTTTTGAGAATCCCCCACTCTGTTTTCCATAGTGGTTACTCCAATTTACATTCCTACCAACCTTGCATGAGGGTGCCCTTTTCTCCACATCCTCACCAACACTTGTTGTTTCTTGTCCTTTTTTTTTTTTTCGCGGTACGCAGGCCTCTCCCGCCGCGGCCTCTCCCGCTGCAGAGCACAGGCCCTGGACGCGCAGGCCCAGCGGCCATGGCCCACGGGCCCAGCTGCTCCGCAGCACGTGGGAGCCTCCTGGACCGGGGCACGAACCCGTGTCGCCTGCATCGGCAGGCGGACTCCCAACCACTGCGCCACCAGGGAAGCCCTCTTGTCCTTTTGATAACAGTCATTCTGATAAGTGTGAGGTGGTGTCTCATTGTGGTTTTGATTTGCATTTCCTGGATGATTAGTTATGTTTACCACCTTTTCAGGTGCTTGTTGGCCTTCTGTATGTCTCCTTTGAAAAATTCCTATTCAGGTCTTCTGCCCATTTTTTAATCAAACTGTTTGGGCTTTTTTGATATTGAGTTGCATGAGCTCTTTGCATATCAACCCCTTATGGAACATATCTTTTGAAAATATCTTCTCCCATTCATTAGGTTGCCTTTTCACTTTGTTGGTGGTTTCCTTTGATATGCAAAAGCTTTTTAGTTTGATGTAGTCCCACTTGTTTATTTTTGCTTTTGTTCCCCTTGCCTAAGGAGACATATCCAAAAAAAACTTTGCTAAGACTGATGTCAAAGAGTGTACCACCTATATTTTCTTCTAGGACTTTTATGGTTTCAGGTCTTACATTTAAGTCTTCAATTCATTTGAGTTCATTTTGTATATGGAATCAGCTAATTTTTGAAGCATCCTTAGTGTTTCCTTTAAATCTGTCTTGAAATGACCATAAGGTTAGCTTCATGGAAAGGATTAACCAGCTTCTCGGTCTAAGGCTACCAGGATCATTTGTCTAAGGCTAGAAAGGTACCAACATGATGTAAACTGTAAGCAGAGAAGGAGAAGATGCAGGCTTTTCCTGGCAGTGGGTAGCTAAAACTCAAATAATTCTTAGAAAATGACACAATGGCAGCTTTTCTTGTCTTTTTCTTTCCTCGTTGGTGAAGAAAGACATTCCCACTCTTGAAATTTCCTTATAACCCAGACAAGTTCATGGAAACCTTGATCTACGTTCATCCTAATCTTTGCTGACACCCCCACAGTATGTCACCTTAAGTTGTGGGTTAACTGCTATTCTGCCTACATTACCTGTCTATGATGATCCAGGTCTGCTTTATTACCAATTAAAATCATTGGAACTCATCATGATCCTTTACTCTGAGAGTCTGTCTTTGAAACTCACAGATTTCTTCAAAACTGCTTCTATGTATGTCTGAAAAGAGCAATAGGAAGCCCTCATCAGTTCTCAGGAACTGTTCTCTTATAGCTCCAAACTTCTTGTCCTATTGTATCCAGAACATCTAACTGGGCTGCTCTGTCATCTATCACACACACACAAAGCAGCTGGTTGGCTCACAATCTGTTACAAAAGAGGACTGTATGAGTCGGATGGGGAGCGCCAACTTGCCCAAGCCACCCCACTATCCACCACCAACTGGTACTTCTGGCCAGAGCCGTTAGGTCAGTGCGCCACCACCACCAGGATGCTCAGAGTCCAGCCTGGCCACTGAGCTGCCACCTGACCTAGGTCTAGCTCTGCGGACATGTGGGGCCCGCAGGCGTCCAGGGTCTGGTGGCTTCGCAGCACTCCTGGGGCTGGCCGGTCAGGCCCAAGGGGTGGAGAAGCGGGGTGAACTCAGGGGCCAGGAGCGTCAGGGGCCAGGGTCTCGCTCCTCTACACCTCTCTGTAGCACCTGCCCACAACTAATTTCAATATATGTGTGATGAACAGATAATAATAGGGTCAACAATAATAACGACAACTGAATTCAGTACTAGATAAAATGTCAGTACAAAGGAAGAAGGAATTGACTGTGCCAGATGCAGTGAGTGGTTATTGAAGTATTCATAAAGGATACAGAGAGCTGTGCCTTTCTTTTTCCCATTGAGATATAATTGACATATTACATTGTGTAATATTAAGGTGTACAACATGTTGACTTGATACACTTCTATATTGCAAAATGATTACCACCATGGCATTAGCTAATACCTCTGTCATCTCACATACTACCATTTCTTTTTTTTTAAAAATTTGTTTATTTTTGGCTGCATTGGATCTTCGTTGCTGCACACGGGTTTTCTCTCCTTGCGGGGAGCGGGGACTGCTCTTTGTTGTGGTGCGCGGGCTTCTCATTGCCATGGCTTTTCCTGTTGTGGAGCTTGGGCTCTAGGCGCGCAGGCTTCAGTAGTTGTGGCACTTGGACTTCAGTAGTTGTGGCTCGCAGGCTCTAGAGTGCAGGCTCAGTAGTTGTGGTGCACTGGCTTAGTTGGTCTGCGGCATGTGGGATCTTCCTGGACCAGGGATCAAACCCATGTCCCCTGCATTGGCAGGCGGATTCTTAACCACTGAGCCACCAGTACCATTTCTTTTTTATGGTGAGAATGTTGACAATCTCTCTTAGCAATTTTCAAGTATGTAATACAAATTATTAACTATAATCACCATGCTGTACATTAGATCCCCCAAACTTATTCTTCTTTTAACTGGAAGTTTTTACCCTCTGACCACAGAGAGCTATCTTTTTTTTTTTTTTTTTTTTTTATTTTTTTTGCGGTACGCGGGCCTCTCACTGTTGTGGGCTCTCCCATTGCGGAGCACAGGCTCTGGATGCGCAGGCTCAGCGGCCATGGCTCACGGGCCTAGCCGCTCTGCGGCATGTGGGATCTTCCCGCACCGGGGAACGAACCCGTGTCCCCTGCATCAGCAGGCGGATTCTCAACCACTGCGCCACCAGGGAAGCCAAGAGCTATCTTTTAAAGGCTAAAGGAGTGGGGAGCAAAATAAGCATAGGTGCATGAAACAGCCTGATGAATTCCAGGACTGCTTAGCATGACAGGAACCTAGAGTTTAAGAATGGGATTAGTGTCAGGTGGAAGCAATTGAGGGGTTTTAAGTGAGGAGAGTTAATGTTATACTTGCATTTATGAAATATCACTCTGGCTTTATAAGGAAGAAGATAGATTTGAGGAATGCAAAACCAGAGTTAGGAGGGACTTAACACTTTCAGCCATGAGGTAGTAACAGGGACTAGATTTACCTTTCCACTTAACTAGAAAACCAGACAAAATAAGTGAAACAATGTTTCAGACATTGGGCAACAGGCCTTGCAAGACTGTGAACCCTGAGAAATGGGAAATTAATGAAGCAAACCCCTTGATTTCCTCAACTTATTCCCTGGAGGAAGTTTCTACATTATAGTGGAGGGAAGGGAAATTCAGAGTCTGGTGGTCTTGCTGGGTTGAGGAGATAGATACTGGAGTTTTTGGAGGGGAAGGCAGCTATTATTAGCCAAGCAGAGTGCCAGAGAGGAGGGAACTGCACAAAGAAAGAGCTTTGGAGATCTGCAGAGCGTTCCCCCTGAGTCTTTTGATGAGCATTAATTTGTGAACGCAAATGAGGACACTATTTGATGCTGGGGAAAGTCTGTTAGAAAGCAGTAGGCCAAACAATTCCCACATTCACCTAGGGCTGGGAATATTTTGTGTGCAAAGCTGGAGTGGGGAGGCATCGTAAAACACAAGGCATCAGATAGAGTTCTCAGAAGAGGAATGTCTGAGTTGTGGAGCTTTATTAGGACTAGAGTAAAGGCTCATCTGGATGCAACCTAACAAATCTTTTTTTTTTTTTTTGAGAAAATATCAATATTTGTTTACTCTGGGAATTCACATATGACTTTTTATTATAATTTTTATGGTACTTTTCTGTATTTTAAAACACAAAAACAAGCAAACCAGATGAGATTGTTTTTCCCAAAGAGCACAAGTTTGTTATCTTTTTTATTTTTTTAAATCTATAGGTTGCTGATGAAGATATTATCATGATATTCAATGAGCATCTAACAGTTTCTTGAAGCCATAGAATTTAATGGAACAGCTTTGGGAGATGTTTTGTTTGGTTTCCAGCTTTATTGAATTGAATATATTATATAATATATATATATCATATACATGTAATATATATTATATATCATATTCAAATATAATAGAATATATTATAATTGAATAATTATTGAATATAATTATTGAGAACAATTTTAATATAATAAAATTGCATGTATTTAACAAACAGCTTATGGAGCTCAATATCAAAAAAACAAGCACTCCCAACTAAAAAATGGGCGGAAGACCTAAATAGACATATCACCAAAGAAGACATACAGATGGCCAACAAACACATGAAAAGATGCTCAACATCACCAATTATTAGAGAAATGAAAATCAAAACTACAATGAGGTATCACCTAACACCGGTCAGAATGGCCATTATCAAAAAATCTAGAAACAATAAATGCTGGAAAGGGTGTGGTGAAAAGGGAACCCTCCTGCACTGTTGGTGGGAATGTAAATTGATACAACCACTATGGAGAACAGTATGGAGGTTCCTTAAAAATTTAAAAATAGAACTACTATATGAACCAGCAATCTCACTACTGTGCATATACCCTGAGAAAACCATAATTCTAAAAGAGAGACATGTACCACAATGTTCATTGCAGCACTATTACAATAGCCAGGACATGGAAGCAACTTAAATGTCCATCGACAGATGAATGGATAAAGTAGATGTGGCACATATATACAATGGAATATTACTCAGCCATAAAAAGAAACGAAACTGAGTTATTTGCAGGGAGATGGATGGACCTAGAGTCTGTCATACAGAGTGAACTAAGTCAGAAAGAGAAAAACAAATACCATATGCTAACACATATATATGGAATCTAAAAAAAAAAAAAGGTACTGATGAACCTAGTGGCAGGGCAGGAATAAAGACGTAGACATAGAGAATGGACTTGAGGACACAGGGTGGGGAGGGGGAAGGTGGGGTGAAGTGAGAGTAGCATCGACATATATACACTACCAAATGTAAAATAGCTAGTGGGAAGCAGCAGCATAGCACGGGGAGATCAGCTTGGTGCTTTGTGACCGCCTAGAGGGGTGGGATAGGGAGGGAGAGAGGGAGGCTCAAGAGGGAGGGGATATGGGGATATATGTATGCATATGGTTGATTCACTTCGTTGTGGAAACTAACATAGTATTGTGAAGCAATTATACTCCAATAAAGATCTATTGAAAACTGTATATATTTAAAGTGTATATGGTAGATTTGACATATAAATATTGATACATTGTGAAATATTTACCACAATTAATTTAATCAACATGTCCATCACCTTAATAGTTACCCTTTTTTGAGTGTGTATGGTGAGAAAGCTTAAGATCTTCTCTCTTAGCAAATTTCAAGTATACAATGCAGTATTATTAACTACAGTCACCATGCTATACATTAGATTTTTAGAGCTTATTCACCTTATAACTGAAAGTTTGTACCTTTTGACCAACATCTCACCATTTCCCCAATCCTTGGCAACTGCCATTCTACTCTCTCTTTCTATAAATGTGACTTTTTTTCTTTAGAGTCCAAGTATAAGTGATACCACACAGTAATTGGATTTCTCTACCTGGCCTATTTCACTTAGCATAATGGCCTCCAGGTTCATCCATGTTGTGGCAAATGGCAAGATTTTATTATTTTTTGTAACTGAATAATATTCCATTATTGTGTGTGTGTATATATATATATATATGTATATATACACCATATTTTCTTTGTCCATTCATTCATTAATGAGTACTTAGGTTGTTTCCATATCTTGGTTATTGTAAATAATGCTGCAATGAACATGGAGGCACAGATAGCTCTTCAAGACATTTATTTTTGGATATATATCCAGAATTGGGATTGTTGGATCATGTGGTAGTTCTACTTTTAATTTTTTGAAGAAACTACATGCTGTTTTCCATAATGGCTGTAATAATTTACATTATTATTACTCCACCAATAGCACACGAGTTCTCTATTCTCCATATCTTCACCAACATTTGTTTTGTGTTGTTTTTTTGATAATAGCCCTTCTAATAGGAGCGAGGTGATATCTCACTGTGGTTTTGACTTGCATTTTCCTGATGATTAGTGATGCTGAGCATCTTTTCATGTACCATTGGCCATTTGTGTGTCTTCTTTGGAAAAATGCCTATTCAGGTCCTTTGCTAATTTTTAAATTCTGATTATTTGTTTTTTGCTATTGAGTTATATTAGTTCCTTATATATATTTAGATATTTATCTCTTATTAGATATATGGTTTGCAAATATTTTCTCCCATTCCACAGGTTGCCTTTTCATTTTGTTATTGGTTTCTTTTGCTGTGCAAAATCCTTTTCATTTGATGTAGTGTCACTTGTTTGCTTTTGCTTTTGTTGCCTGTGCTTTTGGTGCCAAATACAAAATACCATTGCCAAGACCAACATCAAGGAATTTTTTCCCTGTGTTTTCTTCTAGGAGTTTTGACAGTTTCCAGTCTTACATTAAGTCTTTAATCTGTGTGAGTGGTGTAAGATAGAGGTCTGGTTTCATTCTTTAGCATGTGAATATCCAGTTTTCCCAACAGTATTCATTAAAGAGACTATCCTTTCCCCATTTTATGTTCTTTGTGCCTTTGTCAATGATTAGTTGGTGGGCTCATTTGTGGCTTCTCTATTTCATTCCATTGTTCTAAGTGTCTGTTTTTATGCCAGTACCATAGTGTCTTGATTACTATATTTTATTGATTACTTGATTACTTGATTGATTGATTATCGATTACTTGATTACTTGATTACTATAGCTTTGTAATATAATTTGACATCAGGAAGTGATACCTCCACCTTTGTTTTTCTTTCTTAAGATTGCTTTGGCTATTTAGAGTCTTTTGTGGTTCCATATAAATTTTAGGGGTTTTTTTCTCTGTCTGTGAAAAATGCCATTGGAATTTTAATAAAGATTACATTGAATCTGTAGATCACTTTGGGGAGCATGGGTGTTTTATTGATATTAATTCTTCCAATCCATTTGTGTCTTGTTCAGTTTTTTTCATCAGCATCTTACAGTTTTCAGTGTACAAGTCTTTCACCTCCTTGGTCACGTTTATTCCTAAGTATTTTACTGTCTTTAATGTGACTGTAAATGGAACTGCTTTCTTAATGTCTCTTTCAGATAGTTTATCGTTAGCATATCAAAATGCAAGTGATTTTTGTATGTTGATTTTGTATCCTGCAACTTTACTGAATCTTTTAATTAGTTCTAACAGTTTTTTTGGTAGTCTTTAGGGTTTTCTATATATAATATGTCATCTAAAAATAGAGACAATTTCACTCTTCCTTTCCCATTTGGATAACTTTATTTCTTTTTCTTGCCTCATTTCTCTGGCCAGGACTTCTAGACCTATGCTGAATAAAAGTGGTGAGAGTGGGCATCATTGTGTTATTCCTGATCTTACAGTAAAAGCTTTCAGCTTTTCACCATTGAGTATGATGTTAGCTGTGAGCTTGTAGTGTATGGTCTTTATTATGTTGAGGTACATTCCCTCAATACTCACTTTGGTGACAGTTTTTATCATGAATGATGTTGAATTTTATCAGATGCTTCTTCTGCATCGATTGAGATGATCATATGATTTTTATCTTTAATTTTGTTAATGTGATGTATCACGTTTACGGATTTGTGGATATTGAATCATCTTTGCATCCCCAGAATAAATTCCACTTGATTATGGTTTCTGATTATTTTAATGTATTGTTGAATTTGGTTGGCTAATATTTTGCTGAGGATTTTTGCATCTATGTGCATCAGGGATGTTGGTCTGTAATTTTCTTTTCTGGTAATATCCTTGTCTGGCTTTGTTAACCGGGTGATGCTGGAGTATGGAAGTGTTCCATCTACTTTAAATTTTTTGGAAGAGTTTGAGAAGGATTGGCATTAATTTCTCTGTAAATGTTTGGTACAATTTACCAGGTATACCAACTTGTCCTGGACTTTTCCTTTTTTGAGAGATTTTTGATTACTAATTTAATCTTCTTACTAGTTATAGGTCTATTCATACTTTCTATTTCTTCATGATTCAGTCTTTTCAAAAATTAAATAAAATTTTATTTTATTTAAAAATTTTTATTGAGGTATAGTTGATTTATAATATTATTAGTTTCAGGTGTACAACATAGTGATTCAAAATTTTTATCTGTTTGATATTGGCAGATTATATTTCTAGGAATTTATCTGTTTCTGTTAGGTTGTCCAATTTGTTGTCATATAATTGTTCATAATGGTCTTTTATGCTCCTTTGTGTTTCTGCAGTATCAGTTGTAATGTCTTCTCTTTCATTTCTGATTTTATTGATTTGAATCTTCTCTTTTTTCTTAGTCAAGATGAAAATTTGTCAGTATTGTTTGTTTTTCTTTAAAACAGCTCAGTTTCATTGATTTTTTTTCCTACTGTTTTTCTGGTCCATATATTGATACTTTTTCTGCTCTGATCTTTGTTATTTTCTTTCTTCTGCTATCTTTGGCCTTAGTTTGTTCTTTTTCTAGTTCCTTGAGGTGTAAAATTAGCTAAATAAACTAAAATATGTATTCCTCTGATGATGGATGGATAATTTCAAATGACGTCTTTGAATTCACAGATTGTTTTTCAGCTTGATTAAGTCTATTGTTGATGCTCTCTATCACATTTTTTATTTTATTCATTCTATTCTATTCTTCAGCTGCAGAATTTAAAAAATAATTTCTTTTTCTTTGCTAAACCTCTTATTTTGTTCACATACTGTTTTCCTGATTTCATTGAGTTGTGTGATCTCTTGTAGCTGAGTTTCCTTACAACAATTATTTTGAGGAACTTCCCTGGAGGTCCAGTTGTTAAGACTCCATTCTTCCACTTCAGGGGGCACAGGTTTGATCCCTGGTCAGGGAATTAAGATTCTACATGCCATGCAGCTTGGCCAAAAACCAAAAATAAACAAATTATTTTGAATTCTTTGCCAGGCAAGTTGTTGATCTCCATTTCTTTGGGGCTGGTTACTAGAAAATTATTGTGTTCCTTTGGTGGTATACTATTTCTTTGATTTTTTCATATTTCTTGAAGTCTTGCATTGTTTTCATCACATTTGAAGAAGTCAGCTCCTCCAATATTTACTGACTGGCTTCAGGAGAGAGATACCTTCATTTGTTAGTCCAGCAAGGAATTCTGAGGCTTTTACAGATCTTTTCTATGCATGTGCCCAGTCTACACTTCTCGCTCTCTCTTAGGGGAGAATTCTTAAGATTGCATGCCTTTTCTCAATCCTGCGAAGACAGGCTGGGTGCTGAAGGCCTCCTCTTTTCCCCCCTTGGGCAGTACCCTGAAATACTCAAGTTTATGAGCATTCTCCCAGTCCTACAGAGTTGGGATCACTTTCTGTGCTTGTTTGCTAGACATCTGCAAGGGCTAGCTCTCACTGTCCATAGGAGTTTATGCTGGGAACCAGCCATGGGGAGGTTGTGAATATAGGGGAGATGCACAGAGAGTTGAGGGTTCTCATGAGCTAGTTAAGATAAGGCATTCCCAGTGTCTCATGGTTGGCCTTTTAGATAGAATCCACAGATCAGTTGGTAGGAAGAAGCGTGAAGCTGTGTCCCTTTGATATATTCCAAGTACATCAAAGGGACACAACTGTGTCCCTGTGCTCCCCACCTCTCCCAATTGCACAGCCTCGCAGATCACCTCAGTAACCTGAGTTAGGCAAGAAGGAAGTGGTCCTCTTGGGCAGCATCGAGCACAGCTGGGAGAGGCAGGCACTCACTCACATGCTCTCCCTTTCTCCTGCGGGAAAAATTACAGGCTGTGGGGGTCTTCCTGGCACCAAGTCCTGCCACCTTGAGGTAGAGGTGACATGGGCAAAGTGAAACTCTTTCTCTAACCCTCTTCAATATATTTATTTTCAGATTTTCTTTTCTTCGATGGTGTTTTGGAACTTCTCCACTGGATTAATGGACTCTCACAAAGTACCTTCATCTGTGGGTGATTGCTTAAATTGATGTGGAGCCCCAAATCTGCATATAAATGCCCCTGCAATCCAGGGCACAATATTTTTTAAAATTTATTTTTATTTATTTAAAATTTTTTCCAGTTTTATTGAGATGTAATTGACATATTAGTTTAAGGTGTACAGCATAATGATTTCATACATGTATGTATTGCAAGACGGTTGTCACAATAAGTAACATCCATCAGCACACAGTGTTGCAGTTTTTTTTTTCTTGTGATAGGAACTTTTAAGGTCTACTCTCTTAGCAACATTCAAATATATAACACAGTGTTGTTAACTAAAGTCACCATGTTGTACACTATATCCCAGAAATTATCTCATAAGTGGAAGTTTGTACCTTTTGACCAACTTCACCCACTTCCTCCACCCCTCATCCCTAGCCTCTGGCAACCACTCATCTGTCCTTTGTTTCTATGAGTTTTGCTTTTTGAAATTCCACATATAAGTGAGATCATACAGTATTTGCCTTTCTCTGACTTATTTCTCTTAGCGTGATGCTCTTGAGGTCCATCTATGTTGTCACAAACAGCAAGATGTCCACTATATAGTCCTATACACTATTCCACTGTGGAATATACCAAATTTTCCTTTTTACCAAATATTTGGTATTTCCTTTTTGGTATTTCCTTTTTACCAAATATTTGGTATTTCCAAATATACCAAATTTTCCTTTTCCATTCATCTGTTGATGGACACTTGTTTCAGTGTCTTAGCTATTGTAAATAATGCTACAATGAATATAAGGATGCAAATGCCTCTTTGAGATAGTGTTTTCATTTCCTTTGGATATGTACCCAGAAGAATTCCTGGACCACATGGTAGTTCTACTTCTAATTTTTTGAGGAATCTCCATACTGTTTTCCATAATGGCTGCACCTATTTACATTCCCTCCAACAGTGCACAAGTGTTCCATTTTCTCCACATCCTTGCTAACACCTGTTATCTCTTGTTTTTTTGATGACAACCATTCTAAAAGGTGTGAGGTAACATCTCATTGTGGTTTTGATTTCAGTTTCTCTGATGATCAGTTATACTGAGGAACTATCCATGTGTCTGTTGGCCATTTGTATGTCTTCTTTGGGAAAATATTTGTTCTGGTCCTCTGCCACGGCTCACTCTTGAACTGTTACATAGGTGAAAATCCAAGTTATCCAGGGGCAAAACAAGAGCTGAAAGAGCCAGACAGACACTTCAGCTGTTGTCTACCACAGTGGAGACAGATTTAACCTATAAAGACTAACTTGATCTGAATAAGAGGAAAAGCTCTAGCTCAATAAATAGGTCTAATTTGAATCACTACAATATAATTGAGTGGTGGCTGCTCAACCACATCCCAGATTTAAGCTTGTTCTCAGACCCAGAGCCCTTTGGATAAAAGATGGCCTTTGATGAAGGACCCTGCTGCTCTCCTAAAAATTGACACTGTAAATCTTCCTCCTAGGCTTCCCCCCCAGATATTTACAACCATTTGCCAGTGTGATGGTGCATTAGGCTAAGGGAAATAACCAGATTTTAAAAACGGATTACTAGATAATTTTTGTGAACTGACACTAATTACTGGAGTTCTAAAATGTCACGGTAGTCCACTAGTCAAATAGGGGTTTATGGAGCTCAGGTCACTAATGTAGTGGTGGTTTGGGTCCATCTCAATGATGGACCAGTAAATTCCAAACCAAATCCATGGTTCTCTCTCCAGTTCCAGAAAGCATAATTGGAATAGACATACCTAACAAAATCTCCATATAGGTTCTCTAACCCATGGAATGAGAGCTATTATGGTAGCAAAAGCCAAGTGGAAGGCACTAGAAGTGCTTCCCCATACCAAAATAACAAACCAAAAGCAATAGCACATAGAGACATTGGAGAGATTAATGTTGCTTGAAGGATGCAGGGGTGGTGATTCTTGCCACATCTTCTTTCAGCTTGCCTATTTGGCCTGTGCAGAAGACAGATAGATACTAGAAAATGAAAGTGGATTGTTCCAAATGATTTATTCATGTAGTCCCTCTAATTGCAGGTTCTGTTTGGGTGTTGTTTCATTGCAGCAAAAAATCAACACTTTGACCACAGCATGCAGTTGACCACACGATGCAGTTTTGTTTCATCTGGAAGGATCAGCACTACACCTTCACTGTTCCACCCCAGGGTTATATTATTTTTCTAACCCCCTGTCATAATCTAGTCCAAATGGGTCTTGATCTTCTCATTACACAAGAATGGACACCACAGGATATTTGTGGTACCATGCTGACTTGACATAGTGAGTGAGAATTAGTAACTATCCTAGATAGTTTGATAAGATATATGCACGTCAGAGGGTGGAAATAAGTTCCACAAAATTCAAGGGCCTGTTGCCTCAGTAAATTCTAGGCATCCAGTGGTCTGGAGCATGTCCAGATGCTCCAAGATGAAAAACTAGTTGCTGCATCTGACTCCTCCAACCACTAAGAAAGAGGCACAATGGATATTGGAGGCAACATAAACCTCATTTGGGGGTGCTACTTTGACTCACTGAATAACTTGGAAGAGTTCCAATTCTGAGTAGTGCCCAGAAGAATAGAAGGCTCTGCAGCAGGTACAGGTTACCAAGTTAGTTTTTCTGTCCCTTGGGCCATATGGTCCAGCAGATCCACATTATTTGAAGTTTCTGGCAGATAGGGATACTGTATGAAGACTTTAGCAGGCAAATATAGGTTGATCAGAGTTTATAGGATTCCAAACAAAGCTATGTTATCACCTGCCAATAATTATTCTCCTTTTGGAAACACCACCTAGCTTGCCACTAGACTAGTAGAGACTTACCATGTGACCATGGCCACCAAGTTACCTTTGAGTTGAGCTGCTCACCATGAACTGGATGTTCTCTGATTCACTAATACGTAAAGTTAGGCATACAGATCTACACTAGATCAAAAATGGCATTAAAACATATAAAATTGAATTTGAGTGGATTCTGAAGGCACAAAAGAATTGTATGAGGAAATGGTTAATATACTTGTGGCTCTTACTGCTGCTGCATGGTCTTCTCTCTTTCAACATATATCTATGACTTGTTACCAATTGACTGAGGAAGAAAATCCTTGACCCTGGTTCACAGATAGTTCTGCATGGTATGCCAGCATCAGCTAAAAATTCACAGCTGGAGTACCATAGCCCTGCTCATGTATGGCTCTGATGGGCAGTAGTGAAAGACAGTCTCAGTAGGCATAACTGAGCAGTGACCTATCTGTATAGCCTGGAAGAACAAATGTTCAGACTGTATAGATTTTCACTGATTCATTGGCAGTGGCTAAGGATTTGGCTGGATGGTTGCCCACTTGTAAGGAGTACAAGCAGTCTAAGGAAGATATATGTAGGTAAATTACTCTGAATGGGCACAGAATGTGAAGATAAATTTGAGTCCCTTGTAAATGCTCCCCAAAGGGCAATATCAGAAAAAGACGTTAATAATCAAGTGGACAAGATGATCTGTTCCATGGATGTTAGTCAGCCTCTTCCAACAGCTACCCTTGACCTTGCCCAATGGACTCATGAACAAACTTGCCATGTTGGAAGGGATGAAAGTTACTCATGGGCTTAGGAACATGGACTTCCACTCACTAAGGCTGACATGACTATAGCCACTTCTGAGAGCCCCATCTGCCAACAGCAGAGACTAACACTGATTTCCCATTCCCTGGGGGGAGTATAAGTCAGCCACTTGGTAACAGGTGGATTACATCAGACCACTTCTACCAAGAGAAAGACATCACCTGTGTTCTCACTGGACTATACACTCACTTTGGATATAAATTTGCCTTTCTAGACCACCGTGCTTCTCCCATTACCACCATCCCTCGATTTCAGGGTACCACATTCACCATCATGGTATCTGAAAAGATTGTTTCTGACCAGAAAATAATTTTACTTAACATGAAATGAGGTATGTCAGTAGGGTCATGCTCATGGAATTAACTCTTCTTACCATTTTCCCCATTACCCAAAGCAAGAACTGATAGAATGGTGTGGAGGCTGGTGGGGGGCACTTTTTGAAGACCCAGTTTTAGTGGCAATAATTTTCATGGCCCAGACAGATAATATCCTCCAGGATGTGGTATATGTTCAGGTACTAAGATACGGTGCTGTTTTGTCTCTTGGCTAGGATTCTCAGGTCCAAGAGAGAAAGGGTGAAAATGAGAGTGACTCTTCTATGACTCGTGGTAATCCAGTAGTGAATGCTTTACTTTCTGTCTCAGCTGTGACCATGTGACAAGTTACAAAAATGATGGTAGTAGTTACAGGCATTTCACTTCCTACTTTGAAATGAATATATACCAGTTCTTTTTCTTTTCTTCCCCTATCTCATTCCTCTACTAGCACATGTGAATAGTGGCTAACCTTAGGGACTTTTATCCTCCACTGGGGAGAGTGTTGGTGTATTGTTTATTATAGGAGGGATCTTGCATCATGGAATGTAAGAACATGATTGCTATTTTGTTATACAGAAGTTTTAAATATTGTTAAAGTGTAAATGAATGCCAAACTGATGAGTGGACTGAGGTGATTTGTACTCTGTTAACTCATTAAGCTCGAATTATGTTTCCCAGTATCCTTTCCCCTGTATGATTCCGGGCTAGAGTTGGCCAAGAGAGGAATATGTGCAACATTTGGAAGGCAGAATTTAAGCAGAAGCCATTTCTCTGTGCAGGTCATCATGCTTAGATGTAGCAACAGCAGAGAGGACAGTGGGTTCCAAATTGCCCTCACTCTCCTCTGTCGTGTTTCCAGTCCTTCTTCCCAATGTCCAGCTTTTCCTCCTAACTGCTGACCCTATTGACAAACAATGGCCCCAGGGCCCAGGGTCACCACCAGAGAGTTGGCAAAATACTGTCAAGGCAGTAGCTACTCAGAGGCACATCTTCCTGTAGATATTCTCACAAGCCTTTCCCCCACCCCTCTCCCCCCACTCCACAGTCTCACTGTGGCAGTTGGACAAGGTGGCTTCTCAGATTATCTGACTGGTGACTTCTCTGATTCTCTGACTTCTCTCCTAAACTTACTTCACTTCCCCAGCTTCTCCTACAACATGTAAGATATAATTCCTGTAATAAATTCCTTTTCTCATACATGATAGTGGTTCATTTTCCCCAATCAAAACTTGACTGGTATGAATAGAGAAATTCCTGATGGACTTTGAGCCTGTTCTGTCTGTTCCTGAGGCCCAGTTACAACCTTGTGTTTCCTGTATTTAGTTGCTTAACCATTATTTGATTCTATTTACAAAATAAAAAATTTTTCCTAAGCTAATTTGCGTTGGTTTCCAGGTATTTGTGATTAAAAAAAAAACTGTAACCAACACCCTATGGCAATGTTAATTATGGATCTCTTGTATTTCTTCATGCCTGTGAGCAGAGACACAGACTGCCAAACTCTTTTCAAGGACGTTTATGTAGCAAAGAGTCTTGGAATATATTGTGGCTTCCTATGGTACAAAGGGCACGTGTGCTTACTGCCCATTATAAAATATCTGTTTCCCTCATTCAGTGTTCCTTTCCCGTTATGCAATCCACTGTGCAGGTATTATTTGGGCCTCTTCCTACTGCCCTGTGGGAACTGGGGCTCAGGAAATGAGGCAAAAATGATGTTACTTTGGCTATTGCTATTGCTATTGCTATGACTGTCCTTTGTCACTGACCTAAGAGACATGAAACTGTTGCAGGTTAACTTGTCAGCTGGTATGGATGGTGAAATCTCAGATCCTTCACAGTTCTTGAAAATAAGATTATTTTAGACTGGTGTAATTTCATATGAACTGCTCATTAGGCTTTTCAAATAGAACAATGTATATACCTATGATACAAAGTAACATTTTAATAAACAAGTAAATGTATTAGGTTTTGAAGAAATAAACTCAGTTTATTCTATCACTACAGTGTGACAATTACTTTAAGTGCATAGATCTCTTTATTTCTCATTTGTAATGACAAGAATTTGGTTAGGATGCTTTGGTTATAGTAACAGAAACAAAATTCTACTTTATGCAAAAAAGGTAATTTATTTAAAAATTACAAGGGTACCTTACCAAAGCTAAGAAAAACAGTTAAAAACAGGGCTCAGGGATGGCGGCTAGTAACAGAAATCAAATCTTGTTAGCTTAAGCAAAAAGGGGAATTTATAATTAGGATACAAGGTTGCCTTACTGAGCCAAGGGCGGGAAACACGAAGGGCTGGAACAAGGGAATGGAGCACCGTTAGAAAGCCAGGAATCACATTCTCCTCATCTCTCATTTCTATTCTTCACTTTGCAAATATTTCACTGCTCTCTCACTGCAGATTTCCTGTTTTTTTTCTTTCTAAACCACAGGGTGGGACATGGCAACTCATAGCTACCTAATTTATGTTTCCTCTATTCCAGAGATTAGTCAGACTAAGGCTAGAATCTCTTCTCTTCAACCCCAAATTCCTAGGGAAGCTTTAGAATCTTACCAGATTTAGAGATGACTTTCTTCTCTCAGACAGTAAGATAGAAGTTGGTAGAACACCAAGAGACAGAGACCAATTCAAAATACTTTTTACCACTCCTTACAAACCTTGAGCTAAAATAGCTTATTTTGATTTAGGGATGGATATAGAGAGATGTTCTCACAACCCATGAGATTTTCTCACAACTAAAACCAGTAGAAATGACCAGGTGCTTCAACAGAGAGAGGTGTTCTAATACTTTTTAATATTCCCCCTAGGAGGGAAGTGATCAGCCTGGATAATGCTACTACCATATTTGAGACAAGTTTCTTTTCATTTATTGTAATAGGCATGATTTATCTCTTGGGAAGATATGCACAGGTCCTGGTATGAGTATTTTAAGCACAAAAGGTAATATTATATTTTGTTAATTGTTTTTCCCAAGAGAAAGAAAAACAGAGACTAATTACATGAAGGGTATTTGTGAGAAAGAGATTAAAAGAGATCAATTACAGGGTGGGTGTCAGAAATCCCTCAGCGCCATAAATAGAAATTTGACCAAGGGTCTCTCAAATTAGAGAGGAATTCTGGTTCATCTAGCTTGAGTCACATGTCTATGAACATAGTTGCTCACATCTTCATCATAGTGGGGTAAGGGCTGGAGGGCTATTCTGAGAAACAGACATAGGAAAGGGCAAAGAAAATTATTTTCTGTATTCTTCACAGTGTTCCAGGCTCCTCTAGAGGAGCAAAGTTATATTGCTTACGAAAGTCATGGCTTAATAAGATTTAAATGGTAGGTGATTTATGTATTTAAAATTCAGAATAGCTGACGGAAGTATTCTGCCCAGCCTTACCCACATTGAAATAAAACTGAAAATGTCAAAGTATAAAGAAATGCTGCAAATGTTTTATTAAAAATGTATTTGTGCTGAAGATTTCTTAAAGTATTTCTCCTATGTGTTGAAATACATTCCTATTATTTATTATGCCCTTTGATGAGATACAAGGAGTTAAACTTAATGTTTATGATATTGCTCTAGTTCTTCCTGTAATTTTGTTTCTAGAAATAATTGGCAAGGGAAGTAGGACCACTCTATGGTAAAGATCAAGAAAAGCAATATTAGCATGGACATGTTAAGAGACTCAGAAGCTGGTAATTCAGTTTTAACTTTACATGATTTCAGTGTACACAAAGTTTCAAAAGAAAAAAGTCATTCAATATTATGTTGAAGGTTTTGTATTTCAACCTCTGTATTTCTTCGTGTAAATATTCCCTTAATGTTGTCATCTTTTTGACCATCATAAAGTGTCATATTTAGTACATTTCCAGTACATTCTTCTAATGGAATGGTTGACAAGTATGAAAATACTTTCTCCATTACAGGCTCCCTGAGAAAAGGCATTGGAGGGCTCTTTTTCACTAGGGAATCATCAGAAAACCAGTCATCAGTTACTTCTATACTTTGGCTGTAATAAGAATCAGATGGTAACGTTGATAAGCTTAAGGCAACACTGCCGGGATTTGTTGCCGAGCTAGTCTCTGAGGAGTCACAAATGACCATTTTTGTTGCAAGGCAGAATTCATCTTTAGAATAATCTTTAATTGCTGTAAAAAAAATTAGATTTACTATGAATATTACATATTTATGAGCCAAATCTTAATTATAAGGATAATGTTACTTTCTAAAATTCAAACTCTTCTTAGGGTTTTAATGAACAGGATGATGCAACAGTGAAAATGCTAAGTTGCTATCATCATCCATACAATGTTAAGTATGTAATGGGGAATCAGCAATATTTTCATGATAATCAAGAGTACAAAAATCTATTCTAAATAAAATCAACCTGTTTTAACAGGAGAAGATTCTAAACAGGCTAGAAAGCTCAGTTCTGGAATGTTCCTTAAAATTAGAGATGGCAGACAGTTTCTTAACTATTTATAGCTAAATATTGTCTTATTTAAAAAATAAATTTTAAAATGCCTCCTTAAGCAGGTAGATTACAAAATGTTTGATCCACAGTGGGAAGGGCCTATGAGTTGGCTTTATACCAAGTAAAGTAACAACTAACATTCATATAGTGCCTTACAATTTACAAAGCAGTTCAATATACTTCCAGATCTCATTTATCCTCTCAGTTATTCTTCAAGGTAGTTATTAGCCCTACTTCACAAAAGATATGACTGAGACTGAGACTTAAAGGAATGTCACCAAAATCAGATACAAAATGGACTTCAATCTAGATTTGTGTTACTCTAAGTCCCGTGCTTCTCCCACTACATTATTTATGCTGCACAGTTGTAAATGAAAAATGTTAAGTTTTAGAAAAGATCACATTTACACAATATCCTAAAATATCTTTTATAATATTTTACATGTTAATTTTTGATATGAATATATAACATTGTTAATGCTGTTTAAATACCTTATTACATTTTATATTCAGCATTTCTAAAATTATGTAGGAGGGTAATGATTTGAGGTACTAAGTCAATATCTAAAGGGTTACAAAACACTCATGTCTTTTAACTCTCCATCATTACTATATGGCATTGACTGTGATACCTTTGGATTTAAAGAAGGGACAAAAATTAAAATTTCACATTTTAATTTAAGACAAGACATTATAAATCTTGTTTTCTAAAAAATATATGCCCATTCATATACTAATAAAAGTTTCCCTTGAGTTTTTATGATTTAAAAAAATATTTAGATACTTAGGATATATTTAGGATAGCCTCTTGATTCTTTAAAATGTGAATTGCTGGAAGTTGATTACAATTTATTCTAATAAATTGTTGAGAGAAAGTACCTTTTTTATGTGCTCTTTCCTTTTTTCTTTGCTCCTCCTACATAAAAAAATGTTATTTGTGTTTTAAAAATTAATAGTTTTTAAACAATTTGATATATATTTATATAAGAATAATATATTTTAACATCATAATAAATTTTTGACAGAATCATATTTTCCACGATATGAATTTATTTTACCAAACTATATTGACAGGAAAGAAAAAGTGTTGAGGTATCATCTGAAAAGAATGTGAATTGGTTGAAGAAGGCAGTCTCCAGGATAGGGAATGAAGGGTGAAATAGAGTTCAACAGGATTATTTCTCTCCATTCTCACTAACTTAGAGTCACTTGGTTAAAACTAGAGAGGGCTAAAAAAGTAATTACAATTCCTAGACTTGCTCATTCTATTAACTAATAACAACAAGAAAGTGAATTCTGGCAGAAGGCTTTTATAAAAATGTGACTATTCTTTTGAAGCAAGTAAAACATTTGATCAAACAATACATTCCAGATGTGTTCTGGGAAGTGTGGTGGTGTAGTAGTTCTCAAACAGGGCATCAGAATCACCTGGTGTGTTTATTAAAATGCTGATTCTTGGACATAATATCAGACCCTACTAAAACAGATTTTCTGGCAGTAGGGTTTAGGAGTATGCAGTGTAACACACTCCTCAAGAAGTTCTGATTCAGTTTTTCCTTATATCACTAGATAAACAATGAGTTAGCGCATAGGGTGTTTGGTATGCAGTGGGTGAAGACAGAGAGATAATATTGTCTCGTGTTACAGGGGAAGAGTGTGGGTATTCTATGCTGATTTTCATTGTCTTGTTCACCGAAAAAGGCTTGTTTAGGATATACATATATATAGGGTATACATATATATAGGATAACACATAAGTACTTTTTTTTTTTACAACTTACTTTACTTTTTGGTCATATATATAGGATAACACATAAGTACTTTTTTTTTTTTACAACTTACTTTGTATATAGGATATATATATGTATATAGGATATATAGGATAACACATAAGTACTTTTTTTTTTACAACTTACTTTACTTTTTGGTCATTTTCAACTTTTATTAATATAAATGCCAGTATAGGCTCCTGACTTACCTTGCCTGGATTTAGGACCAATTCAATTTGTGACTCCTGTACAAATTATATTAGAACATTGCTTCTCACACTTTCACGTGCCTATGTATCACCTGGGGGAGCTTGTTAAAATGCATATTCTAACTCAATAGGTTTGGGATAGGGTCTGAGATTTTGCATTTCTAACAGGCTCCCAGGTAATGCTGATATTGTTGGTCTGGAAACCACAGAGTAAGGTCCTAGACTGATTAAAATTCTACCCCAACTAAGGGAATGACAAAATGGGCATTCTTATATATTGTTATATATAAATAGGTATAATTTTTCTGGAGGGCAATTTAACAAATCCATTTCTAGAAATTTATTATGCCAGGTAAATAATTTTGGATTTGTATAAATATTCAGTTACCAGAATGTTCATCACAACACTGTTTAGCATTTTTAAAACCTACAATTTAAAATTCTAAAAGTAAGGAAATCTTTAAATATGTTAGGATATGTGGATATTAATACAATGAGTATTCTTTCAAAATGATACTATAGTATCAGAAGTAAGTAAAGACTCAAAAAAATGATGGGGACGTATAAAAAAGAGGAATAATCTTAAACAAGTGGCTCACTGGTTAAATTTAGGAAAATTTGAGCATCAAAATAGTGATAGTAATGGATTATAATCTGCTGAATAAAATAGAAATCCATGAGTCTATATTAATAATAAATAAAATAAGGAAGAGGGTAGGGCTTCTTTCTCACAGTAGAAAGCCAAATGACAAATATGGATGGGAGTGGCAGAATTAGAAAATCATCATATTGTTACAGTTTTGTAAAGATTAGCTCAAGTAATAATAATTTATATAGCTAGTAAGTAGAGTTTGATGAAGAGGAGGATATTTACATGTTTTCAAAGTGTCACCACACAGCTTGTTTATTAACTGTAAGGGTAAAAACAGAAATAATTCAGTGAGGAAAGAACAGACATCATCTTGATTATGTGATCAACTAAAATCACCAGTGAAGAGCAGATGTACACTGTACGCCTTCAGATGTGATAAACTGCAAGGAAAAGTCACACTGAGGAACAGTCTATGATCTATAAAATAACTGGCTTGTATTCTTCAAAAATGTCAATATCATTGAAAGACAAAGAATGGAAATTTTAAAATATTTTGAACTAAATAATTATGAAAACAAAACATAAAATTTGTGAGATGCAACAAAAGAAGGCCTTAGAGGAAAATTTAAATATTAAATGTTTATATTATAAAAGAACAAAAGTCTAAGAATAATAAAGCATAAAACTCCAGGCAAGACTGATTTAGGAAAAGAGAAATATCAGGAATAAGAAGAGTACCATCACTAAAGATTCTATAGATTTTAGAAGCATAATAAGAAGAAACTACTAAAAACTTTCTGCCAATAAACTTAACAACTTAGGTACAATGGACAAATTTACTGAAAAAAATTTCTAAAACATACAAAATAGAAATATTTTATATGTTCCACATCTGTTAAAGGAGCTAAATTCATAGCCAAAAATTTTCTCGGACTTCCCTGGTAGTGCAGTGGTTGAGAGTCCACCTGCCGATGCAGGGGACATGGGTTCGTGCCCCAGTCCGGGGAGATCCCACATGCCACGGAGTGGCTGGGCCCGTGAGCCATGGCCGCTGAGCCTGTGCATCTGGAGCCTGTGCTCCGCAACGGGAGAGGCCACAACAGTGAGAGGCCCGTGTACCACCAAAAAAAAAATTTCTCTTGAAGAAAATTCCCGACCTTGATGACTTCATTGGTGAATTCTAGAAAAAAGTTTGAGAAGGCAATATAGCCAATTCTACACAAAAATTTTTCAGAAAGTAGAGGAGGAGGAACCATTTCCCTATTGTTTTGTGACGAGAATAAAACTGTGATACCGAAATCTAACCAGATATTACAAGATAAGAAAATTATAAAATAATATCCCTCGTTAACATAGATGCAAAAATTATTTAAAATATATTGGTAAATCAAATCCAGTGGGGTTTATTCCAGGAATACAGGGTTGATTTAACATCTGAAATTCAATGTAATTCACATTAACAAAATAAAAGAGAAAACTCATGTGAACAATTTTAAAAGGTGCAGGAAAAGCATTTGGCAATATCAGCAACCCTTCATGGCAAAACAAACAGACAAACCTCTCAGGAAAAAAGGAATAGAAGGGAATTTCCTCAATCTGACTATATGCATCTACAAAAAATCTATAGCTAATTTCCTATTTAATGATGAAAAGCTGAATGTATTCTAAGATCAGAATATAAAAAGGATATCTGTTCTCAGTACTTCTGTTCATCATTATACTGGAGGTCCCATCCAATGCAATAAGATGCGAAAATAAAATAAAAGCATAAACATTGGAAAAGAAATAAAACTGATGTTTTTTACAGATCTCATGCTTGTACATGAAGAAAACCTTTTGTGGTCCTCAAAAAAACTACTAGAAGTAATAAATAAATTTATTTATAAAGGTCATAGAACACAGGTCAACTGTAGTAAAGATGGCAATTCATTACAAACTAATGTATAAACTAAATGTAACTCTTGGGACTTCCCTGGCATTCCAGTGGTTAAGACTCCACACTTCCACTACAGGGGCCATGGGTTCGATCCTTGGTCGGGAAACTAAGACCCCCATGTGATGTGGGGTATGCTGCGTGGTGCAGCCAAGAAAGAAAAAAAAAAAAGGTAATTTTCATCATGACCTCAACAAGATTTTTTTCTAGCTAAAGTTCACCTTAAAATGTATATGGACATGCAAAAGAATAAGAAAACCTAAAACAATGTTGAAAAAGAAGAATGAAATTGGAGAAATCGTACTGCTCAATTTTATAATTTACTATACAGCTAGAGTGTCATATTGGTAGAGATAGACACACAGGTCAATAAACCAGATAGAGAATGCAGAAACAGACTAACACATATATGCCCAACAGATTTTTCACAAAATTTGCACAAACAATTCAATGGAAGAGGATAGCCTTTTCAAAAATTAGTGCTGGAATAATATGACATTAATAGCCCCCCAAAATGAACTTTGATTTAAACCTCACACTTTATACAAAAATTAACTAAAAATGGATCAGAGATAGAAATATAAAATGTAAAATGGTAATAGCCAAAACAATCTTGAAAAAGAAGAACAAAGTTGGAGAACTTACTAATATCAAAACTTACTACAAAGCTATAGCAATGAAGACAGTGTGGTATTGGTATAAGGACAGATATATAGATCAATGGAATAGAACTGAGATTCCAGAAATAAATGCTCATATTTACAATCAGTTGATTTTTGACACGAGTGCTAAGACAATTTCATAGGAAAATAATACTCTTTTCAACAAATGGTGTTGGGACAACTAGGTTTATACATGCAAATAAGTGAAGTTGGATCAATACCTCATACTATATACAAAAAACTAACTCAAAATGGATCAAACACTTAAATATAATAGCTAAAACTATTAAATTCTTAGAAGAAAACAGAGGTATAAATCTTTATGACCTCAATTAAGGAATGATTATAGATATGACACCAAAGACACAAGCAACAAAAGAAAAAATTAGGTAAACTGGACTCAAGAAAATTAAAAACATTGGTTCTTCAAACAACACCATAAGAAGAAAAGACAACCCATGAAATGGGAGAAAATTTTTACAAATCATATATCTGATATAGGATATGTATCTAGAATATATAAAGAATACTTAAAACTCAACAACAAAAAGACAAATAGCCCAAATTTTAAAAATGGACAAAGCTTTGAATAGATATTTCTCTAAAGAAGATATACAAATATCCAATAAGCACATGAAAGTATTTTCAACGTCATTAGGCTTTAAGGAAATGCATATCAAAACCATGACAAGATACCACTTGATGCCCACTAGGATAACTATAATAAAAAGACAGGTTAAAAACAAGGGTTAACAAGGGTGCCACAAAATATAATCTTCATATACTACCTGTGGGGATATAAAACGGTGCAGTCACTTTGGAAAAAAGTCTGGCAATTCTTCAAAAATTAAACATAGAGTTACCATATGACACAGCATTTCCATTCCTTGGTATATACCCAAGAGAAATGAAAACATATACCTGCACAAAAACTTGTATACGAATATACATAGTGACATTATTCATAATAGTCATGAAGTGGAAACAACTCAAATGTCCTTCAACTGATAAATGGATAAACAAAATGTGATATATCCACACACAATGGAATATTATTCAGCCACGAAAAAGAATAAAATATTGATATATGCAATAACACAGAGGGACCTTGAAAACATTATGCTAAATGAAAAGGCAGATACAAGAGACCTTATATTGTATGTATCTATTTATAAGAAATTCCAGAATAGGCAAATCTATAGGTACAGAAAGTATAGATTAGTGGTTGTCTAGGCCTAGGAGGATTGGAGGAAAATGGAGGGGCAGTGATTGCTAAAGGTACAGGGTTTCTTTTTGAGGTGATAAAGGTGTCCTAAACTGCTTGTGAAGATGGTTCTATAACTCTGTGAATATCTATCTAAAAACTACTGAATTAGACACTTTAAAAAGGCAAATTGTATGGTATGTGAACTATACCTCAATAAAGCTATTAAATATAAAACAAAGCAACCTAAAACTAAGAAACTTTTAGAAGAGAACTTAGAAACAAATCCTTGTGACCTAGGGTTAGACTAAGAGTTATTGGACATGACACTTAAAGTATGATTCAAAAAGGAAAAATATACAACTCAACAACAAGGAAGCAAACAACCCAATGAAAAATGGGCAGAAGGCCTAAACAGACATTTCTCCAAAGAAGAAATACAGATGGCTAATAGGAACATGAAAGATGCTCAACAGTGCTAATATTAGAGAAATGCAAATCAATTACATTGAGGTACCACCTCTCACCAGTCAGAATGGCCATCATTTAAAAGTCTACAAATAACAAATGCTGGAGAGCGTATGGAGAAAAGGGAACCTTCCTACACTGTTGGTGGGAATGTAAGTCGGTACAGCCACTATGGAGAACAGTATGGAGGTTCCTCAGAAAACTAAAAATAGAATTACCATATGATCCAGCAATCCCACTCCTGGGCATGTATCTGGGCAAAACTATGATTCAAAAAAATACATGCACCCCTATGTTCATAGCAGTACTATTCACAATAGCCAAGACATGGAAACAACCTAAATGTCCATTGACAGATGAATAGATAAAGAAAATGTGATATATATATATATATATATATATATATATATATATATATACACACAATGGAATACTACTCAGCCATAAAAAAGAACAAAATATAAAGCCATTTACAGCAACACGGATGCAACTATAGGTTATCATACTAAGTGAAGTAGTCAGAAAGAGAAAGACAAATACCATATGATATCACTTATATGTGGAATCTAAAATATGACACAAATGAACCTATCTATGAAACAGAAACAGAATCACAGACATAGAGAACAGACTAGTGGTTACCAAGGGGGAGGGGGTTGGGGGAGGGGGGAGTGAGAGGTTGAGGTTAGCAGATGTAAGCTTTCATATGCAGAATGGATTAACAACAAGGTCCTACTGTACAGCACAGAGAACTATATTCAATATGCTATGGTAAACTGTAACGGAAAAGAATATTAAAAAAATGTCTATATATGTATAAATGAATCAGTTTGCTGTACAGCAGATTAATACAACATTGTAACTCAACCATCTTCAATAAAAACAAAACAAAACAAAAAGGTAAAATGGATAAATTGGACTTCACCAAATTAAAACTTATGCTGTTTTTCATTTTGAGAGGATGAAAACACAAGTCATCAAATGGGAGAAAATAGTAGTAAATCACATATCTGACAAAAAGACTTGTATCCAGAATATACTCTCTAACTTAAACAGAAAGATAATCCAGTTAGAAAATGCACAAGAGACTTGAAGAGACTCTTCATCAAAGAAGATATATGGATGGCAGAAAATTAAAAATATGAAAAGCTGTTCAACATCACTACCCGTTAAAGAAATGTAAATTAAAATCACTAAACACATTTAAATGGCTAAACTTTAAAATGCTGCTAAGTACCAAATGATAAAGAGGATGCAAAAACATGATTATCTTATACGTTACTGGTGGATATGTAATATGGTACAATCTGGAAATCAATCTGGAAATTTCTTGAAAAATTAAACATATTTACCACATGATCCAGGAACTGCATTTCTGGGCATTTATTTTAGAGAAACTAAAACTAATGTTTTCCAAAAAGCCTATACACAAACGATCATGGCATCCTTATTTTGTAATAGCTCCTAAATGGAAACAACCCAAATACTCCTCAATGGATAAATGGTTAAACAAACTGTGATATCTCCACACAATGTTACACTACTAGCAATAAAAAAGGAAAAAACTATTGATAACATGCGATGATATGGAGGGATCTTACGGGCATTATGCTAAGTGAAAAAAGGCCAAGCTCAAAAGGCCATATGCTATAAGATTCCATTTATATAACATTCTAGAAATGAAGAAATTACAGTGATGGAGAAAAGATCAGTGGTTGCCAGAGGTTAGGGAAAGGGAGTGGGGGAGTGACTATAAAGGGTAGTATGAGGGAGTTCCTTTATGGTGATGGAACAATTCTTCTGTATGTTGATTGTCATGGTGGTTATACAAACCTATACATATGATAAAATGTCATAGAATTATATATAAAAACAACAAAAAGTGAGTACATGCATAAACTGGTAATCTTTGAGTTAGGTCTGTAGCCTAAATTTCCTGGTTCTGATAATGTATACTTATAATAAAGTATACTTTTCATAAAGTATACTTATATAAGATGTCATTGGGGGAAGTGGGTGATGGGTATACAGGACATCTTTGTAATTTTTCTGCAACTTTTTGGTCTGTAATTCAGAATAAGATAAGATAAATATATTGTATTTATATTTACTAACAACAAACAGTTGGGAAATAAAATTTTTAAATCAATACTATTTACCATAGCATAAAAATAACTATAAATAAAACTAAAACAAATGTGAAGGACTTCTACACTGAAAACCACGAACTAAAATAAAAGAACACCTCAACAAATTAAATTAATACATTTAAATTAAAGAAGTCAATAAAAGTAGAGTGGGACTTTCCTGGGGCACAGTGGTTAAGAATCTGCCTGCCAATGCAGGGGACACGGGTTTGATCCCTTGTCCGGGAAGATCCCACATGCTGTGGAGCAACTAAGCCTGTGTGCCACAACTACTGAGCCTGCGCTCTACAGCCTGCGAGCTGCAACTACTGAGTCCACGTGCCACAACTACTGAAGCCCGTGTGCTCTAGAGGCCACATGCCACAACTACTGAGCCCACACGCCTAGAGCCCGTGTTCCACAACAAGAGAAGCCCATGCACTGCAATGAAGCATAGTCCCCACTCGCTACAACTAGAGAAAGCCCGTGCGCAGCAATGAAGACCCAATGCAGCCAAAAAAAACTTTGACAGTTCGGCAACAGAATTAAACACCTCTTACCATTTGATCCAGCAATCATGCTGTTGGTAGTTACCCAAATGAGTTGAAAATATATGTCCACACAAAAACCTGCCCATGAATGTTTATAGCAGCTTTACTCATAATTGCCAAAACTTGAAAGCAACCAAGATGTCCTTCAGTAACTGAGTGGATAAATAAATTGAAGTAGATCCATACAATGGAATATTATTCAGCATCAAAAAGAAATGTGCTATCAAGCCATAAAAAGACAGAGAGAGCTTTAAATGCATATTAATAAGAGAAAGAAATCCAAAAAGGCTACATACTGTATGATTCCAACTATATGACATTCTGGAAAAGGCAAAACTATGGAAACAGCTGAACAATCACTGGCTGGAGGGAAGGATGAACAGGGATGGAACAAGAAGATTTTTAGGGTAGTAAAACTATTGTGTCTGATACTATGATGGTACATACATCTCTGTTTCTCTGTCTTTCTGTTTCTTTGTTCCTGTTTATCTCTGTGTGCATGTGTGTGTGTGCCTGTCTGTCTGTCTGTCTCTCTCTCTCTCTATATATATAGATATGTCAAAACCCATAGAATGTAGGATTCAAGAGTGAATACTAATGTAAACAATGGACTTTAGGTGATGTTGTGTCAGTGTAGGTTCATTAGTTGTAACAAATGTACCACTCTGGTGCACGATGTTGATAGTGGAGGAGGCTGCACTTGTATGGGGGCAAGGAGTATATGAGAACTCTATTTTTTTCTCAATTTTGTTGTGAACCTAAAACTTCTTGAAAAAATTAAGTCTATTAAGAAAAAACTACAGTGAGATACTATTACACATCCATCAGATTGTTAAAAATTTAGGAGCTTAAAAACATCAGTATTTGTTGATATGGAGCAATCCTAGCAATTATGCATGCCTGAGGGGAATGTATATTGACAAAACTACTTTGGAAAATAATTTGAAGTTATCTAATAATATTAAACATGCACAAACCCCATGAGTCAGTGATTCTACTGTTAGGTACATTCCCTGTGGAAATTTCCTTTAAAAAAACCAACTGAAAACAACTCAAATGTCCATAACATAAAATTTGATATATTAATACAATGGAATATGATATAACAATAAAAAATGACGAATGATGGGTATATGCACCAACCTGGATGAGTCTCAGAAATGTAATAGAAAAAGGGAAGACTATATTAGATGTGGAGTCCAAAATATATAAAATTTAATAATGCATTGATTAGCTATATCATAGTTTTAAATTTCTACTGGTGTCTCCCTTGTTTTACATTGTCCATACAACTATTTTGATGCCATATAACAGAAAGTTAATTATGTGTCTGCCTTTCCCACTTGTACTACACTAGCACTTTTAAGGTAGGGTTTGTATCTTACTATCCTCAATAGGTAGGGCCCAGAGCTCAGAATGTAATGAAGCCTTAATAAAGCCTTATTAATTTCAATTAGCATTTTGTATTTAATTTCAATTAGTTGGTTTGGTTAGGTTATTTGGTTATCTGAGTATCCTCTTATCTCCAAATCTCTTTCTTCTGATAGGCTTGGCAATTTTTGCTTTGTTTTTTTATGCCATTTATCTTCATCCCTGTAACAATTCCAATATGGGGAATACAGGTTCTCAGGCTAGAGATACAGAGAAGCAACTGTAGAAGGAGACATTTTCATTTAATCTTTCAGTTTCCTGTAATATAAACTCTAACTAGTTTGGGTAATTTAAATTTAGCTCCTTGTTATTGTACCTCAAATTTTAAAATAATAGTGGATAATTTAAATAATTTAAAGACAACAACGCTAATGACATGGTGTCAAAAGAAATTATTTGAAAACATTGCTATAAAATATTACACACTACCTGTAATTGGAAATTTCCAGTATGAAAATTTTGAGAAATAAAAACACACTGAGATTTAATCTTTGCCTTTGATGGTCTTTGTCTGCATCTCTCATCAATTGTTTTAAACTTGCAATCTTGAAATATTTCTCTGAAAAATATTTTATAGAGAATATTATTAAACATGAATTATAAAACAAAATTATTCTGTTTCCAACAGTTCTACATAAACGTTTTAAAATCAGAATATATTATATATTTATTTTTAAAAGCACAAATCAACTTATATATTCCCTTTTCATATGTTACTGATTTCATTACACCTATTTTGTCCATAGAACATAAATTAAGCTACTTCTTCGCAGGGTTAATATTTCCAGTTTGAAGATTAACCATCAGTTTTTGATAACCTTCTCTCTGGTTGTGAGATAATTAATCGATTTAATGTCAATTAGTCTTTTCATAGATTTGCCTTTAATGGCAAAGGAAATTAAATGAAATGGAACTCAGTGGCCAATTTTATATTTAATAATGTCTCTGGCAAAAGTAAGTAGAAGGAAACTGAATTGAAACTAATGACTTACAAGGGAAGAGTACCTGTGATCTTTATGCATGCAGTCACAAGAAATTTTGAGAGAAGGTTAGAAATAATGAAGCAGCAAGTAAACTGATCAAAGCGGATCAAAGATAGTTAAGTATAAAGGAATGTAGTTTCTAATAGTAATTCTAAACTTAACAATTTAAAAAATAATGCTGATTGCCTTTTCTTCTTTCCGAGGTACTAGAAATTTTCCAAATTAATTCAAGAGATCATATTATGTTACTTATTGCAGTATTAACAATTAAAATTCATTCATTTATTGAATTCAATTGACTTAACAAATATTTACCGAGTACTTACTATGCGCCATGCATTAAACTGGATGTTGTATATACAGTGGCAGGGGAAAAAAAGCACAGCCACTATACTCATGGAACTGTCATTGCTCTCATGGAGCTTAAACACTAGCAAGGAAGACAGGTATTAATAAAACAATCACAAGAAAATGAAAAATTACAACTGTGGAAAGTGTTATCAAGGAAAGCTACCTGCTACTCTATGAGTATATAAGAAAGGGAATTAACTTGGTTAGAGAGGTCAGGGAAGGCTTTTCTGAGGATGAGATGATTGAATTAGGCATCTGAAGAAATGGGAGTAGTTATTAGATAGAGTGTAGTGGAGGAGGGGAGTTGTAGGAGTAAGAATATTCTAGTCAGAGAGGATATCAAGTGCAAAGACCTAGTGGCCAGATTAGGACAGTGTAGCAGAAGCACAGAAAGCAAGAGGGAAAGGTGGAGATGAAACTGGAGAGTATGCATGGGCAGACATGCAGGGCCTTAAAAGTCATGTGACTTTGTCTTCATCCTAAAAGCAATAGCAAGTCCTTTATAATGTAGTGGGAATGGGGTGGAAGGGTGAGGTGACTTGATCAGATCTGCATTTGGAAAATATCTGGCTGAAGTGTGAAGAAGAGATTAAATGAGGAGTATAGTGAAGGTAAAGGGTCAGTTATAACTCTGTAGGACTATGTGGGGGATAATGATAAGTTGGATAAGGTAGTGTCAACGATAATGGAGAGAAATGGATAGATTTGGGCAATTAATGAAGTAAAATAAATAGAACTCGGTGATGGTTCGAATTTAGTAGGGGTGGGAAAGACAGAGGGAGATATCAAGCATGTCTACCATCTTTCAAGGGAAAAAAACCAAAACAAAACAATCCTTCCTTGACCTCACAGTTTCTTCCAGTTTCTGCCCCTTTCAGCAACTCCCCAACATCAAAAAAAAAAAAAAAAAAAAAAAGCTTCTTAAAAGGATGTATATACTTGTCTGAATTTTCTCTTGTACTTTACACAAAAGTCAGCTTCTGAACACATCACTCCACCAAAACTGTTCAAGGCTACCAATAACTTCCATGTCGCTATTCCAAAACTTATTTCTCTATCCTCATCTTTTTCAACCTTTTTTTTTTTTTTTTTGCGGTACGCGAGCCTCTCACCGTTGTGGACTCTCCCATTGCGGAGCACAGGCTCCGGACGCGCAGGCTCAGCGGCCATGGCTCACGGGCCCAGCCGCTCCACGGCACGTGGGATCTTTCCGGACCGGGGCACGAACCCGTGTCCCCTGCATCGGCAGGCGGACTCTCAACCACTGCGCCACCAGGGAAGCCCAAACATTTTCTAATTTTGACTTGCTTGACACCACACATCTTTCTGCTTTTCCTTTTCAGATGTTGTAGATTCTTCCTACTCTTTTTCTATATGTCTAATATTGGTGAGCTGAAGACCAGTCCTATGTTCTTCTCTTTAAACAATCACTCCCTGGTTAGTCTCATCCAGTTGTATGACTTTTTTTTTAATTGGAGTATAACTGCCTTACAATGTTGTGTTAGTTTCTGCTGTACAATGAAGTGAATCAGCTATATGTATACATATATCCCTTCCCTCTTGGACCTCCCTCCCACCACCATCCTACCCATCTAGGTCATCACAGAACACCGAGCTGAGCTTCCTGTGCTTTACAGCAGGTTCCCATTAGCTATCTATTTTACACATGGTAGTGTATATATGTCAATCCTTATCTGCCAGTTCATCCCACACTCCCCTTCCCCCCATGTCCACCCATCGGTTCTTGTGTCTGCATCTCTATTCTTGACCACAAATAGGTTCATCTGTACCATTTTTCTAGATTCTACATATATTAGTTAATATACAATGTTTGTTTTTCTCTTTCTGACCCACTTCACTCTGTGACAGACTCTAGGTCCATCCACACCTCTACAAATGACCCAATTTCGTTCCTTTTTATGTATGACTGAGTAATATTACATTGTATATATGTACCACGTCTTCTTTATCTATTCATCTGTCGATGGACATTTAGGTTGTTTCCATCTCCTGGCTATTGTAAATAGTGCTCCAATGAACATGTGTCCTTTTGAATTATGGTTTACTCAGGGTATGTCCCAGCAGTGGGATTGCTGGGTCATATGGTAGTTCTATTTTTAGTTTTTAAAGGAACCATCATACTGTTCTCCACAGTGGCTGTATCAATTTACATTCCCAACAACAGTACAAGAGGGTTCCCTTTTCCCCACACCCTCTCCAGCATTTATTGTTTGTAGATTTTTTGATGATGGTTATTCTGACCAGTGTGAGGTGATACCTCATTGTAGTTTTGACTTGCATTTCTCTAATAATTAGTGATGTTGAGCATCTTTTCATGTGCCTCTTGGCCATCTGTATGTCTTCTTTGGAGAGATGTCTATTTAGGTCTTCTGCCCATTTTTGATTGGGTTGTTTGTTTTTTTGATATTGAGCTGCATGAGCTGTTTGTATATTTTGGAGATTAATCCTTTGCCCATTGCTTCATTTACAAATATTTTCTCCCACTCTGAGGGTTGTCTTTTCGTCTCGTTTATGGTTTCCTTTGCTTTTAAGTTTAATTAAGTCACATTTGTTTATTTTTGTTTTTATTTTCATTACTCTAGGAGGTGGGTCAAAAAAGATCTTGCTGTGATTTTTGTCAAAGAGTGTTTTTCTTATGTTTCCCTCTAATAGTTTTAAAGTGTCCAATCTTACATTTAGGTGTTTAATCAATTTTGAGTTTATTTTTGTGTATGGTGTTAGGGAGTGTTATAATTTCATTCTTTTACATGTGGCTGTCCAGTTTTCCCAGCACCATTTATTGAAGAGACTGTCTTTTCTCCATTGTATACTCTTATCTCTTTTGTCATAGATTAGGTGACCACAGGTGCGTGGGTTATTCTCTGGGCTTCCTATCCTGTACATTTGATCTCTATTTCTGTTTTTGTGCCAGTACCGTACTGTTTTGATTACTGTAGCTCTGTAGTATAATTTGAAGTCAGGTAGCCTGATTCCTCCAGCTCCACTTTTCTTTCTCAAGATTTCTTTGCCTATTTGGGGTCTTTTGTGTTTCCATACAAACTGTAATTTTTTTGTTCTAATTCTGTGAAGAATGCCATTGGTAATTTGATAGGGATTGCATTGAATCTGTAGATTCCTTTGGGTAGTATAGTCATTTTCAAAATATTGATTCTTCCAATCCAAGAACATGGTATATTTCTCCATCTGTTTATATCATCTTTGATTTCTTTTATCAGTGTTTTATAGTTTTCTGTGTACAGGTCTTTTGCCTCCTTAGGTAGGTTTATCCCTAGGTATTTTATTGTTTTTATTGTGATGGTAAATGGGATTGTTTCCTTAAATTCTCTTTGTGATATTTTGTTGTTAGTGTAGAGGAACGGAAGAGATTCCTGTGCATTAATTTTGTATGCTGCTACTTTACCAAATTCATTGATTAGCTCTAGCAGCTTTCTGGTGGCATCTTTAGGATATTCTATGTATGGTATCATGTCATTTGCAAACAATGACAGTTTAACTTCTTTTTTTCCAATTTGTAGTCCTTTTATTTCTTTTCTGATTGCCATGTCTAAGACTTCCAAAACTATGTTGAATAAGAGTGGCGAGAGTGGACATCCTTGTCTTGTTCCTGATCTTCGAGGAAATGCTTTCAGTTTTTCACCATTGAGAATGATGTTTGCTGTGGGTTTGTCATATACAGCCTTTATTACTTTGAGATAGGTTCCCTCTATGTCAACTTTCTGGAGAGTTTTTATCATAAATCGGTGTTGAATTTTGTCAAAAGCTTTTTCTACATCTATTGAGATGATCATACGGTTTTTATTCTTTAATTTGTTAATATGGTGTATCATATTGGTTGATTTGCATATATTGAAGAATCCTTGCATCCCTGGGATAAATCCCACTTGAGAATGGTGTATGATCCTTTGAATGTGTTGTTGGATTCTGTTTGCTAATATTTTGTTGAGGAATTTTGCATCTATATTCATCAGTGATATTGGCCTGTAATTTTCTTTCTTTGTGATATTTTTAGTTTTGGTATTAGGGTGATGGTGGCCTCGTAGAATGAACTTGGGAGTGCTCCTCGTTCTGCAATTTTTTGGAAGAGTTTGAGAAGGATAGGTGTTAGCTCTTCTCTAAATGTTTGATAGAATTCACCTGTGAAGCCATCTGGTCCTGCACTTTTGTTTGTTGGAAGATCTTTAATTACAGTTTCAATTTCATTACTTGTGATTGGTCTGTTTATATTTTCTAATTCTTCCTGATTCAGTCTTGGAAAGTTGTACCTTTCCAAGAATTTGTCCATTTCTTTCAGGTTGTCCATTTTATTGGCATACAGTTGCTTGCAGTACTCTCTTATGATCCTTTGTATTTCTGTGGTGTCAGTTGTAATTTCTCCTTTTTCATTTGTAATTTTATTGAGTCCTCTCCCTTTTTTTTTTGATGAGTCTGGCTAAAGATTTATCAATTTTGTTTATCTTCTCAAAGAACCAGCTTTTAGTTTTGTTGATCTTTGCTACTGTTTTCTTTGTTAGTATGTCATTTATTTCTGCTCTGATCTTTATGATTTCTTTCCTTCTACTGACTTTGGTTTTGTTTGTCTGTTTGTTTGTTCTTTTTTCTCTAGTTGCTATAGGTGTAAGGTTAGATTATTTATTTGAGATTTTTCTTGTTTCTTGAGGTGAGATTGAATTGCTATAGACTTCCTCTTAGAACTGCTTTTTGTCATTGTCATCTGTTTCTATGTATTTTTTTATTTCCTCTTTGATTTCTTCAGTGATCTCTTGCTTATTTAGCAGTTCACTGATTAGCCTCCATGTATTTGTGTTTTTACAGTATTTTTCCCTGTAATTGATTTCTAATCTCATAGCATTGTGGTCAGAAAAGATGCTTGATATGATTTCAATTTTGTTAAATTTACTGAGGCTTGATTTGTGACCTTGGAAAATGTGATCTATCTGGAGAATGTTCCATGTGCACTTGAGACAAAAGTGTATTCTGCCACTTTCGTGTGGAATGTCCTATAAATTTCAATTAAATCTATCTGGTCTATTGTGTCATTTAAAACTTGTATTTCCTTATTTTCCATCTGGATGATCTGTCTTTTGGTTTAAGTGGGGTGTTAAAGTCCCACACTATTGTTGTGTTACTGTCAGTTTCCCCTTTTATGGCTGTTAGCATTTGCCTTATGTATTGAGGTGCTCCTATGTTGGGTGCATAAATATTTATAATTGTTATATCTTCTTCTTGGATTGATCCCTTTATCATTATGTAGTGTCCTTCCTTATTGCTTGTAACAGTCTTTATTTTAAAGTCTATTTTATCTTATATGAATATTGCTACTCCAGCTTTCTTGTGATTTCCTTTTGCATGGAATATCTTTTTCCATCCCGTCACTTTCAGTCTGTATGTGTCCCTAGGTGTGAAGTGAGTCTCTTGTAGACAGCATATAAATGGGTCTTGTTTTTGTATCCATGCAGCCAGTCTGTGTCTTTTGGTTGTATCATTTAATCCATTCACATTTAAGGTAATTATTGATATGTATGTTCCTATGACCATTTTCTTAATTGTTTTGGGTTTGTTTTTGTAGTTCCTTTTCTTCTCTTGTGTTTCCCACTTAGAGAAGTTCCTTTAGCATTTGTTATAAAGCTGGTTTGGTGGTGCTGAGCTCTCTTAGCTTTTGCTTGTCTAAAAAGGTTTTAATTTCTCCATCGAATCTGAATGAGATCCTTGTTGGGTAGAGTAATCTTGGTTGTAGGTTATTCCCTTTCATCACTTTAAATATATCGTGCCACTCCCTTCTGGCTTGTAGAGTTTCTGCTGAGAAATCAGCTGTTAACCTTTTGGGAGTTCCCTTGTATGTTATTTGTCATTTTTCCCTTGTTGCTTTTAATAATTTTTCTTTGTCTTTAATATTTGTTAATTTGATTACTATGTGTCTTGGCATGTTTCTCCTTGGGTATATCCTGCCTGGGACTCTCTGCACTTCCTGGGCTTGAGTGGCTAATTCCTTTTCCATGTTAGGGAAGTTTTTGAGTATAGTCTCTTCAAATGTTTTCTCAGACCTTTCTCTTTCTATTCTTCTTCTGGGACCCCTATAATTCGAATGTTGGTGCATTTAGTGTTGTCCCAGTGGTCTCTAAGATTGTCTTCAATTCTTTTCATTCTTTTTTCTTTATTCACTCCTTGGCAGTTATTTCCACCATTCTATTTTCCAGCTCACTTATTCGTTCTTCTGCCTCGGTTATTCAGCTATTGGTTCCTACTAGTGTATTTTTCATTTTAGTTATTGTGTCGTTCATCACTGTTTGTTCTTTAGTTCTTCTAGGTTTTTGTTAAACATTTCTTGTATTTTCTTGATCTTTGCCTCCATTCTATTTCCAACATTTTGGATCATGTTTATTATCATTACTCTGAATTCTTTTTCAGGTAGGTGCCTATTTCCTCTTCATTTGTTTGGCCTTTTAGGTTTTTACCTTGCTCCTCCATATGTAATATTTTTTTTTGTCTTATCATTTTTTTTTGATGTGTGGGACTGTGCTCCTGTCTTACTGGTTGTTTGGTCTGACACTTCCAACATTGGAGTTTGCAGACAGTTGGGTAGAGCTGGGTCTTGGCGGTGAGATGAGGACCCCTGGGAGACCTCACTCTGATTAATATTCCCTGGGGTCTGAGGTTCTCTGTTAGTCCAGTGGTTCAGACTTGGTGCTCCCACCACAGGAGCTCAGACCCGACCCCCCCAGCCCATGAACCAAGATCCTGGAAGCCACATGGTATGGCAAAAAAAAAAAAAAAAAAGAGAGAGAAGAACAATAAGAAGGAATAAAAATTAAATAAATTTAGAACACTAACAGATATATTAGAAAAAATAAAAATATAAATGAAACAACAACTGAAAGGTAAAACGGAACCACAATAGTAGGGAAAAAAAAAAAAGGGCCAGAAAAGACCTTGGCTGTGTGCGGCGAGGCTTAAGCAGGGGCAGGGTTTAGGCAGTGGGTGGTGTCTGGGCTCAGTACGCACATGGCTGGAAAAGGCCCTGGTGGGAATGGGGGGCGGGGCTCAGCATGGCTGGAGGGGGCTCAGATTGCCTCTGACCTCAGAGTGTGGAGGATCATGCCCGGGACCCCAGCAGGCTTGCAGGGTCCCGAGTGGTGGCAGGGAACACTAGTCCCATTCCCCCGATCTTCACATCCCCTAGGGTCCCTCCCTGTTCACCTCTACTCTTCCCCCTTCTCTTGTTCCCACGTCCCCAGGACCCATGTGGATGGAGGGTCCTCAGAAGGTGGAGGACCAGACCTGAGGCCCCAGCATGCTCCCCGGGGCCTGAGTGGGCAGGGGAAACGCTGGCCGCATTCCCCTCTGATCCTCCAAACCCCTGAGGGTCTCTCCCTGTCCCTGTTAATCTCCTTGTGGTGAATGGGTCTCTCCAGGCATGGGAACCCCTTCCCTCTCCCAGTCACCCCTCAGGGGTGCCAGTACCATCTCACCTCCACTTCTCTTCCTCCCTTGCTCCTTCCAACGTCCTACCTAGTCACTTGGGGGTTCCTCCCATCCCCTTGGGTGTCAAGGCCACCCACCAGCATCTGGCAGCTGCCCTAGTTGTGAGGAGATGCAAACTCCATGTCCTCCTACTCCACCATCTTGACTCCATGCCCCCCAGTTGTATGATTTTATATACCCTCTATACATTGATAACCTAAATCTTCAGCCCTGATTTCTCCCCTGAAATTCACACATGTATATCTGACTGTCTAACATTTTTACTTGGATGTTTCATAGGCTTTCAAACTTACATCCAAAATACAACTCCTAGTTTACCACCACTCCCTCAACTTGTTTCCCTCCCAATCACCTCCTCATCTCAGTAAATGGCATGATTAACTACTCAGTTGCTCATGATAAAAATGTAGGTATTAGCATTAACTCTGCCATTTCATTTATCTTTCCTTACCTCATCCAATCCATCAATAAGACCTGCTAACTTTACCTGCAAAACTACCCCAAGTCCAGCCCCTTCTCTTCATCTCCTCTACTTCCATATTAGTCTAAGACACAATCATCCTTAACATGGACTGTGCAGTAGCATCCTAACTTGCCTCTCCGCTTTTACTCTTGTTCCATTAACATACAGGATTCATAGACACATAAGAAAAATCTTTTAAAAATATGAATCAGGGCTTCCCTGGTGGAGCAGTGGTTGAGAGTCCGCCTGCCAATGCAGGGTACGTGGGTTCGTGCCCCGGTCCGGGAAGATCCCACATGCCGCGGAGCGGCTGGGCCCGTGAGCCATGGCTGCTGAGCCTGCGCGTCCGGAGCCTGTGCTCCGCAACGGGAGAGGCCACAACAGGGAGAGGCCCGTGTACCGCAAAAAAAAAAAAAAAAAAAAAAAAATGAATCAGAACTCTCCTACATTGCTGACGGGAACGTACATCCATCTTGGAAAACTGTTTAGCAGTTTCTTTTAAAGCTAATCATACTATCCACCAATTCTACTCTTACCCAAGGGGAGTGAAAGCACATGTACAAAAAGATTAGAATGTTCACAGCAGCCTTATTTCCTAAGGGCTAGATGTTGGAAATGACCTAAATGTCCATTAACAGAAAAATGGATAAACAAACTGAGGTAAATTCATACAATGTAATACTACTCATTAATCAAAAGAATGAACAGATAAATGCAACAGCATAAATGAATCTCAAAAATATTACATTAAGTGAAAAAAGCAGACATAAAAAGTCCATTTATATGAAGTTCAAGAATAGGCCAAATTAATCTGTGGTGATAAAAATCAGAATAATGACTGCCTCTGGGTAGGAGGTGGGGAGAAATTCCTGGAAAGCAGGATGAGGGATCCTTACAGGATGATGGAAAATTTCTATATCTTGACTGGGGTTGTGATTACATGGGAATATATTTGTTGAAATTCAACATCATATATTTAAAATCTGTATCTCAAATTTTTAAGTGTTATTAAAATGTAAATCATCTATAGGTGGCATTGTAGTCTTCAAAATGGGAATAATATTACTGCAACTTCATGGGGCAGTTATGAGGTCTAAATGAGATAACTACATATAAAGCACTTAGAACAGTATGCAGTAAACCCTTGATTTTAGCTATTATTATGATGATAATATCCTTCCCTTGCTTAAAACCTTCTGATGGCAGAAATAATAAAATCTAAATTCCATGTTTTAGCCTACAAATTCCTGTGTGATTTGACCCTTATCTCCCTCTTTAATCTCATCATTATTTCCGTCTCACTTCAGTCTACTCACACTGACTTTCTGTTTACTGAACAATACTAAGATCATTCCTACTTGGAGTTTCTGTACTTGCTATCACATTAGCTTAGAAAAAAGCTCTTCCACAGGGTCGTCACATGTCTGGCTTCTTTTTTTAATCTAAGTCTCAGATTAAATACTACCCACTTGAAGAGACATTCCCTGACCACTTTATTTGTTAATTATCTGTCTCCTCCCAGTGGCACTGCAAGTCTGTGAAAGAATGAATTAGTGAATAATTTCTGGTTTTCTGACTTGTGCAAGTGGATAGATAGTATGTATTCATTTGCTGAAATAGGGAATACTGGAAGAGTGTGTGGGAAGATCGTATTACAATTTAAATTTTTTAACATGAGCCAAAGCAAATACTGAACCAATTAAATAATAAAAAAACACCAAATTTTAGGGTTGAAAGGAACTGAGGTATCAAGTATCTTTTTTCCATCTCCGGCAAAAGACTACATTTAGACCATACCAGAGATTCTGTCAGCTCTCTTCTTAAATATCTCCTAAAGAAAGTCTTTTTCTCTCAGTAATGTTTTTAACCTCTAAATTAGTAGTCAAAATTTTAAAAGTTTTCTAGCCTTCTATTATAATTCAAACCCATGTCTTCTACAGAATAAAATAGATCTCGTTATTCCTTAAAATTTTAATGCATGAAGATTGCTATTATACTGCTCAGACTATTATACTACTAGGACTTCTCTTTTCAGGCTACTCTAAACATGTAAAGTTTTCTCTCCCCAATCAAATTACAGAATCAATATCATTATAGTTATTTAAATTTAATACCATTTGAGAAAATCTTTCACTGAATTTTTAAAAGAAAAAAAGTCAAATATTCTAATAAATCTTACCTTCGTTTGCAAATCAGGAACCACAAAGCTGATGCCAAAGCAAAGAAACCAATTCCCAAAATAACAGCACCAGCAGCCAGAAAATAGGTTAAGTGGTTAGAAAAACCTATACAAATAAATTATAAAAGATTATTTCAGGCATATACCTTCATTCTCTATGTAAAATTAAATGACATAATAGCTTAACACATAATGTAGTCTTAATAACACATAATGTGTGTTAATACACAGTAACACCCATAAAAACACACATAATGTGCATTAATAACACATAATGTAGTGTTTAAGACATTAATGAGGAGGTTGGGAGACCTGACTTCTGGTCCTTTGCAATTCTAATAAATTTCAAGATCCTGAGTTTGAGAATTACTTGGGGCCTCATCCTCATTAGGGCCCAGGGCACATTTCTTTGACCCTACCAAAATTTGAGACCTAGGTTTTGCTTGTTTTTATACAGCTGTCACCTCCTTTCTTCTTATCTAGTTGTCTCCCTTTCCAGACCAGCTGTGAATTTTTATGCTACTTTTCCAGTATCATTCTTTGCAGTCCTTCAACATAAGAGGATTTCCATTTTATGATTTTTATTATCAATCACTACAAGGAGGTAGGTGAGGGTTGTAAAGAACAAATATGAGGAATTTTTAAAGACCTTAGAAATCTTTAAACATTTTATCTCTACTTTTTCTCAGGAACAGTAAAAGATCATAGCCAAAAGCTAAATAAAAACAATGTAAATAATGATATATCACAGGTTTATAACTGGAAAAGCCTACAGGAATTATATGGTATAACTCCTTCATTTTCCAGATGATAAAACTGAGGCCCAGGTGAAAGCAGTAAGTGAAGTAAGGTCATGCAGCAAATTAAGGGCAGTCCTCTGTTTTTTTCTATTATCGTATCCCTGCTACCAAACATCTTAATACTGGTATGTATTAAAAAGAATTAAGAATAAAGAAAGCATGAGATATTTATAGTTAGGCTGGTCAAGTATTCATTAAGATTCTGAAATCTGCTACCTAAGCATAAAGAAAGCTGTAGAAAGCTTTCACAGAAGGCTGTATAGAATTTGAAGGGCCTTAAGACAACTTAGGAGTATATTATTTTGGGAAAAAGTGGTTTAAAAGTATAAATCTAATAGAAGATCTTTATGTGTGAACATATTGTAAGTTCCAGTAAGGGTATGAGGTGATAAAGACTTTGTTGTTCCCATACTTTTGTTGTTTTCTAAGTAATTTCCAACTTTCTAGACAGTGCTTCTCAAATCTTAGTTTTCTTTGGGTTCAGAAATATCTACATTTGGAAATTAATTAATGGTACAAAAAAGTTACATAAGGCTATTTATCAAAGTGAAACAATATGAAAAAACACCTCCAATTTTCATTTTTATATATGAAAAAATATAGATATTATGGACCAGATAATTTGTTGTGAGGGGCTGTCCTGTGCATTGTGCCAAAGGTATCTCCAGGCATTACCAAATGCATTCTGATGGGCAGAACTGCCCTCAGTTGAGGTTCACAGGCATAGTGGTATAAGGAAATATCAGATAGGATTAAATGATAAAAGCAAGATAGATAAAACATATATTTTTTAAAAATTTAAAGATATAGTTGTGCTCAAATATAAGATATATATTTCTATGGACGAAAGTAGAAAAGCAACACACAGAAATAAGTAGGAGCTAAAACCACAAGCATGCTAGGCACCGAGATCTGGAAGCAGGAATTAACTAGAAGCAGAGAATATCAGTGAGAGAATTCCCAGACAAAGCCATCCTCTGGCATGGTAAATGACCAACTCAAAAGAGGACCAAGGAGGAATCTTGGAAATTATAAATTAAAAAATTTTAAGATGGAGTACATGCTTCTTTAAATACAAAGAATTAATGAAATGAAAGATAATACTGAGAGATTCACCCAATTACATAAAAAAGTGAAAAATATGATAAATTATGAGACTTGGAAAAGATTAAGAGCATATAGCATAAAACTAATAGGGGTCCCAAAAGAGAGAATAGAGAAGTAGCAGAGAAGCAATATTAAGAGATACAGCCTAAAAAGGTTTTTTCTTTTCCTTTTTTAAAATTAATTAATTTATTTTTGGCTGCGTTGGGTCTTCCTTGCTGCATGCGGGCTTTCTCTAGTTGCAGTGAGTGGGGGCTACTCTTTGTTGCGGTGCACGGGCTTATTGCAGTGGCTTCTCTTGTTGCGAAACACGGGTTCTAGGCACGCAGGCTTCAGTAGTTGTAGCACGCAGGCTCAGTAGTTGTGGCGCATGGGCTTAGTTGCTCTGCAGCATGTGGGATCTTCCCGGACCAGAGATTGAACCCATGTCCCCTGCATTGACAGGTAGATTCTTAACCACTGCACCACCAGGGAAGCCCAGAAGGTTTTTTCTTTAAAAAACTTTTTTTCAATTTACACATACTAAAATTCACTTGTGTGTGTGTGTGTGCAGTTCTGTAACTTTTGACAAATATAAAAAGTATTTAATCACCACCACAACCAAGTTACAGAAAACTTCCATCACCCCAAAACATTTCCTTGTACAGCCTCTTAGTAGTCAAGTACTAACTGCTGGCAACCACTGATTATTTTCCATTCCTATTCTCTATCCTTATATTTTTGCCTCTTCCAGAATTTCGTATAAATAGAATAATACAGCATGTTGTCTTTTGAGTCTGGCTTTTTTAACTTAGCATAATGCATTTGAGATTCAGCCATGTTGTTGCATGTATCAGTAGTTTGTTTCTTTTTATTGCTGAGTAACATTCCACTTTATAGACGGACCACAGTTTATTCCCCAGCTAAGAGACGTTTGGTTGTTTCCAGTTTGGGGTTGTTAGGAATAAGGCATACTATACATTTGCATACAGTTGCTTATTTGAACATAAATTTTTATTTCAGTAGGCTCATATAACAAGTATATATTCAAATTTATAAGGAACTACCAAACTGCTTTCCAAAGTGGCTGTTCTGTCTTGCTTTCCCACCAGCAAATACAACAGTTTCAGTTGCTCTGTATCATGGCTACCACTTGATATTGTCAGTTTCATTTCAGCCATCCTAATGGATGCACAGTGGTATCTTACTGTGGAGATACAGTGGTATCTTCCTTTAAAAAAAGGAAAGGAAAAAACCCTTTTAAGCTGCATCTCTTAATATTGCTTCTCTGCTACTTCTCTATTCTCTCTTTTGGGACCCCTGTTTTAATTTACATTTCCTTAGTGAATAATTATGTTGAGTGTCTTTCCACATGCTTATTTGCCATCCATATATCTTATTCAGTGAAGTATTTGTTCAAATCTTTGCTGATTTTTTAGAATTCTTTATATATTCTGGATACAAATCCTTGGTCAGATACATGATTTGGAAATATTTTCTCCCATCTGTGGCTTGTCTTTTCAATTCTCTTAATAGTGTCTTTCACAGAGCAAAACTTTTTAATTTTAGTGATATCCAATTTATCAACTTTTTTCTTTTATGGTTTGTGCTATGGGCTGTATCTAAGAACTCTTTGCAGGTCACAAAGATTTTCTTCTATGTTTTCCTATAAAATATTTCTAGTTTTATGTTTTACATTTAATTCATGATTCATTTTGAATTAATTTTTGCATAAGGTGAGAGGTAGGGGTCAAGTTTTTTGGGTTTTTTTGTTTTGCGATATGTGTATTCAGTAGTTCCAACACTATTTGATGAAAAGACCATCCTTTCTTCATAGAGTTGCTGTTGCACCCTTGTCAAAAATCAATTAGCTATATTTGTGTCAGTCTATTTCTGGAATCTCTATTCTGTCCCCTTGGTATACTTTGTCTATTCTTTCACCAATAACAACACTAATAATAATCTAATATTTATACAGCAAATACTATATGCCAGGCACGTTCAAAGTGATTCACTCATTTAAATTCAAAGATGTTCACTCATTTAATTCTCACAACTGTATAAGCTAAGTATTATTATTTCCCCACTTTACAGATGAGGAAACAGATGAGGCAAAAATGAGGTTAAGTAACTTGCTCAAAGGCGTACAACCAATAAATGAGAGAACAATAGTAATTAAAAAATTGCTAAAGTCCTTCTTTACCTAGTATAGACAATGAATACCTTTAGATTTTGTTAGAAAAACAGCTAGGTATAAATGCTAAATATTTAAGGGTATCATAAAAGAGGATATCTAAATGGCCAATAAATATATGAAAACTTCATTAATAATCACAGAAATGCAAATTAAACCACAAAGAGTCAATACGACAACCCTGTACAATGCCTAAAATGAAAAAGATGGAAAATATCAAGCGCTGTCAAGGTGGCAGAGTAACATGAATTCTCACTCACTGTTGGTGGGAATGTAATTTTCTATAATACTTTGGAAAACTGTTTGGCACTATTAATAAAGCTGAACATATACATACCCTATGACCCAGCAACTCTTAGACATATACCAAACTGAAGTACATATATATTTTCTTAAAAATATACGCTAGAATGTTGATAGCATCACTTTTATGTGTGTATGTTGATAGAGACACAAACTGGAAACTACCCAAAGGCCCACTGATAGTTAAACAGATAAATTTTAAAAGTTTAATTGATTTAAGGAAGCAAAATGTTCTATAACAATGGGAAAGAATAGAGTACAACTATGCACAACAAAGTGGATAAATTTCATAAATAATGTTGGGCAAAAGAAGGCAAACAAAGACATCAGGGGGGAGTTCAGGGATGCTGGTAATTAACGTACTGTTTCTTGAACAGGGTGCTAGTTATAGAGATGTGTTCAGTGAAAATTCAAGCTTAACACTTATGACTTATGAATAAACTAGATCTATATGTATCATCATAAATAGAACTGAAAAACCTAGTGTTCAGTGAATAAAGCGATTTCCATAAATTTATATTCATTATTCTAATCACATACTGATTCCATTTATGCACAGTAAAAGAAAACACAAAATAATACTTTTTAAAAAACAATGTGACAGAAGTATTAAAATACACCATACTCATGATATTGGTTGTGTCTGGGGAGGAAATGAGGGGAATGGGACTATGGATTGAATATGAATTTAAGACTTTACCTGTAATGTTTTGTTTAAAAAATTAAAAATCTGAAGTTTATATGACCAAAAAATATTTATTTAGTAGAAGATTACATGAATGTTTGTTATTCTTTGTCCTTTTCTTTTTACTTTTCTGGTTTTCTCAAGTATAAAAAATATAAAAACAATAGGATCTCAATTTTGTAAAAAAAGAAAGAAAGAAAAGAAAAAGGGAGAAACATACTTTTATAAGGAAAATAATCAATATTGGCTACTCCTGGGGTAAGGGCTTAGTTATAATTTTCCACTCCAGACTTTTCTGTACATTCAGATTTTCTAGCATGAGAATCTTAGAAAAATCAGGAACAAAAATTTTTAATCTTAATATGTGATTCTTGACTCCTTTACTTAATAAAAGTCTCATTGCAGCAACTTCTCTATTGTTATCACTGTGTTTACAGCCTACTTAGCTTCCTCCTCCTTAAGATCTCTGCCCTCCTCTTTATCCTTTTTGTAATTCTCCATTAGGGAAGAAAATAGGTGTGACTAGTAAAACACCATTCTAGTCCCTGGTTTAAATGGGCCATTTATATCTCAGGGGAATTCCAGTGAGCTATAGAGAATATGAAAGTTCCCAAACCACTTTACCAAGAGAAAGACAAATTACATATTTTCTAATACCTCCAACAAATCACACTTTATCTATAAATCAATCTGTAAAATGAAAAGGCTTGACTCTATGATCATTAAGATCCCCTCTCACTTTGAAGATTTAGTCAATATATAAGTTAAAGAAACACTATATACAGAGGTAGGAGTTTTACTTTCTTGACTCTGCCCTTAAGTATGCTATCTAAAGTAATGACTCCTCACTTTCAACAGTCACTTTATTATATGACCCTGTTTCTTCGTCTTTAATAATTGCTATAACAAATAGTCTTTTTTACTTATTGGTTTACTGTCTATTGTCTGTCTTCTTCTACTAGAAGATAAATCTTTTTCACTCTGGTATTCTTAGAGTTTAGAATAATGACTGGTTACTCAAAAATGATTGACAATTCAATGAATAAACGATAGGCACTGTGCTAGATGTTAGTATTAGAAAAATGAATAATAAAGGTATGTGGGTTTTTCTTGTTTTTTTGTTTGTTTGTTTGTTTTTTGGCTGTGCCACTCAGCATGCAGGATCTTAGTTCCCCGACCAGAGATCAAATTTGCACCCCCAGCTGTAGAAGTGTGGAGTCTTAACCACTGGACTGCCAGGGAAGTCCCTAGGTATGTGGTTTAGTAGGAAGTTCATATATGTGGAAAAGAATAAGTGCAATTAAAAAGGTATTATAGGCATTATAATGGAAGAAATAAATACAAAATACAGATACAGGAAGATCTGTAGAAAGATAGGGGAAAAATTTTTTTTAATTCCATAGTCTAATTAAACATGGTTTGAGAACTTTCTATTGCCACACCCTTGTCAAGAATTGGTGACTGAGGACTTCTTTGGTGGCACAGTGTTTAAGAGTCCACCTGCCAATGCAGGGGACACAGGTTCGATCCCTGTTCCGGGAGGATACCACATGCTGCAGAGCAACTAAGCCCATGCGACACAACTACTGAGCCTGCGCTCTAGAGCCCATGAGCCACAACTACTGAGCCCATGCACCACAACTACTGAAGCCCACATGCCCTAGAGCCTGTGCTTTGCAACAAGAGAAGCCACTGCAATGAGAAGCCCGCACACCGTAACAAAGAGTAGTCCCTGCTCGTCACAACTAGAGAAAGCCCACATGCAGCAATGAAGACCCAACACAGCCAATAAATAAATAAATAAACGAACAAAAAAAAAAGAATTGGTGACTAAAAGATAAGTAACACATGGTCATAAATATAGTTTAAAATCTGGGGGGTACAACATTTAAACAGAATATTCATTACAATATTCTAATTATTATGATAATGACCTGTTGACAGCACTAAGACAACAGAGGCACTTTGACTAAGTGGAGGAACAGTTTCTTAGGGAACACCTAAGCTAAATCTTACAGAATGAGTAAGAGATAGCTAGCCAAAGATATTAAATCCTAAACCAGGGTATGACCCTTTCACCTTAAGATAAAACTTTCTCTCTATGCACAGTAACCTCCAGCTTACAGTTGATCCTTTTCTTACCATTTGCAGCCAAAACTCTTAAAATGAGAATTTCTACTTCACAACTTCTATTCCCAAGGTCATTAATAACTTCATTAACACTAAATTGAAAGGTCACTATTGACAATTCTCTCTCTCTCTTACCTTGGCATAAGTAAAATAAATTCATTTGGTTTTTCCCATTTCTCTGTCTATAATGTTATTGCCTTTATAGGTTCCTCTTCCCCAGTCTGTCTATCCTTTAACCTATCTATCTATAGCTGGATATATACATATCCTTTAACATATCTACATATGGATATATATAGATATATAAAGGATATAGATAAATATAGACACGGATATAGGTGTTACTTATCTGTATCTATGCCTATATCTTTAACCAGAATTACTATATATTTGTGTCAGGAGTAGTTTCAGATTGTCTTTTGTAGTGATTCCAGAACTGAATGTTCGGTTTTATTTTTTGAGTATTCAATACGTTTTTATTATACTCTCCTAGGGTTTTGCCAGATTTCGTCTCAGTTTTACTCCAGTTCAACAAATGCTTATTGAACACCAAATATGTGTGGGATACTGTTTGAGACACCAAGGGAGGGATAAAAGGCCATTGAAGTAAGAATGAATCCTTACCCTGAGGTTTAAAAATCTATAATAAAATATAAGCAGGGCTCATATGCAACTGGTATAAAAAGTTGACCACACTGATTTTTTTTTAGTTGTTGGCTGCTCTGATTGAATACAAAGCTAACTAGGAAGAACTTGTACTTGGAAGAGATACTTATTATGCTGGTTGGATTTTAATGTTATTATTTGAAAAATGGGACTCATATTACCTGTCTCATATAATTAGAATAAGGAATAAATAAGATAATGTTGCAAGGAATTACTAACATAGTAAAGAAGATGACATCTCAAACAGCATGCATATACCAGGCCATAAAGCAAGACTCAACAGTTTTATAGGATTATTACAGATACCACATTCTCTGACAATAATACAATTAATTTTAAATTAGTAACCTAATACATACTCTAGGAAAAGCTTCCATACTTGGAAATTTTTAATCACACTGTAAATAACTCTTGCATTAAAGAAGAAATCAATGGAAATTTGGAAATTACATAAAACTAATCAATAAAGAAGCACTATGTATAAATGCTTGCAGCAACAAAGCTGAAGACAAATTCAAGGGGAAAAAAAAAGCTGAAAATAAAATGAGCTTAGCATTCAAATTGCAAGTTGAAAAAGACAGGCAAATTGAGTCCAAATAATGTGGAGGAAGGAAATAAAAAAGAACAGAAATTAGTGAAAAAATATTAAGATTTTAGGTAAACACTAACAAGATTAACAAATCTCTAGTAAGAGTAACCAAATTTTAAAAAAGAAGGCACAGGTAAACAATTTCAAAGATGAAGAAAGAAAATTACAGTTACAGCAGATATTAAAATAAGAAAATACTTCCAACAAATTTATGCTAGTATATTCTAAAACTTATACTAAATTATATATACCTAAAAAGTGACTTACAAAAAGTGACTCAAGAATAGAAAACTTAAATGAACATGTATCCATTAAACTGAATCAACAGTTACAAAATTTCCCTCAAAGAAAGCAGCAGGCCCCAATAACTTTACAATTTCTACTGTATACCCATGATTCAAGTATTTCTTATCTTATACAAGCCCTTCCAGAGAATAGAAAGAGGTTTCTGGCTGTTTATCCAAATGTATTTTCCTCTTCTTCCCAGGCAAAAAGATAGACTACATGTCCCAGCTTCCCATACCATTAGGTGAAGCCATGCAACTGAGTTCTAACCAATGGAATTTAAATGGAAGTGATGTCATAAAAACCTCCTAAGCACCTTTCTCCATGTTCTTTCTCCCTTTAGGCTTGACTGGGATGGAGATGAACCTCAGGGAACTTTGGAAGCCATGTATCATCATGGATGTAACTGACATTTACAGAACACTCAACCTAAATGAAATGAAACACAACATATCAGGATTTGTGGGATGCCACCAAAGCAGTATGTAGGGGAAAATCAATACCAAAAAACTGCAGTATTAGGGAAAAAATGTGTGAATAACCTTAAAAACTAAAATAAGTAGAGCAAATTAAGTCCAAAGTAAAGAAAAGAAAAAAATCTAAAGACCAAGTGAAAACCAATGAAATAGAAAAGAGAAAAACAATAAAGAAAATCAATGAAACAAAAACCTGATTCTCTGATATCTATATAATTGATAAACTTCTAGCTAGATTGACCAATAAAAAGAAAAAAGGCACAAATTATCAATATCAGAAATGAGAGGGCTTCCGTGGTGGTGCAGTGGTTAAGAATCTGCCTGCCAATGCACGGGACATGGGTTTGAGCCCTGGTCCAGGAAGATCCCACATGCTGTAGAGCAACTAAGTCCATGCTCCACAACTACTGAGCCTGCACTCTAGAGCCCACAAGCCACAACTACTGAGCCTGCATGCCACAACCACTGAAGCCCACACGCCTAGAGCCTGTGTTCTGCAGCAAGAGAAGCCACTGCAATGAGAAGTCCATGCACCACAACGAACAGTAGCCCCTGCTTGCCACAACTAAAGAAAGCCCGAGCCCAGCAACAGAGACTCAATGCAGCCAAAAATAAATAAATAAATTTATTAAAAAAAAGAAATGAAAGATGTGACATTACTACAGATTTTACAGATATTAAAATAATAATAAGGCAATATTATGAACAATTTTATGCTAATAAATCTAACAACTTAGATGAAAGGGAAAATTCCTTAAAATATATAATTTTCAAAGTTCACTCAAGAAGGAATAGATAACATAGATATACACACATCTATTAAATAAATTGAAATTGTAGTTAAAATTCTTAAAAAGAAACTCCATGTCCAGGTGCTTCACTGCTAAATTCTACCAAACACTTTAAGGGAAAAAATAGTATTAATTCTATACAAATGCTTCCAAAAATTTGAAGACAAGAGAATTCTTTTTTGATTTATCCTATGAGGCTGACATTACCCTGATACCAAAGCCAGGGAAAAAAAGAGGGAGAGAGAAAGAGAGGAAATTACAAACTGAACAGATATGCAAAATGCATCTATGGACACAGACGCAAAATTCTAAACAATATTTTAGCAAATTAAGTCCAACATTATATTAAAAGGATAATACATCATGACCAAGTGGGGTTTATCACAAGAAAACAAGGTTGGTTTACCATGAAAAAAACAATCAATGCAATTCACCATATTAAGAAGTTAGAAAAGAAAATCCATGTGATCAATATGGATCTGTGTCAATAGACATGAAAAATTTTGTAACATCCATTCCTGATTTTTAAAAAAAAAAAGCTCTCAGAAACTAGGATAGAAGGGAATCTCTATCCTAGTTATCAGATTCCCCAACCTGAGAAAAGTCATTTATTGAAAACATCAGACTTAATGGTGAAAGATTGAATGCTTTCCTCCTAAAATCAGTAACAATACAGGGACATCCACTCTTACAACTTCTGTTCAACACTGCACTGAAGGGTCTAGCCAGTGCAACCAGGTATGAAAAAGAAATAAAAGACATCTAGAGTAAAATGGAAAAAATAAGAGTTATACTCTCAGTGCTTTTGTCTGAATGTTTCTGTGCCCCCCAAATTCATATGTTGAAATGCTAATGCCCAATGTGATGGTTTTAGGAAGTGGGGCCTTCAAGAAGTGGTTAGGTCATGAGAGTGGAGACCTTGTGAAAGGGATTAGTGCTCTTATGAAAAAGATCCCACAGAGCTCCCTAGCTCCTTCCACCACTTGAGAACACATCAAGAAGCAAGAAGAGGGCTCTTACCAGACACAAAACTTGATCATTTTGGCCTCCATATATCAGATTTAAAGCTTCCAGAACTGTGAGAAATAAATTTCTGTTGTTTATAATACATCCAGTTTGTGGTATTATGTTATAGCAGCTCGAATTGACTAAGACACACAGAGAACATGATCATCTATGTAGAAAATCCTGTGGCATTTTAAATAAACTAGTACAAAAATTAAGTGAGTTAAATAAGATTGCAGGATACAAGAACAATGTACAAAAAAAATTGTCTTCTGGTACTGTTAACTCCTAGAAGAAAACAGAAAAATTGTTTCATGACATTAGTCTTTGAAATTATTTCATGAATATGACACCAAAAGCATAGATTAAAAAAGCAAAAATAGACAAGTGGGGCTATATCAAACTAAAAACTTTCTGCACAGCAAAGGAAACAATCAACAGAGTGATAAGGCAACAAACAGAATGGAAAAAATATTTACAAACCATAAGAGGTCAATTTCCAAAATATAAAAGCTACAACTCAATGGCAAAAAAACTAATAACCCAACTTAAAAACTAATAACCCAACTTAAAAATGGGCTAAGACTTGAATAGACATTTCTCCAAAGAAAACACATAAATGGCCAATAGGCATATGAAAAGATGTTCAACATCTCTAACACTTAGGGAAATGTAAATCAAAACCATAATGAGATATAACCTCACACCAGTTAGAATGACTATTTTCAACAACACCACCACCACAAAAGAGGATACAGAGAAATTGGAACCCTTGTACAGTGTTGGTGGAAATGCAAAGTGGTGCAGCTCCTATGGAAAACAGTATTGAGATTCCTCAAAAAATTAAAATTAGAACTACCATATGATTCAGCAATCCCACTATGGGTATTTATCCAAAAGAAATAAAAACAAGATCTCAAAGACACGTTAGCACTCCAATGTTCAGTACAGCACTATTCACAATAGCTAAAATGTGTAAAAAAACTAAACATCCACCAGTGTATAAATGGATAAAGAAAATGTAGTATATACATACAGCCTTAAAAAAGAATGAAATCCTGCAAAATATGACAACATGGATGAACCTGAAGGGCATTATCCTAAGTGAAATAAGTCAGTCACATTAGGACAAATACTGTGTAATTCCCTTTATATGAGGCACAATCAAACTCATAGAAGCATAGAGTGGTGGTTGCCAGGGGCTGGAGGAAGGAAGGAAATGAAGAGTTGCTAATCAATGGGCATAAAGTCTTAACTATGCAAGATGGATAAGTTCTAGAGATCTGCTGTACAACACTGTGCCTATAGTTAACAGTACTGTATTACACACTTAAAAATTTATGAGGGTACATTTCATAATTTTTTAAGTGTTCTTATCACAATAAAATAAAAATTTTTAAAAAGACAAAACAAAAAGAAAAGTCTTTCTATATACTATCAAAAACAATTAGAAGGGCAGAAGTTGAGACACAGAGGTAGAGAACAAATGTATGGACACCAAGGGGGGAAAGCCGCAGGTGGGTGGGGATGGTGATGTGATGAATTGGGCAACTGGGATTGACATGTATACACTGATGTGTATAAAACTGATGACTAATAAGAACCTGCTGTATAAAAAACAAATAAAATAAAATTCAAAAAAAAGTGCCATAATGTTTGCCTTCCTTCTGTTTAGGATAAGAAAAAAACAAAAAAACAATTGGAAACTGAAATGTTCAAAAATTACCATTTGCAACAGCATAAAAATATGAAATACTTAGGGATAAATCTGATAAAAGATGTGAAAAGCCTGTACATAAGCAACTACAAATATTGCTAAGTGGAATTAGGGATGACCTAAATAAAAAGAGACACATACCTTGCTCATGGGTTGAGAGACATACTACTGTTCTGATATTAATTCTCCCTAAATTGATCTATAGTTTCAATGCAATCCCAATCAAAATTCCAGTAGGCTTTTTTATAAAAATTGACAAGGTGATTCTAAAATTCAGATGGAAATGCAAAAGACCAAGAATAGTTAAAACACCTCTAAAAAAAGAAGAAAAAGTTGGAGGGATAACTACATGATTTAAAGACTTATTATAATTAAAATAGTAATCAAAACAGCATGGTATTGACAACCAGGGCACCTACCAGGCACTGGTGGGGGACCTTGGAGACCTAAAGTGATGGGAGTAATCCCCATGCAACTGGGTGGGATGTTGGGGGAAGGAGGGGGGAAGGAAAAGTGGAGGCAGGATGGGACTGGTGCCACTGAGGGGCAGCTGGGGAAGAGGAGGGGTTCCAACTCACAGCAAGGGAATCAGCTGGGACAGAGAGAGACCTTTGGGAGATCGGGGGATTGGAGGGGAATGTGGTCAGCATTTCCCATGCCAGCTCAGGCCCCGGCCAGACTGCTGAGGTCCTGGGCCTGAACCTCTGCCCTCTGGGGACCCATCAACCCACACAGGTCCTGAGACTAAGCATGGCCACCCAAGGCCTTTTACAGCCATGCAGCTCCTGAGCCTAAGCCCGTGCCCACCAACTCCCCCCATCAAGGCTTTTTCTTTTTTTTTTCTGTTGTGGTTCTATTTTCCTTTGTTCTTGTTTGCTTTGTTGTTCATTCATTTTTATTTTTTCTAATATATTTTTTATTTCTCTAATTTAATTTATTTTTTATTCTATGTTATTTTTCTGCTCCTTTTTCTTTGTTACTTTTTTTTTTTTTGCAGTGCTGCATGACTTGTGGGTCTTGGTTCCCAGGCTGGGGGACAGGCCAGAGCTCCTCTGGTGGGAGCAAGAAGTCCAAACTGGTGGACTACAAAAAAAGTCAGACCCCAGGGAATATTAATTGGAATGAGGTCTCCTGGAGGTCCTCATCTCAGCACCAAGACGCAGCTCTATCCCACTGCCTGCAAACTCCAGTGCTGGACACCTCAGGCCAAACAACCAACAAGACAAGAACACAGCTCTACCCATCAAAACAAAAAAATATGTTACAGACAAAGGAGCAAGGTAAAAACCTACAAGATCAAATAAATGAAAAGGAAATAGGCAACCTACCTTAAACAGAATTCAGAGTAATGATAATAAAGACAATCCAAAATCTCAGAAATAGAATTGAGGCACAGATTGAGAAAATACAAGAGATGTTTAACAAGGAGTTAGAAGAACTAAAGAACAAACAAACAGTGATGAACAACACAATAATCGAAATGAAAAATACACTAGAAGGAATCAATAGCAGAATAACTGAAGCAGAAGAACGAAAAGTGAGCTGGAAGATAGAATGGTGGAAATAACTGCCAAGGAGCAGAATAAAGAAAAAAGAATGAAAAAAATTGAAGACAATCTCAGAGACCACTGGGACAACACAAAATGCACCAACGTTCGAATTATAGGGGTCCCAGAAGAGAAAGAGAAAGGGTCTGAGAAAACATATGAAGAGATTATAGTTGAAAACTTCCCTAACATGGGAAAGGAAATAGCTGCCCAAGTCCAGGAAACACAGAGAGTCCCATACAGGATAAACCACAGGAGACAAACCAAGATGCATATTAACCAAACTAACAAAAATTAAATTAAAAGAAAAAATATTAAAAGCAGCAAGCGAAAAGCAACGAATAACATAGAAGGGAATCCCCATAAGGTTATCAGCTGATTTTTCAGTAGGAACTCTGCAGGCCAGAAGGGAGTGGCAGGATATATTTAAAGTGATGAAAGGGGAAAAGCCACAACCAAGATTACTCTACCCAACAAGGATCTCATTCAAATTTGACAGAAAAATCAAAAGCTTTACAGACAAGCAAAAGCTAAGAAAATACAGCACCACCAAACCAGCTTTACAACAAACACTAAAGGAACTTCTCTAGGCAGGAAACACAAGAGAAGTAAAAGACCCTCAAAAACAAACCCAAAACAATTAAGGAAATGGTAATGGGAACATACATGTTGCTAATTACCTTAAATGTCAATGGATTAAATGCTCCAACCAAAAGGCACAGACTGGCTGAATGGATACAAAAACAAGACCCATATTTATGCAACATATAAGAGATCCACTTCAGCCCTAGGGACATATACAGACTGAAAGTGAGGGGATGGAAAAGATATTCAATGCAATGGAAATCACAAGAAAGCTAGAGTAGCAATACTCATATCAGATAAAATACACTTTAAAATAAAGACTGCTACAAGAGACAAGGAAGGACGCTACATAATGATCAAGGGATCAATCCAAGAAGATATAACAAGTATAAATATTTATGCACCCAACATAGGAGCACCTCAATACATAAGGCAAATGTGAACAGCCATAAAAGGGGAAATCAACAGTGGGGAACTTTAACACCCCACTTACACCAGTGGACAGATCATCCAGAAAGAAAATAAATAAGGAAACACAAGCTTTAAATGACACAATAGACCAGATAGATTTAATTGATATTTATAGGACATTCCACCTAAAAGTGGCAGAATACCTTTCTTCTCAAGTGCACATGGAACATTCTCCAGGATAGATCACATCTTGGGTCACAAATCAAGCCTTGGAAAATTTAAGAAAATTGAAATCATATCAAGCATCTGTTCCAACCAGAGTGCTATGAGATTAGAAATCGATTACAGGAAAAAAAACTGTAAAAACACAAACAAATGGAGGCTAAACAGTGCTAAATAAAAAAAAGAGCACTGAAGAAATCAGGAAATTTTACAAATACACAGACATGAATGATAACGAAAACATGATGACCCAAACCTATGGGACTCAGCAAAAGCAGTACTAAGTTTATAGTAATTCAATCTGTCCTCAAGAAACAAGAACAATCTCAAATAAAAAATATAACCTTACACCTAAAGAAACTAGAGAAAAAAGAACAAACATAAAACCCAAAGTCAGTAGAAGGAAAGATATCATAAAGATTAGAGTAGAAATAAATGAAATAGAAATGAAGAAAACAATAGCAAAGAACACTAAAACTAAAAGTTGGTTCTTTGAGAAGATAAAAAAACTGATAAATATTTAGCTAGACTCATCAAGAAAAAAAGGGAGAGGACTCATATCAATGAAATTAGAAATGAAAAAGGAGAAATTATACCTGACAGCACTGAAATACAAAGGATCATAACAGACTACTACAAGCAACTATATGCCAATACAATGGACACCCTGGAAGAAATGGACAAATTCTTGGAAAGGTACAACTTTCCAAGACTGAACCAGGAAGAATTAGAAAATATAAACAGACCAATCACAAGTAATGAAATTGAAACCATAATTAAAGATCTTCCAACAAACAAAAGTGCAGGACCAGATGGCTTCACAGGTGAATTCTATCAAACATTTAGAGAAGAGCTAACACCTATCCTTCTCAAATTCTTCCAAAAAATTGCAGAGGGTGGAGCACTCCCAAGTTCATTCTACAAGGCCACCATCACCCTGATACCAAAACCAGACAAAGATATCACAAAAAAATAAAATTACAGATCTATATCTCTGATGAACATAGACCTAAAAATCCTCAATAAAATATTAGCAAACAGAATCCAACAAAACATTCAAAGGACGATACACCATGCTCAAGTGGGATTTATCCCAGGGATGCAAGGATCCTTCAATATATGCAAATCAACCAATGTGATAACCATATTAACAAATTAAAGAATAAAAACAATATGATCATCTCAATAGATGCAGAAAAAGCTTTGGCAAAATTCAACACCCATTTATAATAAAAACTCTCCTGAAAGTGGGCATAGAGGGAACCATGTCAATGTTTTAAAGGCTGTTTACGACAAACCCACAGCAAACATCATTCTCAATGGTGAAGAACTGAAAGCATTTCCTCAAAGATCAGGAACAAGACAAGGATGTCCACTCTCACCGCTCTTATTCAACATAGTTTTGGAAGTCAGCCACGGCAATCAGAGAAGAAAAGAAATAAAAGGACTACAAATTGGAAAAGAAGAAGTAAGACTGTCACTGTTTGCAGATGACAATGATACTACACATAGAAAATCCTAAAGATTTCACCAGAAAACTACTAGAACTAATCAATGAATTTGGTAAGGTTGCAGGATACAAAATTAATGCACAGAAACCTCTTGCATTCCTATACACTAACAACAAAAGATCACAAAGAGAATTTAAGGAAGCAATCCCACTTATCATCGCAATAAAAAGAATAAAATACCTAGGAATAAACCTACCTAAGGAGTCAAAAGACCTGTATGCAGAAAACTATAAAACACTGATGAAAGAAATCAAAGATGACACAAGCGGGTGGAGAAATATACCATGTTCTTGGATTGGAAGAATCAATATTTTGAAAATGACTATACTACCCAAAGCAATCTACAGATTCAATGCAATCCCTATAAAATTACCAAGGGCATTCTTCACAGAATTAGAACAAAAAATATTACAATTTGTATGGAGACACAAAAGATCCTGAATAGCCAAAGCAATTTTGAGAAAGAAAAACAGAGCTGGAGGAATCAGGCTCCATGAATTCAGACTATACTACAAAGCTACAGTAATCAAGACAGTATAGTACTGGCACAAAAATAGAAATATAGATCAATGGTACAGGATAAAAGTCCAGAGGTAAACCCACGCACCTACGGTCACCTGATCTGTGACAAAGGAGAGAGGAATATACAATGGAGAAAAGACAGTCACTTCAATAAGTGGTGCTGGGAAAAATGGACAGGTACATGTAAAAGTATGAAATTAGAACACTCCCTAACACCATACACAAAAATAAACTCAAAATGGATTAAAAACACCTAAATGTAAGATTAGACACTATAAAACTCTTAGAGGAAAATATAGGAGAAACACACTTCGAAATAAATCACAGCAAGATCGTTTTTGAACCACCTCCTAGAGTAATAAAAATAAAAACACAAATAAATAAATGGGACCTAATTAAACTTAATAGCAAAGGAAACCATAAACAAGACGAAGAGACAACACTCAGAATGGGAGAAAACATTTGCAAATGAATCAATGGGCAAAGGATTAATCTCCAAAATATACAACAGCTCATGTAGCTCAATATCAAAAACACAAACAACTCAATCAAATACGGGCAGAAGACCTAAATAGACATCTCTCCAAAGAAGACATACAGATGGCCAAGGGGCACATGAAAAGATACTCAACATCACTAATTATTAGAGAAATGCAAATCAAAACTACAATGAGGTATCACCTTACACTGGTCAGAATGGCCATCATCAAAAAATCTACAAACAATAAATGTTGGAGAGGGCGTGGAGAAAAGGGAACCCTCTTGCACTGCTGGTGGGAATGTAAATTGATACAGCCACTGTGGAGAACAGTATGATGGTTCCTTTAAAAACTAAAAATAGAACTACCATATGACCCAGCAATCCCACTACTGGGACATACCCTGAGTAAACCATAATTCAAAAGGACACATGTACCCACGTGTTCATTGGAGCACTATTTACAATAGCCAGGAGATGGAAACAACCTAAATGTCCCTTGACAGATGAATGGATAAAGAAGATGTGGTACATATATACAATGTAATATTACTCAGTCATAAAAAGGAATGAAAGTGAGTCATTTGAAGAGGTGTGGAAGGACCTAGAGTCTGTCATACAGTGTGAAGTGGGTCAGAAAGAGAAAAAAGAAATATCGTATATTAACGCATGTGTGTTGAATCTAGAAAAATCGTATAGATGAACCTATTTTTAGGGCAGGAATAGAGATGCAGACACAGAGAAGAGACGGGTGGACACAGGGGGAAGGGGAACGTGGATGAAATGAGAGATTGGGATTGACATATATACACTACCATGTGTAAAATAGGTAGCTAGTGGCACCTGCTGTATAGCACAGGGAGCTCAGCTCGGTGCTCTGTGATGACCTAGAAGGGTGGGATGGTCAATGAGAGAGGGTATATCTGAATACATACAGCTGATTGACTTTGTTGTACAGCAGAATCTAACACAATATTGTAAAGCAATTATACTCCAATTTAAAAAACAAAACAACACGACAACAGCAACACAACAGCATGGTGTTGGCATGAAGATAGACAAATATATCAATGGTACAAAATAGAGATTGCAGAAATAAACCCACATATAAGAAGACAACTGAGTTTTGACCAAGTGTCAAAGACAATACTGTAGTGCTGGAACAACTGGATAACCATTTGCAAAAAATAAACTTAGAACTATATCTCACAAAAATCTCATATAAATTTTAACTCAAAATTAATCAAAACCTAAACATACCTAAAACTATAAATTTCTAGTAGAAAACATAGGGGAAATATCTTTGTGACATAGAGCTAGGTAAAGATTTCTTAGATATGACACCAAAAGCACAATTCAAAAAGAACAGATGGACAAATCAAATTTTAAAACATCTGCTCTTCACAAGACATTACTAAGAGAATGAAAAGACAATCCACAGACTGGGAGATAATCTTAGTAAAGCATATATCTGATTAAGAAGTTGCATCCATAATTGGGTGATTGGGATTAACATATACACACTACTATATATCAAATAGATAGCTAATAAGAACCTACTGTATAGCACAGGGATCTCTACTCAATACTCTGTAATGACCTATATGGGAAAAGAATCCAAAAAAGAGTGGATACATGTATATGTATAACTGATTCACTTTGCTGTACGGCAGAAACTAACACAACATTGTATATCAGGCATAAACCAATAAAAATTAAATTTAAAAAAGAATTTGCACCCAGAATATATAAAGAAATCTCAAAATTCAACAGTAAAAAAAAAGAAAAACTCAACAGTGACAAAATGAACAACCCAATAAAAATAAGCAAATTCTATGAACATACCCTTTACCAAACAAGATATATATATACAACAAATAAGTGTATGAGAAGATTCCCCACATAATTGGGACAGCTAAAATTAAGGATTGACCATACCAAAGATTGGAATGGAATTGGAACTCTCATACCTTGCTGGTGGGAATGTACAATGGTACAATCACTTTGGAAAACAGTTTGACAGTTTCATGAGAAGTTAAACATATGCCTACCATGTGACTCAGCCATTCTATTCCTATATATTTATCCAAGAGAAAAAGAAATATACATCCATACAATTTTCATAGCAGCTTTATTTGTAACAGTCAAAAACTGTGTGTTAGGCAGAATTCTAAGTTGGTACCAAGATTCCTGCATGTATTCCCCTGGTATACATGCACCTACCTTCTCCCAGTTATTAAAAAAGTACTAATCTAGGTACTACTTTGAAAAGATTGTGCAGATGTTATTAAGGTCCCAAATCAGTTGAGTTTAAGATAGGGAGATGGCCTGAGGGGCCTGACCTAATCACCTGAGCTCTCTGCTACTGGTTTGAAGATGGAGGGAGCCATGTGGCAAAGAATGAAGACAGCATCTAGCAGCTGAGAGAGACCCCTAACTGACAGCCAGCAAGAAAATGGGGACCACAGTTCTACAGCTAGAAGAAACTAAATTTAGTGAACAACATAAATGAGCTCGGAAGTGGCTTTTCCCCAGAGCCACAAAAAAGAAATGCAGCCTGGCAGACACCTTGATTTCAGCCTTATAATACCGTAAGCAGAGAAATTTGGCTACAGTGTGCCTGGACTTTTGCCCTACATAACTAAAAACCAATAAATGGGTGTTGTTTTAAGCAGCTAAGATTGTAGTAACTTGTTATGCAGCAATAGAAAACTACTACAAACTAGAAACAACTCAAGTGACAATCAACAGATAAATGAATAAACAAGTTGTAATACATTCATACAATGTAAAACTCTCATCAATAAAGAGAAATAAACTATTGATACAAGCAACATGAATAAATTTTAAAATTCTGCTGAGAGAAAAAAGCCAAAAAATGTCTACATATTATATGATACCATTTTCATAAAACTTTAAAAAATGCAAACTAATGTACAGTGACAGAAAGCAGATGAGAGATTGCTTGGAGATGGGGGACAGAGAAGGGTGGGAAGGGGGGATTACAAAAGGGTACACAGATACTTTTGGGGTAATGAATAGGCTCATTATCTTGATTGTGATGATGTATATTTATACATATGTCAAAACTTTGTCAAAAGTGTCAAAAATGTGTTTCAATTATTCCTCAAGAAGCAATTTTTTAAAGTAAAAATTAAATTATAATATTTTAAAAGAAGAGATGAAAGAAAATTTGAACACAATGAAAATGAAATTAAATGCTACATGTTAAAAAATAAATAAATAGAAGAGTCTCTGGGAACTTTCTTTTTGCTTGTTTTTAGAACCATTTAAATTCTACAATGAAAGACGGATCTGAAACCTTGCTAAAGTAATTATAGTGGATATTAATTATTTGTGGATTCTGTATTTGTGAATTCATTACACACTAACATTTATTTGTAATCCAAAAATCAACACTCACAGTGCTTTTGTGGTTGTTTACAGATGTGCGTATGGGCAGTGGTGAAAATTTTGAGTTGAAGTGCATGTTTTTAACTGAGCTCAAACAAGGCAACAGTCTGCCTTTTTGCTGCAGCTCTCATACTATAAACAATAGTTCTTTTTGTGATTTATTTAGTGCCATGGTTTTTGCATTTTTGCAATTTTTGTTGGTGAGTTCGCTGTTTAAAATGGTCCCCAAGCATAATGCAGAACACTGGCTAGTGTTCCTAAGTGCAAGATGGCTGTGATATGCCTTAAAGAGAAAATGTGTTGCTAGATAAATTTTGCTCAGCTATGAGTTATATTGGGGCTGTTGGCTGTGAGTTCAATGTTAATGAATCAGCACTATACCTTATGAAGTGTCTTTAAACAAAAGCACACACAGAATAATATAATACATTCATTGTTTGATGAAAATGTTGTAATCAGAGGCTTGCATGAACCTAACCCTGTATTTTCCCCTAGGAGTAATGTTTAAGTATTTGTTAATTCAGTTTTCACAGCAACTTTATAGAACTTAACTACCATGAATAGGAGAATTTTGTTTTCAATGAACTATAGATCTAGATCCTATAATCTAGGCTTATATGGGTAGTCACAGGCTTTAGAAATAATTATTTCTCTGATAACTTCTGCTTTGCCTACTTTTTATTTAAGTAAATTAAATACAATAAATTATATAGCTTTTTCCACTTATTCTCCACTGTAGATACTCTAATTTTCCTCCTTTACACTCAAGTTTTCAATCCTATCTACTATCCTTAATTTCAGATGACCTCTGTCCATTTTATGCTTTAAAACATGAATTTCCTCTTACTTAAAAGTATTTTAAAATGTTATAAACCTGCCTATGTTTTCCTCTAAGAGTTTGATAGTTTCTGGCATTACATTTAGGTCTTTAATCCATTTTGAGCTTATTTTTGTGTATGATGTTAGGGAGTGATCTAATCTCATACTTTTACATGTACCTGTCCAGTTTTCCCAGCACCACTTATTGAAGAGGCTGTCCTTTCTCCACTGTACATTCCTGCCTCCTTTATCAAAGATAAGGTGACCATATGTGTGTGGGTTTATCTCTGGGCTTTCTATCCTGTTCCATTCATCTATATTTCTGTTTTTGTGCCAGTACCATACTGTCTTGATTACTGTAGCTTTGTAGTATAGCCTGAATTCAGGGAGCCTGATTCCTCCAGCTCAGTTTTTCGTTCTCAAGATTGCTTTGGCTCTTCGGGGTCTTTTGTGTTTCCATACAAATTGTGAAATTTTTTGTTCTAGTTCTGTGAAAAATGCCAGTGGTAGTTTGATAGGGATTGCATTGAATCTGTAGATTGCTTTGGGTAGTAGAGTCATGACATAAATCACAGCAAGATCCTTTCTGACCCACCTCCTAGAGAAATGGAAATAAAAACAAAAATAAACAAATGGGACCTAATGAAACTGCAAAGCTTTTGCACAGCAAAGGAAACCATAAACAAGACCAAAAGACAACCCTCAGAATGGGAGAAAATATTTGCAAATGAAGCAACTGACAAAGGATTAATCTCCAAAATTTACAAGCAGCTCAATAATAAAAAAACAAACAACCCAATCCAAAAATGGGCAGAAGACCTAAATAGACATTTCTCCAAAGAAGATATACAGACTGCCAAGAAACATGAAAGAATGCTCAACGTCATTAATCATTAGAGAAATGCAAATCAAAACGACAATGAGATATCATCTCACACCAGTCAGAATGGCCATCATCAAAAAATCTAGAAACAATAAATGCTGGAGAGGGTGTGGAGAAAAGGGAACACTCTTGCACTGCTGGTGGGAATGTGAATTAGTACAGGCACTATGGAGAACAGTATGGAGGTTCCTTTAAAAAGTACAAATAGAACTACCATATGACCCAGCAATCCCACTACTGGGCATATACCCTGAGAAAACCATAATTCAAAAAGAGTCATGTACCAAAATGTTCATTGCAGCTCTATTTACAATAGCCAGGAGATGGAAACAACCTAAATTTGTCCATCATCGGATGAATGGATAAGGAAGATGTGGCACACATATACAATGGAATATTACTCAGCCATAAAAAGAAACGAAATTGAGCTATTTGTAATGAGGTGGATGGACCTAGAGTCTGTCATACAGAGTGAAGTAAGTCAGAAAGAGAAAGACAAATACCATATGCTTACACATATATATGGAATTTAAGAAAAAAAAAAGGTCATGAAGAACCTAGGGGTAAGATGGGAATAAAGACACAGACCTACGAGAGAATGGACTTGAGGATATGGGGAGGGGGACGGGTAAGCTGTGAGAAAGTGAGAGAGTGGCATCAACATATATACACTACCAAAGTAAAATAGATAGCTAGTGGGAAGCAGCCACATAGCACAGGGAGATCAGCTCGGTGCTTTGTGACCACCTAGAGTGGTGGGATAAGGAGGGTGGGAGGGAGGGAGACGCAAGAGGGAAGAGGTATGGGAACATATGTATATATATAACTGATTCACTTTGTTATAAAGCAGAAACTAACACACCATTGTAAAGCAATTATACTCCAATAAAGATGTAAAAAAAAGAGAGAAAATCTTTTTTTAAACATAAAAAAAGTTATAAACCTTATAGTTACAGGAATTGCATAAAACTCCTTCCTTATATAAAACAATATGATATTCCAACTTTCCTTCTTAAATTTACTTCTAAATAACTTGATTCAGTTTTTACATGAATTGACAAGAAACGTTATTGTATTTGTTATAAAATTTTTATTGGAGATGCATTTTGCCATATCCCCAAATAGACTCTTAATAAAAATCCTATGTGAGAAATAGGATTTTCAAAGGCAACAAAAGCAAAAATAAACAAGTGGGACTATATCAAACCAAAAAGCTTCTGCACAGCAAAGGAAACCATCAACAAAATGATAAGGCTTGTAAAAATTGGGAGAAAATATTTGCAAATACGATAAGGGGTTAATATCCAAAATATATAAAGAACTCATACAACTTAACAGCAAAACACCACAATTTGATCAAATAATGGGCAGATGATCTGAATGATGGCCACGTGAAAAGTGTTCAACATCACTAATCATCAAGGAAATGCAAATCAAAACCACAATGGGGATATCACCTCACACCTGTCAGAATGGCTATTATCAAAAAGACAAGAAATAACAAGTGTTGGTGAGGATGTGGAGAAAAGGGAACCCTTGTGCACAGTTTTGGGGAGTGTAAATTGGTGCAGCCAGTATGAAAAACAGTATGGAGTTTCCTCAAAAAATTAAAAATAGAACTGTCATATGATCTAGCTATTCCACTTCTGGGTATTATCCAAAGGAAACAAAAACAATAACTCAAAAACATATATGCACCTCTCTGCTCATTGCAGCATTATTTACAATAGCCAAGACATGGAAGTAACCTAAGTATCCATTAATGAATAAATGGATAAAGAAAATACTGCATACACACACACACACACACACACACACACGCACACGCACACGCACACACACACACACACAGTGGAATATTATTCAGCCATAAAAAGAAGGAAATCTTTCCATTTGTGACAACATGGACAGGACTTGAGGGTTGAGGGTATTATGTGAAGTGAGATAAGTCAAAGACAAATACCATATAATATCACTTACATGTAAAATCTAAACAAAACAAACAAAAGCAAAAACCAGAACTCATAGACACAGAGAACAGATTGGTGATTGCCAGAGGTGGGGGGTGGGGTGGAGGGTGGGTGAAATGGATGAAGGTGGTCATAAGGTACAAACTTCCAGTTATAAAATAAATAAGTCCTGGGGATGTAATATATAGCATGTTAACTATAGTTAATTATACTGTCTTGTATATTTGAAAGTTACTAAGAGAGTAAATCTTAAAAAGTTCTCATCATAAGAAAAAAATCTGTGCCTAAAAAAAATTATTTTTCTTTTTGTCAAGGAGAATAATATAGTTGACCATGTTTCCTTTTACAGTTTGCCTTCTAGGAAGCTCAGAGTTAAATTTTACGTTAAATATAGTTAATATGAAGACTTTTTATTTCAAAAAACTATTTTGCCAATTCTGAATCTTTACTCCTTATTTCTATTATGTTATTGAATGTGTTCTTGCTATAAGACCTTGTGGTAAGTTGTGTTGCATTCTTGACATAAAAGACCAGTACATGATTTTGGGCTTCCCTGGTGGCACAGTGGTTAAGAATCCACCTGTCACCACAGGGGACACTGGTTTGAGCCCTGGTCCAGGAAGATCTCACATGCCGTGGAACAACTAAACCCGTGTGCCACAACTACTGAGCCTGCGTTCTAGAGCCCGCGAGCCACAACAACTGAAGCCCGAGCGCCTAGGGCCTGTGATCTGCAACAAGAGAAGCCACCGCAATGAGAAGCCTGACACGGCAACAAAGAGTAGCCCCCACTCACCACAACTAGAGAAGGCCCACGAGCAGCAACAAAGACCCAGTGCAGCCAAAAATAAATAAATAAAATTTAAAAATTAAGAGAAATAAAAAGGCCAGTACATGACTTAAAGCTAATGCCCTAGCCTTACCATGACAAACCAGGAAGAACAGTTTAATATCAAATATGCCAAAATCAATATTTCTACTTAGGGAAAATGCTTTCCACTTTCCAATGGATAATACTAATTTTATTCATTAGATCTGTAACTTTTGCATTGGGTGGGTAAGTTTTACAGCTAGCTCATCCTGAAGGTTTATCTGGACATAATATTAAAAATCAGATGGGCAGAAATTATAAGCAAGTCTTTAATGACTGATGCCAATTATAACAACAATTCTTTCAGAAAAGAGTTCAGCCCAAAACAATCTATTCCATGTTCAATAACAAAACAACAGCAACAAGCAAACAAAAAATACAAATAAAAACCTCTTGATACTTAAATAAAGGAAGTGTAGTCATAATTGTAGATACTCTTGGGACTCATCTGTTTTTGAAGATGGGCTAGCCCTAGGGGGAAAAGTATCAGATTTCAAAGCAGAAATTCTGAGCTAAATTCTGATTCTGCTTCTTGATGTCTACTTTGGGTGGGGCTGGGGGAACGGTTGGAAAGATTAAATTAGCTAATAAAATTAAAAACATATTTTCGGACTTACTTCACTTCATTATGATATTCTCTAGGTCCATCCATGTTGTTGCAAGTGGCAATATTCTTTTTTATGTCTGAGTAATACTCCATTATGTATGTGTGTGTATATATATATATATATATATATATATATGTACCATTTCTACTTAAACCAATCATCTGCTGATGGGCACTTGGGTGGTTTCCATGTCTTGGCTATCGTATATAGTGCTGCTATGAGCATTCGGATGCATGTATCTTTTCGAACTAGAGTTTTCATCTTTTCACTCTGCTCAGGAGTGAAATTGCTGGATCTACTTTAGTTTTTTAAGGAAACTCCATACTGTTTTCCACAGTGGTTGCACCAATCTACATTCCCATCAACAGTATAGGAGCGTTCCCTTTTATCCATACCCTCTCCAGCTTACATCATTTGTAGACTTTTTGATGATAGGCATTCTGACAGATGGGAGGTGATACCTCATTGTGGTTTTGATTTTCATCTCTCTAATAATTAGTGATGTTGAGCATTTTTTCATGTGCCGTTGGCCATCTGTATGTCTTCTTTGGAGAGATGTCTATTTAGGTCTTCTACCTGTTTTTTACTTGGATAGTTTGTTTATTGAATTGAATGAGTTGTTTGTATATTTTGGATATTAACCCCCCTGTCTGTCACATCATTTGCAATTGATTTTTTCCCATTCTATAGGTTTTCTTTGTTTTGTTGATAGTTTCCTTTGCTGTGCAAAGGCTTTTAAGTTTCATTAGGTCCCATTTGTTTATTTTTGTTTTTATTTCTTTTGCCTTGGGACGCTGATGTAAGAAAATATTGCTATGGTTTATGTCAGAGAATGTTTTGCCCATGTTCTCTTCTAGAAGTTTAAAGGTGTCATGTCTTATATTTAAGTCTTTAAGCCACTTTGAGTTTATTTTTGTGTATGGTGTGAGGGAGTGTTCTAACTTCATTGATTTACATGTGGTTGTCCAGCTTTCCCAACACCACTTGCTGAAGAGACTGTCTTTTCTCCATTGTATATTTTTGCCTCCTTTGTCATAGACTGATTGACCTTAGGTGTGTGGGTTTATTTTGGGGCTTTCTATTCTGTTCCATTGAGCTGTATGTCTGTTTTTGTGCCAATAACAAGCTGTTTTGATTATGCAACTTTGTAGTATTAAGTGTGGAAGAGTTATGCCTCCAGCTTTGTTCTTTTTCCCCCAGGATTGCTTTGGCAATTCTGGGTCTTTTGTGGTTCCATATAAATTTTAGGATTATTTGTTCTAGTTCTGTGAAAAAATGTCATAGGTATTTTGATAGAGATCATGTTAAATCTGTAGATTGCTTTGGGAAGTCTTGCCATTTTAACAACATTGATTTTCTAATCCATAAGCATGGGATATCTTTCCATTTCTTTGAATCACCTTCAATTTCCTTATCATGTTTTTATAGTTTTCAGCATATAGATCTTTCACCTCCTTGATTAACTTTCTTCCTAGGTATTTTATTTTATTGATTTTTTTTTTTTTTTTTTTTGGCTGTATTGGGTCTTCCATTGCTGTGCGCGGGATTTCTCTAGTTGCAGTGAGCAGGGACTACTCTTCATTGCAGTGCGAGGGCTTCTTATTGCAGTGGCTTCTCTTGTTGCAGAGCATAGGCTCTAGGCGCACAGGCTTCAGTAGTTGTGGCACACAGGTTTCAGTAGTTATGGCTTGCAGGCTCTAGAGGGCAGGCTCAGCAGTTGTGGCTCACGGGCTTAGTTGCTCCACAGCATGTGGGATCGTCCCAGACCAGGGCTCGAACCCGTGTCCCCTGCATTAGCAGGCAGACTGTTAACCACTGCACTACCAGGGAAGCCCTTTGATGCAATTTTAAGTGGGGTTGGTTTTTTTGCTCTCTCCTTCTGATATTTCATTGTTAGTGTAAAGAAATGCCACAGATTTCTGTATATTATTATTGTAGCCTGCTACCTTGCTCAATTAATTTATTAGTTGTAATAGTTTTTGTGGGGAGAATTTAGGGTTCTCTCTATAGAGTATCATGTCATCTGCAAAGAGTGACAGTTTTACCTCTTCCCTTCCAATTTGGATACTTTATTTCTTTTTCTTGTCTGATTGCTGTGGCTAGGACTTCCAATACTATGTTGAATAGAATTCCTAAGAGTGGGCATCCTTGTCTTGCTCCTGATTTTAAAGGAAAGGCTTTCAGCTTTTTGCTGTTGAGTATTATGTTGCCTGTGGGTTTGTCATAAATGGCTTTTAATGTGTTGAGATATGTTCCCTTATGCCCACTTTGGTAAGAGTTTTTGTTTGTTTTTTGTAAAGACCCAAACTACCTCATGGCTTTCGGAGGAAGGGTTTTTATTATTTATTTATTTATTTATTTGGCTGCGTTGAGTCTTCATTGTTGCGTGCAGGCTTTCTCTAATTGCAGCGAGTGGGGGCTAATATTTGTTGTGGTGCATGGGCTTCTCATTGCAGTGCCTTCTCTTGTTGTGGAGCACAGGCTCTAGGCACACAGGCTTCAGTAGTTGTGGCATGTGGGCTCAGTAGTTGTGGTGCATGGGCTTAGTTGCTCTGTGGCATCTTCCTGGACCAGGGATCGAACCTGGTGTCCCCTGCATTGGCAGGTGAATTCTTAACAACTGCGCCACCAGGGAAGTCCCTTGGTAAAAGTTTTTATCATGAATGGATGTTGAATTTTGTCACCTTTTTTGTCTATTGAGATGATCTAGTGGTTTTTGTCTTTCCTTTTGTTAATGTGGCGTATCATACTGATTAATTTGTGTCATGTTGAACCATCCTTGAGACCCTGGAATGAATCCAACTTGATCATGGTGTATGATCCTTTTTGTGTATCATTGGATTCAGTTTGCTAACATTTTTTGGAAAACTTTTGCATCTATATTCATCAGAGATATTGGCTTGTAATTTCCTTTTTTGTAGTGTCTTTGTATGGTTTTGTTATCAGGGTGGTTGTGGCTTCATAGAATGAATTTGGGAGTGTTCCCTCCTCTTCAGTCTTTTGGAATAGTTTGAGAAGGTCAGGTATCAATTCTTTTTATGTTTGGTAGAATTCCCCAGTGAAGCCATCCAGTCCTGGACTTTGTTTTCAGGGAATTTTTGTTTTTTTACAGATTCTATTTCACTTCTAGTGTTTCTTCTTGACTCAATTTTGGCAGGCTGTATGTTTCTAGAAATTTGTCCATTTTTTCTAGGTTGCCCAATTTGTTGGCATATAATTGTTCATAGTACTCTCTTATGATTTTTTGTATTTCTGTGGTATTGGTTGTTATTTCTTCTCTTTCATTTCTTATTTTGTTTATTTGGGTCCTCTCTCTTCTTCTCTTTACTTCTTTTAGAATTCAATATCAAGAAACAGTCTTTTTAGACCAACTGACAATGTGTTCATTTGTCAGATATAAAAATTATATACCCAGTGTTTCCTTGCCTTGAGTACAAGAAAGTTCAAACTAAAAATTATGCCTGATTATGGGAATTATGTTAACTAAAATTTTAAAATTATGACTCTTCTATTTCTCCTTCCATTTTTAACTTTTATATCTTAATCAGTTCTACTATATAACTTTTACTGAAAGCTACTTTAAATCCTTTCTGAAAGTAAGAAAGTTATACATTTCTTAAAAATGTTGGAACTTTGTTAGTACTTCAAAGAAAAGGGCCCCATACTATTCACTTTTGTGTCCCTGGGCACTTTAAAATTTATCCTTAAATTTTGCTTGCAGCATAGTACACAACAGAGATTGAACTATGAATGGCTCATATTATCATTTGAAGAATTGCTACACAATGGGAATGGAATTCATTAATTCCATAATTATTTACTGAGCACCTACCATGTGCCAGACACCATTTTGAAGCCAATGATACGGTGATGAACAAGATGAGGGTCCTGAGACTCATATTTTAGTAGGAGAGGACAAATAATAAACACATAAGCAAATAAGCTACTTTCAGAGAGTAATAAAGGTCTTGAAGAAATCACCTGAGAACCTGGTGGAAGTTGGAAAGGATACCTCAAGATAATGTGTATTTTCATACTACCATACATGAAAAGATCTGAATTGTCAATTTGAAAGGGATACTGCCTGTATCACCAGTTCAATCTTTGGGGCACTTTTTTTTAAACAATGCTAAGGAGTCTCATTTAAGGATTTAGAAGTAGAAGATGTTGAACATTGTATCATTAGAGCATCAAAATAACACAAGCAATTATGTTATTTAAGCTCATTATACGAACAACAGAACAGTCTGTTGACTTTCACTAAGGTAGTCTTCTATTTTTATCTCTTAAGTTTCCTCTGCATTTTCCTAGGTTCTCTTCACTGTAACCTTTCTTCCAAAAGATGAGTGGATCATAAGCTGAAAGATAAACATGTAACACCGGCTAGGATAAGTACTTAAGTTTTAGTTTCCCTGATGTGAATTAGATAGGTATAATATCATTGAGGCCATTGTTTTCTCTTTTTCATGCAATTGCAGCATCCTCTGGTGGGCATTATTTTATTTAATAGCTTTTGAGAAAAGCTTTTACAGCTTTTGAGAAACAGCTTTTACAACATTTAGCACAGAAATAAAATATTATAGTGCTTCATTATTTTCACTAAGTTACCAACTTCACAAAGTATTATGTTAGTGCTTAGCATCAAATTTAAACAAGCATCTGAGAGATATGCAATTACATAAGTACAAATAATAATGACACTACCACAGATAAATGGTAATACATTATTCTGGAAAATCTTCAGTTGAATTTTGAGGGGAAAACAAAAATTTATCATGAGATTTAAATTCTCTAATTGTGCCCTATCCTTTTACATATTTTGACTTCTATCCCATGGTACATTTATTAGCTACTCAGAAAAACTAAAAAGCACAGCTGAAAAAGGTAAAATAAGTTATTTAATATAATTTTTTATCCAATGGGACAAAAATTTATTTGTTTCTAATGAGTAATACAAAATCAATGAAATAAAACAGCATAATTTATAAAACAAATAGCAAAGATTCTTAGTTTTTATAGAATGATTTACAACTCAATCTCATAAATAGGTACTGATAATCTATAATAGAACATATAAGAAAAGTTGGAGGTTAGTGCTTTTTCATTTCTGTAATCTATTTCCTTCTAGTTATAGATGTTGCTGCTTTCCAAGGAGAACCTGTAATAAGGAAAATGGTCTCAAGAGAACAAAGACAAAGTCATGATAGTGGGATTAGTTGGAAACCCATCCCAGAGACCTGAGATTCCAATATCAGAGATAGGGATAGAATGCCAGGAGAGTAAATTATGTGTGGCTAACATCATAAATGCTTATTATAACAAATAACTGAAGAGAAGGTGGGACTTAAGTCAGAACTTAATGGATGCATAAGCTAAGAGTAAGTATAAAAGAAAGAGGGACTCAAATGCTTATGAATCAAGAGGGGTGCTCTAGAGTTGCAAAATTCTAACCAGAGGTGCAATTACAGCTGCTGTCTGGGCACAGAGAACAAAACCACGAGTATAAGATAAGTAGTTAGCCAGCCTAGAAGAGTCACTAGGGCATTTTTATTTCTTTAATTGAAGTATAGTTGACATAGAATATCATGTTAGTCTCAGGTATACAACAGAGTGAGTCAACATTTATACAGTATGAATTTATCATCACAATAACTCTAGTATCCATCTGTCACCAAAGTTATTGCAATATTATTGACTATATTCCCTATGCTGTACATTACATCTCTGTGACTTATTTTATAACTAGAAGTTTGTACCTTTTTTTTTTTGTGGTACACGGACCTCTCACTGTTGTGGCCTCTCCCGTTGCGGAGCACAGACTCTGGACGCACAGGCTCAGCGGCCATGGCTCACGGGCCTAGCCGCTCCGCGGCATGTGGGATCTTCCCGGACCGGGGCACGAACCCGTGTCCGCTGCATTGGCAGGCAGACTCTCAACCACTGCGCCACCAGGGAAGCCCAGAAGTTTGTACCTCTTAATCCCCTTCACCTATTTCACCCAATCACCTCCCCCCAATCCCCTCTGGGGACCACCAGTTTGTTCTCTGTATTTATGTCTGTTTCTGTCTTGTTTTGTGTGTTCATTTCTTTTCTTTTTCAGATTCCACATATAAGTGAAATCATATGGTATTTGTCTTTCTATCTGACTTATATATATCACTTAGCATAATTCTCTAGATCCATCCATGTTGTTGCAAATGACAAGATTTCACCCTTTTTTATGGTTGAGTAATATTCCACTTTATATATATACATTCCACTTTATATATATACATATATAATATATATTATATATAATATATATAATATATAATATATATAATGTATTATACACACACACACACCACATCTTATCCATTCATTTATTAATGGGCTCTTAGGTTGCTTCCATATCTTGGCTATTATAAATAATGCTGCAATGAACATAGGGGTACATATATTTTTTGAACTGGGTTTTCTTAACCAGGGCATTCTTATGTTACTTTTAAGATCTCTAGAATGGCTGCTAGTGTTTGGCATTTTCAAGTTTATAAATCTCTGCTATCCTAAGCTGACACTTTATCTAAGATTGGTGCTCTGATTGCCACCTAAAATGTGACTGTTTACTTTCCTGAAGTTTCTATTCTAAACTGTTACTGAACTGACTGAACTCCACTTTCATAACTCCATGAAATTTTATCACTGAAAGTACTACTACTTTTTTCCCCCATTCTTTTCTAATCCTGATAAGAAACTCTGAAATAAAATAAGCATATATGTTAAGCTCATTATACATTATGAAATGATCAAATATATGACTATAAATTAATTTAACCTCCTCAAAACTGCAAAAGAATAAAAAGGAAAAAGTAAAGTAGACTAATCTTTTCTACAACAGAAACTTCCAAGCCTTAGAGAATCAGGTCAATACAATCAGCAAATCTTATTGCAAGCAACCTTATAGATATAACTGTTTATATTAAATATGTTTTATATAATTCCATTCATGAAAGTACGTATGTGAAAGATTTCCTTACAGTCACTGTTGTAATATAGTTTTTATAAAGACTATTTTAACTCAGTTTTGCAGCACTGGCTAGAGGCTGGTCAGTTCCCTTTCTTGAGGAGCCAATGAAATTCATACCCCCAACAACCTCCGTTACAGAGCTCTCACACTTCAAATCACTGTACACTCACCCTAACTGCTCCAGGGCCAGGTAACAGACAACCAAGAACAGCCCCTATGTTCCAAAGCCTATGAAATTATTCAAACCAGCCCACCTTAAGCCTTTTTACCCTGTCTCACCCTATTCCTTCTCACAGAAATCAAAACAGAGGCACTTGCCTACTGTCCCCGACTCTCCCTCTGCCTTGTGATCTACCCTGGTACTTCCCCTGAGTGGGCCTGTGTGGCATACTGCTGCTTTCTAGGGAGCTGTGAGTATAATAAACTGTAAAAGTCTTTCTGGTTTCTCTCTTTTGATCTGAATCTGGCCTCACATACCTCATTCAAGGTAATATGGCTAAAACAAGTGTCAATAGGGAATTCCCTGGCAGTCCAGTGGTTAGGACTTAGCGCTTTCACTGCTGGGCCTGGGTTCAACCCCTGGTCAGGGAACTAAGATTCCACAAGCCGGCTGCATGGCGTGGCCAAACAAACAAAAAACAAGTGTCAGTAATAGTTGTCAATAGGGTCTATAGCTCTATCATAGACAACTATGTCCTGTTACTTGGGAGCTGCCACAAATCAGCGAAAGTGACTGTATGTTACCCCAGTAACTACTGTTTTATTTTAGCACAGTTCCAGTGATGCATGTATTAACCTAATAATGCTGAACCTGAAACTTTACCATTTGATCTTTTATTATCAAAAATTCTATTCTTAAGGTTGATTTTTAAAATGACAATATTAATAAACAAAGAAAAATCTTTCAAACAATTTAAACTATCTTTTGAAGAAATTGTTACAAAGAAATAACCATGTTGGATAAGCAAGGCAACAAGGTAGAAGGACTAACCGAAATCTAACATAAAAGTAAGCACAAATGAAGAAAAACTTCCTACCATCCCTTGCACTGGAACAAAATCTTTTGGTATTGAGAGATGACTGTATAGACATTATGCAGAAATTGACCTATATGCAAGAAAACTTGAAACATTGCATACATCAAGCCAGGAAATGTTAAACTAAACCATTTAATAAATTGAACCGCCAGCATAGTTATAATACTTGATCTTTTTTTTTTTTCCAGTTGTCCTGTGATCCCCATCAGGAGATGTAATAGCTAATGAGCTGGGCTGCTAGAACTGAAGTTACTTTTTAAATATGCTATTTTCACAAGTATACTATTACATGTACTAGAAGTAAATCTAGGTGTAGAATAACAAAAACAGTCTGGGAAATACTAAGTAGGGTTGGTCACACACTCACTTAATGTATTTCACTTTGCTTTGTTGATGTTCTTCATCTCATCCCCAAAAAAGATCTCTAAAATAATTACAACTTGAAAGGGAAGAGACTTTAGCCATTATCTTTTTAGTATTCCTGTTAATAATATTCCAGTGCCATTCTACCTTATCTAGATGTAAAGTAAATCAAAGATTGACAGCAAATTGTGGTTTACTTCCTACTCAGAGTTGTAAGTGTCTACAACCAGACTAAGTTTTCATCATAAAATAGTTTTATGTCCATCAACAGAGGAATGGATAACGAAGATGTGGTACATATATACAATGGAATATTAGCCATAAAAAAGGAGCAAAATAGTGCCATTTGCAGAGACGTGGATAGACCTAGAGACTGTCATACAGAGTGAAGTAAGTCAGAAGGAGAAAAACAAATATCATATAATGTCGCTTATATGTGGAATCTAGAAAAATGGTACAGATGAACTTATTTGCAAAGCAGAATAGAGACACAGATGTAGAGAACAAACTTATGGACACCAAGCAGGGCAGGGTGGTGGAATGAATTGGGATACTGGGATTTACATATATACACTACTATGTATAAAATAGGTAACTAGTGAGAACCAACTGTATAGCACAGGGAACTCTATTCAGTGCTCTGTGGTGACTTAAATGGGAAGGAAATCTAAAAAAAGGGGGATATATGTATATATATAACTGATTCACTTTGCTGTACAGCAGAAACTAAACAAAATTGTAAAGGAACTATACTCCAATAAAAATTAATTTTTAAAATAAATAGTTTTAGAGAAAAGAAGAAAAAGCTTCTGCTTGCCGCACATACTTCTTTTTTTCCCCTCCCTTCACCAGTTTTTTAGGCATAGATAATTTTTTTCATTGACTTTGATCTATACTCCAAAGCCCCCAGCCTCATTCATTACATTCTGACTGTTAGTTTTTGTCACCTTATTAATTTCTTTCATTTTTGAAGTTTTCCAGATATAGAAATTAAATGCTGTTTCTTAAACATTATAAACTAAAGCCAATATTAAAACAAATAGATGTCTACCTTGTCTGAGAAAAGATAGAAATTATAGATAGCAAAAATTCTTAGTAACACTAAATTTTTAAAATTGTGTTAATTTGAAGGACTTAAAATTCAGTCAAAATGTTAAATCTCCCAGTTTTCTAGTTTTTTATACTTTAGTTATAAATTCCACTAAAATTCTTAGTTGTCCTGCCCAGAGCTGGGTGGGTTAAAAATAATGACCAATAATGTCCACAGATCATCAACTAAAAACTGCTAAAGATAATTAAATGGTTTAAGAAGTTTCCTACTTCTTGTACTACATCACAAAACTGCTATTTCATAAATTTAATCATGACTCTCACAGCTTACACTATGTATAATTGTGAATGACTTTCATCTTATTAAATATACTTTTACTTATCTTCTTCTAACTGATTAGAAGATTAGATTACATTCTGATTACATTCCTACCTTGAAGTTAAAATAAAGGACTTTATTGGCTGGGGGGTGATGCCAACAAAATGGTGAAATAAGAGTTTTCTACCATCTTCCCCTCAAAGAACACCAATTTTGACAACCACCCATGGATGAGAATGCCTTTGTGGAAGTCTGGAAGTCCAGTTGAGAAGTTCCAGCACGTTGTTGGAGGGAAAAAAAAAATCTGAGATTGGATTCATTGAAGAAGGTAAAAGGAACAGTTTTACTTTACCCCCAAGGCGGCACAGTTCAGTGCCAAGAGAGATCTTCTTGGTCCATGATTTCTCCCATGGGAAAAAGTGAGAGCATATGAGTAAGCACCCAGATTTCCCTAATTGTTCAGGATGCTGCCAAAGAGGCCCATTTCTCCCTTGAATACTGTCATGAACTGTACAATAGAGGGTCAGAGAGGGGCTGAAAGAATGGCACCCAGGGCTCAGAATACAACATAACAAAGGGACACAGATCCTACTAACCACTTCATGAACTCCATCAGGAAACCCACACACAATCCACTGGTGATGCCATTTCTGAGGATACAACAGCTGGCCCATGGACAGCCCAAACACTCTGCAGGCCTCATCCACACCCTGACACCCCAAAGCCGGTTCCCTGTGCATGCCCTCAGAAGTGAGAACAGGTCTTTGCAGATGGCTAGTGAGCACATGCAGAATGCTGGCCTGACTCTGGAGGATTGAAAGAAAGCACACAAACAAGCATTCAACATTGCCCTAAGGAAAGAAAATGGAAAGTTGTCAGTACCCGACCTGACTTTTCAGGAAAAAGAAAATACACACAGACTTAAGAATTCCCCACTAGAAGGGAAAAAGAAGTGTGGAACATAGAGAAGGACTGAGAAAGCCTCAGAATCCCTAATAGGTCAGACAGAAGGTATTTATCTCTTGAGGCCAGTCAGTTAAGACTAGAAGACGCAATTGTTTCTTCAAATGTTAAGACAGCAACACAAAACTTCCAGGAACAAGAAAAAATGAAGAAAACGTGACACCATCAAAAGAATGCAATAATTTCTAGTAACCAACCCAAAGAAATGGAGCTATGCAATTTGCATGAGAAAGGATCCAAAATTCTAACACCCACTTATACCAATGGACAGATCATACAGACAGAAAATAAATAAGGAAATAAAGCTTTAAATGACACAACAGATAAGATATTTTCATTGATATTTATAGGACATTCCATCCGAAAGTGGCAGAATACACTTTCTTCTCAAGTGCACGTGGAATATTCTCCAGGATACATCACATCTTGAGTCACAAATCAAGCCTTGGAAAATTTAAGAAAATTAAAATTGTATCAAGCATCTTTTCTGACCACAATGCTATGAGATTAAAAATCAAACGCAGGAAACAAACTGTAAAAACACAAACACATGGAGGCTAAGCAGTGCACTACTAAATAACCAAGAGATCACTGAAAAAATCAAAAAGGAACTCAGAAAATACACAGAAACAAATGACAATGAAAACACGATGACCCAAAACCTATGGGATGCAACGAAAGCAGTTGCGAGAGGGAAGTTTATAGCAATTCAATCTCACCTCAAGAAACAAGAAAAATCTCAAATAAACATCTAAACTTACACCTAAAGCAACAAGAGAAAGAAGAACTAAGAAAACCCAAAGTCAGTAGAAGGAAAGAAATCATAAAGATCAGATAAGAAATAAATGAAATAGAAATGAAGAAAACAATAGTGAAGATCAATAAAATTAAAAGTTATTTCTTCAAGAAAATAAACAAAATTGAAAAAAGTTTAGCCAGACTCATCAAGAAAAAAAGGGAGGGACACAAATCAATAAAATTAGAAAAGCAAAAGGAGAAATCACAACTGACACCACAGAAATACAAAGGATTATAAGAGACTACTACAAACAACTATATGCCAATAAAATGGACACCCTGGAAAAAATGGACAAGTTCTTGGAATGGTACAATTTTCCAAAACTGAACCAGGAAGAATTAGAAAACATAAACAGAGCAATCACAAGTAATGAAATTGAAACTGTAATTTAAAATCTTCCAACAAATAAATGTCCAGGACCAGATGGCTTCACAGGTGAATTCTATCAAACATTTACAGAAGAGCTAACACCCATCCTTCTCAGGCTCTTCCAAAAAACTGCAGAGGGAGGAACACTCCCAAATTCATTCTATGAGGCCACCATCACCCTGATACCAAAATCAAAGATATTAAAAAAAAAAAGAAAATTATAGATCAATATCACTGATGAACATAGATGCAAAAATCCTCAACAAATTACTAGCAAACAGAATCCAACAACACATTCAAAGGATCATACACCATGCTCAAGTGGGATTTATCCCAGGGGTGCAAGGGTTCTTCAATATATGCAAATCAATCAATGTGATACACCACTTAACAAATTAAAGAATAAAAACTATATCATCATCTCAATAGATGCAGAAAAAGCTTTTGAAAAATTCAACACCCATTTATAATAAAAACTCTCCTGAAAGTGGGCATAGAGGGAACCATGTCAATGTTTTAAAGGCTGTTTACGACAAACCCACAGCAAACATCATTCTCAATGGTGAAGAACTGAAAGCATTTCCTCTAAGATCAGGAACAAGACAAGGATGTCCACTCTCACCACTCTTACGCAACATAGTTTTGGAAGTTTTAGCCACGGCAATCAGAGAAGAAAAGAAATAAAAGGACTACAAATTGGAAAAGAAGAAGTAAAACTGTCACTGTTTGCAGATGACAATGATACTATACATAGAAAATCCTAAAGATGCCACCAGAAAAGTGCTAGAACTAATCAATGAATTTGGTGAGGTTGCAAGATACAAAATTAATGCACAGAAATTTCTTGCATTCCTATACACTAACAATGAAAGATCACAAGGAGAATTTAAGGAAGCAATCCTATTTACCACTGCAACAAAAAGAATAAAATACCTAGGAATAAACCTACTTAAGGAGTCAAAAGACCTGTATGCAGAAAATGATAAAACACTGATGAAAAAAATCAAAGAGGACAGAATCAGATGGAGAAATATACCATGTTCTTCGATTGGAAGAATCAATATTGTGAAAATGACTACCCAAAGCAATCTACAGATTCAGTGCAATCACTATCAAATTATCAATGGTGATCTTCACAGAATTAGGACAAAAAATATTACAATTTGTATGGAAACACAAAAGACCCTGAAGAGCCAAAGCAATTTTGAGAAAGAAAAACGGAGCTGGAGGAATCAGACTCCCTGACTTCAGACTGTACTACAAAGCTTTAGTAATCAAGACAGTATAGTACTGGCACAAAAACAGAAATATAGATCAATAGTACAGGATAGAAACCACAGAGATAAACCCACACACCTATGGTCACCTAATCTATGACAAAGGAGACAAGAATATACAATGGTGAAATGACAGCCTCTTCAATAAGTGGTGCTGGGAAAACAGGATGGCTACATGTAAAAAAATGAAATTAGAACACTACCTAACACCATACAAAAAAATAAACTCAAAATGGATTAAATACCTAAATGTAAGACCAACCAGACACTATAAAACTCTTAGAGGAAAACACAGGGAGAACACTCTTTGACATAAATTGCAACAATATTTTTTTGGATCTGTCTCCTAGAGTAATGGAAATAAAAACAAAAATACAAATGGGACCTCATTAAACTTAAAAGCTTTTGCACAGCAAAGAAAACTGTAAACATAATGAAAAGACAACCCACAGAATGGGAGAAAATATTTGCAAACAAAGCAATGGACAAAGGATTAATCTCCAAAATATACAAACAGCTCATGTAGCTCAATATCAAAAACACAAACAACCCAATCAAAAAATGGGCAGAAGACCTAAACAGACATTTCTCCAAAGAGGATGTACAGATGGCCAAGAGGCACATAGAAAGATGCTCAACATCACTAATTATTAGAGAAATGCAAATCAAAACTACAATGAGGTATCACCTCACACCAGTCAGAATGGCCACCATCAAAAAATCTAGAAACAATAAATGCTGGAGAGGGTGTGGAGAAAAGGGAACCCTCTTGCACTGTTGGTGGGAATGTAAACTGATACAGCTATTATGGAGAACAGTATGGAGCTTTCTTAAAAAACTAAAAATAGAACTACCACATGACCCAGCAATCCCACTACTGGGCATATATCCTGAGAAAACCATAATTCAAAAAGTTACATGTACCCCAATGTTCATTGCAGCACTATTTACAATAGCAGGGCATGGAAGCAGCCTAAATGTCCATTGACAGATGAATGGATAAAGAAGATGTGGCACATATATAATATGGAATATTACTCAGCCATAAAAAGGAATGAAATTGAGTTATTTGTAGTGAGGTGGATGGACTGTCATACAGTGTGAAGTAAGTCAGAAAAAGAAAAACAAATACTGTATGCTAATGCATATATATGGAATCTAAAAAAAAAAGAAAGAAAAAAAATGGTACTGATGAACCTAGTGGCAGGGCAGGAATAAAGATGCAGATATAAAGAACAGACTTGAGGACACGCAGTCTGTGTGTGGGGGAGGGGGAAGCTGGAACCAAGTGAGAGATTAGCATTGACATATATACACTAACAAATGTAAAATAGATAGCTAGTAGGAAGATGCTGCATAGCACAGGGGGATCAGCTCAATGCTTTGTGACGACCTAGAAGGGTGGGATAGGAAGGATGGGAGGGAGGCTCAAAGGGAGGGGATATGGGGATATATGTATACATATAGCTGATTCAGTTTGTTGTACAGCATAAACTAACACAACATTGTAAAGCAATTATACTCTAAAAAAGATGTAATAAAAAAGATGTGGTACATATATACAGTGGAATATTACCCAGCCATAACAAGGAACAAAATTGGGTCATTTGTAGAGATGTGGATGGACCTATAGTCTGTCATACAGAGTGAAGTAAGCCAGAAGGAGAAAAACAAATATTGTATTATAACACATATATGTGGAATCTAGAGAAATGGTACAGATGAACCTATTTGCAGGGCAGAAATCCAGATACAGACGTAGAGAACGGACATGTCAACACCAGGGGGGAAGGGGAGGGTGGGATGAATTGGAAGATTAGGGTGGAAATATATACACTACCATGCATAAAATAGACAGCTAGTGGGAACATGCTATAAAGCACAGGAAGCTCAGCTCCATGCTCTGTGACAACCTAGACAGGTGGGATGTGAGTCATGGGAGGGAGATCCAAAAGGTGGGGATATTGGTATATATATAGCTGATTTACTTCATTGTACAGCAGAAACTAACAGAATATTGTAAAGCAATTATACTTCAATAATAATAATAAAAAAACTAGAAGAGGCAATTGTTTCTTAAAATGCAAAAACAGCAACACAAAACTTCAAGGAACATGAAAGAATAAAGAAAACATGACACCATCAAAAGAACACAATAATTTCTAGTAACCACCCCAAAGAAATGGAGCTATGCGATTTGCATTATAAAGAATTCAAAATGTTGTTTTAAGGAAGTTCAATGAGTTACAAAAAACACAGAAAGACAATTCAATGAAATCAGGAAAACAATACATAAACAAAATGGGAAGTTTAACAGAGAGATAGAAATCATAAAACAAATCCAAGAAATCTGGAGTTGAAGAACACAATGAGTGAAATGCAAAATGCACTAGAGAACATTAAGGGCATACTTGATCAAGCAGAAGAAAGAATATATGAAGTAGAATACAGGTCATTTGAAATTATCCAGTCAGAAAAGAACAAAGAAAAAAAATGAAAAGGAGTGAAGGTAGCCTACATGAACTTGAGATACCATTAAGAGAAACAATCCATGAATTAGTGGATTCTCAGAAAGAGAAGATAGGGAAAAAGGGGTAGGAAACTTATTTAAAGAAATAATGGATGAGAGCTTCCCATATCTGGGGAGAGACTCAGATATCCAAGTTCATGAAGCTTATAGGTCCCAAACTGAAATCAACTCAACTCAAAAATATTTTCTCCAAGTCACATTATAATTAAACTGTCTGCAATCAAAAATAGGTGAGAGAATTTTAGAAGCAGCAAGAGAAAAAATTTCTCACCTACAAGGGCCCATAAAGCTATCAGTGAATTTCCCAGCAGAAACTTTGCAAGCTAGGAGAGAGTGGGATGATATATTCAAAGTACTGAAAGAAAAAACTACCTACCAAGAATAATTTACTTGACAAAACTGTCTTTCAGAAATAAAGAACAAATAAAACCTTTATCAGACAAACAAAAGCTGAGGGAATTCATCACCACTAGACCTGACTTACAAGTAATGCTGAAAGGAGTTCAAGCTGAAATGAAAGGACACTATAGAATAACATGAAAACATATGAATATATAAAACACAATGGTAAATGTAAGTATATAGTCACAATCAGAATATTCCAATACTGTAATATAGTGGTGTGTTAATCATTCAACTCTAGCATAAAGGTTAAAACAAAAGTACTAAAAATAATTAATAATGCTTAATGAAAACACAATATAAAAAGACATAAGTTGTGACAACAAGAACATAAAATGTGGGAGGGGGAGAAAAAGTGTAGAGTTGTTGTACACAACTGAAGTTAAGTTCATATCAACTTAAAATAAATTGTTATATCTTTAACATGTTTTATGTAAGTCACATGGTAACCACAAAGGAAAAACCTACAGTAGTAGCAAGAGAAGAAGAAAGGAACAAGGGAACTAAAAAATAGCCAGAAAACAATAAGATGACATTTGTAAATCCATACCAGTCAGTAATTACTTTAAAGTAAATGGATTAATTTCCCCATTCAAAAGGCAAAGCATGACTCAATGGATTAAAAAAAAAAAAGACCCAATTATATGCTACCTAAAAGAAACACTTCAGGACTTCCCTGGCAGTCCAGTGGTTGGGACTCCGCACTTCCAGTGGAGGGGGCACAGGTTTGATCCCTGGTCAGGGAACTAGGATCCTGCATGCCACATGGTGCAGCCAAAAAGAAAAAATAATAAGGAAAAAGAAACACTTCAGCTTCAATGACATTCATCAAAGTGAAGGGATAGAAAAATATATTCCAAGCAAATGGAAACCAAAAGAGATAACCCTTGCTCTCTTTTGCAAGCTACACTTACATCAGACAAAATAGACTTTAAGTCAAAAACTGTAACAAGAGACAAAATAAGTCATTATATAATGATAAAATGATCAGTTCATCAAGAGGATATAACAATTGTATACATGCATGCACTCAACATGGCAGCACCTAAATATATTAAGCAAATACTAAGGGAGAAATAACAATACAATAATAGTTAAGGGACATCAAAACTCCATTTCCAACAATGGATAGATCATCCAAACTAAAAAATAATTTCAAAAACGTGGAACATGAACTGTACATTAGACCAAATAAACCTGACAGACATAGAAATAACATTTCATCCAACTACAGCAAAAGACATATTTTTCCAAATAGCACATGGAACATTCTCCAGGATAAAAAATATATTAGGTCACAAACAGATCTTAATGAATTTGATATTAAAATCATACCAAGTATCTTATCCAACTATAAGAGCATGAAACTAGAAATCAGTAAGAGGAAGAAAACTGGAAAATTCACAAATACATGGAAATTAAACAGCACAAAGCTGAACAACAAATGGGTCAAAGAAGAAATAAAAAGGGGAAATAAAAAATATCTTGAAACAAATGAAATGGAAACACAACATATCAAAACTTATGGAATGCAGCAAAAGCAACTCTAAGAGGCAAGTTTATAGTGATAAATGACTACATTAAGAAAAAAAAAGAAAGACCTCAAATAAACAGCCTAAGTTTATAATGAATGGAACTAGAAAAAGAAGGAAAAACTAGAGCCAAAGTTAGCAGAAGGGAGGAGATAACAAAGATCAGAGCAGAAATAAATGAAATAAAGATGAGAAACACAATAGAAAAGACCAGAAAAACTAAGAACTGGATTATTTTAGGATAAATAAAATTAACAAACTTTTAGGTAGACTAAGAAAAAAAAGAGAAAGAGTACTCAAATAAAATCAGAAATGAAAAACAAGACACAGAAATACTAAGGATCATAAGAGACTACTATGAACAATTATACACCAAGAAATTAGATAGACAAGAAGAAATGGATAAGTTCCTAGACACATACAACCTACCAAGACTGAAACATGAAGAAACAGAAAATCTGAACAGACCAAGAATGAGTAAGGAGTTGAATCAGTAATCAAAACTCATCCAACAAAGAAAAGCCCAAGGACCAGATAATTTCCCTAGTGAGTTCCAACAAAGATTTACTGAAGAATTAATGCCAGTCCTTCTCAAACTCAAAAAAACACCCAAAAGGGAAGGAAACACTCCCAAACTCTCTTTATGAGACCAGCATTATTACCCTGATACCAAATCCAGATAAGGACCCTACAAGAAAAGAAAATTACAGGCCAATATATCAGATGAATGATTTTAAAATTCTCAATGAAATACCAGCAAACTGAATTCAGCATGTTAAAAGGATCATAAACCATAATCACGTGAGATTTACCCCTGGGATGCAAGGATGGCTCAAAATATGCAAGTCAATAAATGTGATACACCACATTAATAGAATGAAAGATAAAAATCATATGCTGGGTGAAGGAGGTCAAAAGGTTAAAAAAAGCAGAATTTCTCTCCTGCCATTTACAACAGCATGGATGGACCTAGAGGGTATTATGCTTAATGAAACAGAGAATGACAAATATTCTATTCTCTAACTTATATAGAGAATCTAAAAAATAAATGAATGAACATAACAAAACAGAAACAGACTTACAGATATAGAGAACAAACTAGTGGTTACCAGCAGAGAGAAAAAAAGAGGGAAGGGGCAAGATAGGAGTAGGAGATTAAGAGAAACAGACTACTATGTATAAAATAGATAAACAACAAGGATATATTATACAGCACAGGGAATTACAGCCATTATTTTGTAGTAACATTAAATGGAGTATAATGTATAAAAATATTAAAGCACTAAGCTATATACCTGAAACTAATATAATATTGTAAATCAACTATACTTCAATAAAGAAAAGAATACTGTCAAAAAAGTAGAATTTCTTATTAATTTTTAGATTGATTACATACTTTGGATACATTGGTTTAAATAAAACATATTACCTGTTTATTTAAGTAATAGAGTTAATTTCACCTAAAAAAAAATATGATCATCTCCATAGATGCAGAAAAAGCATTTGCCAAACTCAGTGTCTTTTCATGATAATAACTCTCAACAGATTGGTTATAGAAGAAATGAACCTCAACATAATAAAGACTATATATGACTAGCCCACAGTTAATATCTTACTCAGTGGTGTAAGGTTGAAAACTCTTCCTCTAAGACCAGAAACAAGACAAGGGTGCCCACTCTCATCACTCCTATTCAACATAGTACTGGAAGTTGTAGCAAGAGCAATTACGGAAGAAAAAGAAATAAAACACATCCAAATCTGAAAGGAAAAAGTAAAGTAGTCTCTGTGTGAAAATATTATCTTATTTGTTAGAAAGTGCTGAAGATTCCATGCCAAAAAACCCCGTTAGAAATAACACAAAAATTCAGTAAAGTTTCAGGATACAAAACATTTTGAATTTGATACACTAACAACAAACTTCCTGAAAAAAGAAATAAAGATAATAACCCCATTTACAATAGCATCAAAAACAATAAAATACTTATGAATAAATTTAACCAAGGAGATGAAAGATCTGTACACTGAAAAGTGCAAAACACTGATGAAAGAAACTGGATAAGACATAAATAAATGGAAAGATATTCTGTGTAAATTAGAAAAATTAATGTTAAAACTGTTCATACTCCACAAAATTAATGTAATACCTATCAAGATTCCAGAGGAATTTTTTACAGAAATAGAAAAAAAAATCCTAAAATTTGTGTGGAACCACAAGGACCCTGAATAATCTAAGTTATCCTGAAAAAGAGGACAAACCTGGAAGCATCACACATCCTGATGTCAAACTATACTACAAAACTATAGTATTAAAAACAGTATGGCAGGATCTGCCCACAGACCTGGCTCCCCCAGGCAGCTGACGCGAACCTGGTCTCCTCAGGACCCACAGGGGCTTTGGCTTCTGGAACACATGGGGCTGAGTCCATGCTGACAGCATAGGGGCTTTGGGACAACACAGGGTCAAGTCCATGCTAATGGGAGCCAAGTCTCCTCAGGAGTTGCTGAGGCTTCAGCTTTGGGACGTTGTGGAGTCCAGTTCACGCTGACGGGAGCCCCACCTCCTCAGGACTTGCTGGAAGGTGGTGTGGCTGATGGAAAAGAATGTCATATAAATGAGGTCATACAGTGTGTAGCACTTCACACTGGATTCTTTCACTTAGCAATGTAATCCACAGGACCTAAGACATGGTAGCTACTACTATACTCTTCCCATGGTGCCTCGTAATATCATGTGGACACCTACAAGGGAAATAATTACCACAACTTTGGTTGACCTTGGTCTGGCCATGTGGATGAAAGGCTCTTGGTGCTCCAGCCAGGCGTCAGGGCTGTGCCTCTGAGATGGGAGAGCAAACTTTAGGACACTGGTCCACAAGAGACCCCCCAGCTCCACGTAATATCAAACGGCAAAGATCTACCAGAGATCTCCATCTCAATGCCAAGACCCAGCTTCACTCAACAACCAGCAAGCTACAGTGCTGGACACCCTATGCCAAACAACTAACAAGACAGGAACACAACCCCACCCATTAGCAGAGAGGCTGCCTAAAATCATAATAAGGCCACAGACCCCCAAAACACACCACCAGAAGTGGACCTGCCCAACAGAAAGATAAGATCCAGCCTCATCCACCAGAACACAGGCACTAGTCCCCTCCACCAGGAAGACTACACAACCCAGTGAACAAACCTTAGCCACTGGGGACAGACACCAAAAACAATGGGAACTACGCACCTGCAGCCTGCAAAAAGGAGACCCCAAACACAGTAAGTTAAGCAAAATGAGAAGACAGAAAAACACAGCGGATGAAGAAGCAAGGTAAAAACCCACCAGACTTAACAAATAAAGAGGAAATAGGCAGTCTACCCGAAAAAGAATTCAGAGTAATGATAGTAAAGATGATCCAAAATCTTGGAAATAGAATAGAGAAAATACAAAAACGTTTAACAAGGACCTAAACGAACTAAAGAGCAAACAAACAATGATGAACAACACAATAAACGAAATTAAAAATTCCCTAGAAAGGATCAATAGCATAATAACTGAGGCAGAAGAACGGATAAGTGACCTGGAAGATAAAATAGTGGAAATAACTACTGCAGAGCAAAATAAAGAAATTAGAATGAAAAGAACTGAGGAGAGTCTCAGAGACATCTGGGACAACATTAAACACACTAACATTCGAATTATAGGGGTCCCAGAAGAAGAAGAGAAAAAGAAAGGGACTGAGAAAATACTGGAAGACATTATAGTTGAAAACTTCCCTAATACGGGAAAGAAAATAGTTAATCAAGTCCAGGAAGCACAGAGAGTCCCATAAGTCCAAGCAGAAACACGCCAAAACACATATTAAACAAACTATAAAAAATTAAATACAAAGAAAAAATATGAAAGCAGCAAGGGAAAAAACAACAAATAACACACAAGGGAATCCCCATAAGGTTAACAGGTGATCTTTCAGCAGAAACTCTGCAACGCAGTAGGGAGTGGCAGGACATATTTAAAGTGATGAAGGAGAAAAACCTACAACCAAGATTACTCTATGCAGCAAGGATCTCACTCAGATTTGATGGAGAAATTAAAACCTTGACAGACAAGCAAAAGCTAACAGAATTCAGCACCACCAAACCAGCCTTACAACAAATGCTAAAGGGACTTCTCTAGGCAGGAAACACAAGAGGAGGAAATCACCTACAATAACAAACCCCAAAGAATTAAGAAAATGGGAATAGGAACATACATATTGATAATTACCTTAAATGTAAATGGATTAAATGGTCCAACCAAAAGACATAGTCTGGCTGAATGGATACAAAAACAAGACCTATATATATGCTGTCTACAAGAGACCCACTTCAGACCTAGGGACACACACACACTGAAAGTAAGGGGATGGAAAAAGACATTCCATGCAAATGGAAATCAAGAGAAAGCTGGAGTAGCAATTCTCATATAAGATAAAATAGACTTTAAAATAAAGACTATTACAAGAGACAAAGAAGGACACTACATAATGATCAAGGGATTGATCCAAGAAGAAGATATAACAATTGTAAATACTTATGCACCCAACAGAGGAGCACCTCAATACATAAGACAAATACTAACAGCCATAAAAGGGAAAATCGACAATAACACAATCATAGTAGGGGCCTGTAACACCCCACTTTCACCAATGGACAGATCCTCCAAAATGAAAATAAATAAGGAAACACAAGCTTTAAATAATACATTAAACAAGATGGACTTAATTGGTATTTATAGGACATTCCATCCAAAAACAACAGAATACACATTCTTCTCAAGTGCTCATGGAACATTCTGCAGGATGGATTATATCTTGGGTCACAAAACGAGCCTTGGTAAATTTAAGAAAATTGAAATTGTATCAAGTATCTTTTCTGACCACAACGCTATGAGACTGGATATCAATTACAGGAAAAAATCTGTAAAAACTACAAGCACATGGAGGCTAAACAATACAATACTTAATAACCATGAGATCACTGAAGAAATCAAAGAGGAAATCAAAAAGTACCTAGGAAAAAATGACAATGAAAACACGATGACCCCAAACCTATGGGACACAGCAAAAGCAGTTCTAAGAGGGATGCTTATAGCAATACAATCCTGCCTTAAGAAACAAGAAGCATCTCAAATAAAACAACCTAACCTTACACCTAAATCAATTAGAGAAAGAAGAACAAAAAAAACCCAAAGTTAGCAGAAGGAAAGAAATCATAAAGATCAGATCAGAAATAAATGAAAAAGAAATGAAGGAAACCATAGCAAAGGTCAATAAAACTAAAAGCTGGTTCTTTGAGAAGATAAAAAAAATTGATAAAGCATTACCAGACTCATCAAGAAAAAAAGGGGAAGACTCAAATCAATAGAATTAGAAATGAAAAAGGAAAAGTAACAACTGACACTGCAGAAATACAAAGGGTCATGAGAGATTACTACAAGAAAATCTATGCCAATAAAATGGAAAACCTGGAAGAAATGGACAAATTCTTAGAAATGTACCACCTTCTGAGACTGAACCAGCAAGAAATAGAAAATATGAACAGACCAATCACAAGCACTGAAATTGAAACTGTGAATAAAAATCTTCCAACAAAGAAAAGCCCAGGACCAGATGGCTTCACAGGCGAATTCTATCAAACATTTAGAGAAGAGCTAACACCTATCCTTCTCAAATGTTTCCAAAAACAGGCAGAGGGAGGAACACTCCCAAACTCATTCTATGAGGCCACCATAACCCTGATGCCAAAACCAGACAAAGATGTCACAAAGAAAGAAAACGAGAGGCCAATATCACTGATGAACATAGATGCAAAAATCCTCAACAAAATACTAGCAAACAGAATCCAACAGCACATTAAAAGAATCACGCACCATTATCAAGTGGATTTTATCCCAGGAATGCAAGGATTCTTCAAAATACGCATATCAATCAATGTGATACACCATATTAACAAAGTGAAGGAGAAAAACCATATGATCATTTCAATCGATGCAGAAAAAGCTTTCAACAAAATTCAACATCCATTTATGATAAAAAGCCCTGCAGAAAGTAGGCATAGAGGGAACTTTCCCCAACATCATAAAGGCCATATATGACAAACCCACAGCCAACATCATTCTCAATGGTGAAATATTGAAACCATTTCAACTAAGATCAGGAAGAAGACAAGGTTGCCCACTCTCACCATTATTATTCAACATAGTTTTCAAAGTTTTAGCCACAGCAATCAGGGAAGAAAAAGAAATACAAGGAATCCAAATCAGAAAAGAAGAAGTAAAGCTGTCACTGTTTGCAGATGACATGATACTATACATAGAGAGTCCTAAAGGTGCTACCAGAAAACGACTAGCACTAATCAATGAATTTGGTAAAGTAGCAGGATACAAAATTAATGCACAGAAATCTCTAGCATTCCTATACACTAATGATGAAAAAGCTGAAAGTGAAATCAAGAAAACACTCCCATTTACCACTGCAACAAAAAGAATAAAATATCTAGGAATAAACCTACCTAAGGAGACAAAAGACCTGTATGCAGAAAATTATAAGACACTGATGAAAGAAATTAAAGACGGTACAAATAGATGGAGAGATATACCATGTTCTTGGATTGGAAGAATCAACATTGTGAAAATGACTCTACTACCCAAAGCAATCTACAGATTCAATGCAATCACTATCAAACTACCACTGGTATTTTTCACAGAACTAAAACAAAAAATTTCACAATTTGCATGGAAACACAAAAGACCCCGCACAGCCAAAGCAATCTTGAGAATGAAAAACTGAGCTGGAGGAATCAGGCTCCCTGACTTCAGACTATACTACAAAGCTACAGTAATCAAGACAATATGGTACTGGCACAAAAATAGAAATATAGATCAATGTAACAGGATAGAAAAAACAGAGATAAACCCACGCACATATGGTCACCTTATCTTTGATAAAGGAGGCAGGAATGTACAGTGGAGAAAGGACAGCCTCTTCAATAAGTGGTGCTGGGAAAACTGGACAGGTATCTGTAAAAGTATGAGATTAGAAAAATCCCTAACACCATACACAAAAATAAGCTCAAAATGGATTAAAGACCTAAATGTAAGGCCAGAAACTATCAAACTCTTAGAGGAAAACATAGGCTGAACACTCTATGACATAAATCACAGCAAGATCATTTTTTGACCCACCTCCTAGAGAAATGGAAATAAAAATAAACAAATGGGACCTAATGAACCTGCAAATCTTTTGCACAGCAAAGGAAACCATAAACAGGACCAAAAGACAACCCTCAGAATGGGAGAAAATATTTGCAAATGAAGCAACTGACAAAGGATTAATCTCCAAAATTTACAGGCAGCTCATGCAGCTCAATAACAAAACAATAAACAACCCAATCCAAAAATGGGCAGAAGACCTAAATAGACATTTCTCCAAAGAAGATATACAGACTGCCAACAAACACATGAAAGAATGCTCAACATCATTAATAATTAGAGAAATGCAAATCAAAACTACAATGAGATATCATCTCACACTGGTCAGAATGGCCATCATCAAAAAATCTAGAAACAATAAATGCTGGAGAGGGTGTGGAGAAAAGGGAACACTCTTGCACTGCTGGTGGGAATGTGAATTGGTACAGCCACTATGGAGAACAGTATGGTGGTTCCATAAAAAAGTACAAATAGAACTACCATATGACCCAGCAATCCTACTAGTGGGCATATACCCTGAGAAAACTATAATTCAAAAAGAGTCATGTACCAAAATGTTCATTGCAGCTCTATTTACAATAGCCAGGAGATGGAAACAACCTAAGTGTCCATCATCGGATGAATGGATAAAGAAGATGTGGCACATATATACAATGGAATATTACTCAGCCATAAAAAGAAATGAAATTGAGCTGTTTGTAATGAGGTGGATGGACCTAGAGTCTGTCATACAGAGTGAAGTAAGTCAGAAAGAGAAAGACAAATACCGTATGCTAATACATATATATGGAATCTAAGAAAAAAAAATGTCATGAAGAACCTAGGGGTAAGATGGGAATAAAGACACAGACCTACTAGAGAATGGACTTGAGGATATGGGGAGGGGGAAGGGTAAGCTGTGACAACGTGAGAGAGTGCCATGGACATATATACACTACTACCAAATGTAAAATAGATAGCTAGTGGGAAGCAGCCACATAGCACAGGGAGATCAGCTCGATGCTTTGTGACCACCGGGATGGGTGGGATAGGGAGGGTGGGAGGGAGGGAGATGCAAGAGGGAGGAAATATGGGAACATAGGTATATGTATAACGGATTCACTTCGTTATAAAGCAGAAACTAACACACCATTGTAAGGTAATTATACTCCAATAAAGATGTAAAAATAAAAAAAGGAAAAGAAGAAATAGATGATCTGAAGAGACCAATCACTAGTAGTGAAATTGAATATGTAATTAAAAAAAAAACAACTCCCTGCAAATAAAAGTCCAAAACCAGACAGCTTCACGGTGGGGTTCTACCAAACATATAAAGAAAAGCTAATACTTATCCTTCTCAAGGTATTCCAAAATATTGAAGTAGAGGGAATGCTCCTCCCAAGTTCATTCTATGAGGCCACTATCACCCTGATACCAAAGTCAGACAAACACATTAGAAAAAAAAAAAGAAAAAAGAAAATTATAAGCCAATATTTCTGATGAATATAGATGCAAAAATCCTCAACAAAATATTAACAAACTGAATTCAACAATATATAAAAAGGATCATACACCATGATGAAGTGGGATTTATTCCAGAGATGCAAGGATGGTTCTATATTTGCAAATCAATCGAGATACACACCAATGAAATAAAAAATAAAAATCACATGATCATCTCAATAGACATAGACAAAGCATCTGACAAAATTCAACATCCATTCAAGATAAAAATTCTCATTTAAGTTGGTACAGAGGAAATATATGTCAACGTAATAAAGGCCATTTATGACAAAGCCACAGCTAACATCATATTCAATGGTGAAAAGCTGAGTCTTTCCTTTAAAATCCAGAAGAAGACAAGGATGCCCACTCTCACCACTTCTATTTAACATAGTATTAGAAGTTCTAGCCACAGCAATAAGACAAGAAAAAGAAATAAAAGGCATTCAAGTTATAAGGGAAGAAGTAAAACTGTCACTATTTGCAGATGACAAGATACTATATATACAAAACCCTAAAGTCTCCACACAGAATCTATTTGAACTAATAAACGAATTCAGTAAAGTGGCAGGATACAAGATTAATATCATAAATCTTTTGCTTTTCTATGCACTAATAATGAACTATCAGAAAGAGAAAGCAAGAAAACAATCTTGTTTAAAATCTCAAGAAAAGAATAAAATATCTAGGAATAAACTTAGCCAAAAATGTGAAAAACCTATACTTTAAAACACTGATGAAGGAAACTGAAGATGATACAAAGAAATGTAAAGATATCCCGTGTTCATGGACTGGAAGAATTAATATTGTTAAAATGGCCATATTGCCCAAAGCAATCTGCAGGTTTAATGCAATCCCTATCAAAATACCCATGACATTTTTCACAGAACTAGAACAAATAATCCTAAAATTTATATTGAACCACAAAAGACTCAAATTACCGAAACAATCTTGAGAGAAAAGAACAAAGATGGAGGTATCATGCTCCCAGACTTCATACTTCAGGCACTGCAAAGCTACAGTCATCAAAATATCATGCTATTGTGCCAGCATGATACTGGCACAATAACTGACATATAGATGAATGGAACAGAATAGAGAGCCCAGAAATAAACACACACACATATGGTCAATTAATCTATGACAAAGGAGGCAAGGATATACAATGGACAAAAGACAGCCTCTTCAATAAGTGGTGCTGGGAAAATTGGACGCTACATGTTAAAGAATGAGATTAGACGTCTTCTCATACCATATACAAAAATAAACTCAAAATGGATTAAGACCTAAACATAAGACCTGAAACCATAAAACTCCTAGAAGAGAACACAGAACACTCTAATATAAATTGTAGCAGTATTTTTTAGGACCTGTCTCCTAAGGCAAAAGAAATAAAAGCAAAAATAAATAAATGGGACCTAATTAAACTCCAAAGCTTTTGCACAGCAAAGGAAACCATCAACGAATGAAACAACAACCTACAGAATGGAGAAAATATTTGCAAATGATATGACCGATAAGAGATTAATATCCAAAATATATAAACAGCTCACACAACTCAATATAAAAAAAAACAATTAAAAAATGGGCAGAAGACCTGAATAGAGATTTTTCCAATGAAGACACACAAATGGCCAATAAGCACATGAAAAGTTGCTCAATATTGCTAATTGATAGTGAAATGCAAACCAAAACCACAGTGAGATATCATCTCATACCCATCTGAATGGCTATCATTAAAGACAACAAATAACAAATGCTGGTGAGGATTTTAAGAAAAGGCAACCCTTATACACTGTTGGTGGAATGTAAATTGGTGCAGCTACTATAGAAAACATTATGGAGGTTCCTCAAAAAAACTAAAACTAGAACTACCATATGATCCAGAAATTCCAACCCTGAGTATATATCCAAAGAAAACAAAAACAATAATTCAAAAAAATATATGCACCCTTATATTCAGTATTATTTACAATAACTGAGGTATGGATGCAACCTAAGTGTCCATAAACAGGGGAATGCAAAAAGAAGATGTGATATAGTCATACAATGGAATAATATTCAGCCATAAGAAAGAATGAAATCCATCCATTTGAAACAATGGGGATGGACCTAGAGGGTATTATGCTTAGTGAAATAAGTCAGATGAGACAAATACTTTATGTTATCAGTTATATATGGAATCCAAATAATAAAACAAATAAAAGTATATAACAAAACAGAAACAGACTCACAGATACAGAGACAAACTACAAGTTACCAGTAAGGAGAGGGAAGAGGGGAGGGGAAAGATAGGGGTATGAGATTAAGAGGTACAAACTATTATGTATAAAATAGATAAGCAACAAGGATATATTGCACAGCACAGGGAAATATAGCCCTTATTTTGTAATAACTTTAAATGGAGTATAATCTACAAAAATATTGAATTACTGTTGTACATCTGAAACTAATATAATATTGTAAATCAACTATACTTCAAATAAAAAAAAAACAGTATAGTGCTGGCATAAAAACAGACACATAGACCAATGGAATGGAATTGAGAGCCCAGAAATAAATCCATGAATATATGGTGAACAAATATTTGACAAGTGAGCCAAAAATACTCAAAGAGGAAAAGACAGTCTCATCAATAAATAGTGTTGGAAAGCTGGATATTCACATGGAAAGGAAAGAAATTGGATCCCTATCTTATACCTCTTACAAAAATTAGCTTGAAATGGATTAAAAACTTAAATGTAAGACCTGAAGCCATAAAATTACTAGAAGAAAACAGAGGAAAATCTCCCTAAAATTGACCTTGATTATTATCAAAAGCAAAAATAAACAAGTGGGACCACATCATACTAAAAAACCTTCTGCATAGCAAGAGAAACAATGAACAAAATGAAAAGGCAACCTACAATGAGAGAAAATATTTTCTTACCACTTACATGATATGAGATTAATATCCAAAATATATAAGGAACCCATAGAACTCAATAGCATAAAACAAATAATCTGATTTTTAAAGTGGACAGAGAATCTGAATAGACATTTTGCCAGAGAAGGTATACAAATGGCCAACAAGTACATGAAAAGATGCTCAAAATCAATAATCATAAGGGAAAGGAAAATTAAAACCACAAAACACCTGCAGAATGCATATTACCAAAAAGACAAGAAATAACAAGTGTTGGTGAGGATGTAGAGAAAAGCAGACCCTTTTGCATTCTTAGTGGGAATGTAAATTGGTACATCCACTGGAAAACAGTATAGAAGTTCCTTAAAAAATTAAAGAGAGATCTATCATATGATCCAGCAATCCCACTTCTTGGTATTTAACTGAAGGAAATGAAATCACTATCTTGAAGAAATATCTGCATCCCCCATGTTCATCGTAGCATTATTTACAATATCCACGAGGTGGAAACAACTGAAGCACTCATCAATGGAATAATGAATAAAGGAAATGTTGTATATATACACAATGGAGTATTATTCAGCTATAAAAAAGGAAATCTTGACATTTGCGACAACATAGATAGATCTTGAGGGCATTATGCTATGGGAAGTAAATCAGTCAGAGAAAGAGAATACTGTATGATTTCACTTATATGTGGAATCTAGAAATGCCAGTCTCATAGAAACAGAGCAGAATAGTGGTTGACAGGGGCTGGTGGCTGGAGGAGATGGGGATATGCTGGTCAAGGGTACAAATTTTCAGTTATAAGATGAATAAGTCCGGGGATCTAACGTACAACATGGTGATAAGAGTTAACAATAGTGTTAAACATTTGAAGGTTGCTAACAGAATAGAATGTAAATATTCTGACCACACACCAAAAAGTATATTATGTGAGGTGACAGAAGTGTTGACTAACTGTACTGTTGTAGTCATTTCACAATACATACATGTATCAGTCATCATGTTTGTATACCTTAAGTTTACATAATATTATATGTCAATTGTATCTCAATAAACCAAATATAAAAGACATTTTAAAACATTTAACATCTTTATTGGGGTATAATTGCTTTACAATGTTGTGTTAGTTTCTGCTGTATAACAAAGTAAATCATCTATATGTATACATATATCCCCATATCCCCTCCATCTTGCGTCTCCCTCCAACCCTCCCTATCCCACCCCTCTAGGTGATCACAAAGCACTGAGCTGATCTCCCTGTGCCTATGCAACTGCTTCCCACTCGCCATCTATTTTACATTTGGTAGTGTATATATGTCAATTCTACTTCTTTCACTTTGTCCCAGCTTACCCTTCCCCTCCACGTATCCTCAAATCCATTCTCTACAGCTGCTTCCTTATTCCTGTCCTATTCATCTAGGCTCCTATATATGTGTTAGCATATGGTATTTGTTTTTCTCTTTCTGACTTACTTCACTCTGTATGACAGACTCTAGGTCCATCCACCTCACTACAAATAATTCATTTCTTTTTATGGCTTAGTAATATTCCATTGTATATATGTGTCACATCTTCTTTACCCATTCATCTCTTGATGGACACTTAGGTTGCTTCCATGTCCTCGCTATTGTAAATAGTGCTGCAATGAACATTGTGGTACATGTCTCTCTTTGAATTATGGATTTCTCAGAGTATATGTCCAGTAGTGGTACTGCTGGGTCAAGTGGTAGTTCTATATTTAGTGTTATAAGGAACCTCCATACTGTTCTCCAAAGTGGCTGTATCAATTCACATTCCCACCAACAGTGCAAGAAGGTTCCCTTTTCTCCACACCCTCTCCAGCATTTATTGTTTGTAGGTGTTCTGATGATAGCCACTCTGACCAGTGTGACATGGTACCTCACTGTAGTTTTGATTTGCATGTCTCTAATAATTAGTTACGTTGAGCATCCTTTCGTGTGCCTCTTGGTCATCTGTATGTCTTCTTTGGAGAAATGTCTATTTAGGTCTACTGCCCATTTTATGATTGGGTTGTTAGCTTTTTTGATATTGAGCTGCATGAGTTGCTTGTATATTTTGGAGATTAATCCTTTGTCAGCTGCTTCGTTTGCAAATATTTTTTCCAATTTTGAGGGTTGTCTTTTGGTCTTATGGTTTCCTTTGCTGTGCAAAAGCTTTTAATTTTCATTAGGCCCCATTTATTTTTGTTTTTATTTCCATTTCCTAGGAGGTGGGTCAAAAAGGATCTTGCTGTGATATATGTCAAAGAGTGTTCTTCCTCTGTTTTGCTCTAAGAGTTTTATAGTGTCTGGCTTTACAGACACTGGCTTTAGGTCTTTAATCCATTTTGAGTTTATTTTTGTGTATGGTGTTAGGGAGTGTTCTGATTTCATTCTTTTATGTGTAGCTCTCCAGTTTTCCCAGCACCACTTATTGAAGAGGCTGTCCTTTCTCCACTGTACATTCCTGCCTCCTTTATCAAAGATAAGGTGACCATATGTGTGTGGGTTTATCTCTGGGCTTTCTATCCTGTTCCATTCATCTATTTCTGTTTTTGTGCCAGTACCATACTGCCTTGATTACTGTAGCTTTGTAGTATAGTCTGAAGTCAGGGAGCCTGATCCCTCCAGCTCCATTTTTCTTTCTCAAGATTGCTTAGGCTATGCAGGGTCTTTTGTGTTTCCATACAAATTGTGAAATTTTTTGTTCTAACTCTGTGAAAAATGCCATTGGTAGTTTGATAGGGATTGCATTGATTCTTTAGATTGCTTTGTATGGTATAGTCATTTTCACAATGTTGATTTTTCCAATCCAAGAACATGATATATCTCTCCCTCGTTTGTTTCATCTTTAATTTCTTTCATCAGTGCTTTATAGTTTTCTGCATACAAATCTTTTGTCTCCTTAGGCAGGTTTATTCCTAGGTATTTTATTCTTTTTGTTGCAATGGTAAATGGGAGTGTTTCCTTAATTTCTCTTTCAGATTTTTCATCATTCGTGTATAGGAATGCAAGAGCTTTCTGTGCATTAATTTTGTATCCTGCTACTTTACCAAATTCATTGATTGGTTATAGTAGTTTTCTAGTGGCATCTTTAGGATTCTCTATGTATAGTATCATGTCATCTGCAAACAGTGACAGCTTTACTTCTTCTTTTCCGATTTGGATTCCTTGTATTTCTTCTGATTGCTGTGGCTAAAACTTTGAACACTATGTTGAATAATAGTGGTGAGAGTGGGCAACTTTGTCTTGTTCCTGATCTTAGAGGAAACTATCTCAGTTTTTTACCATTGAGAACGATGTTGGCTGTGGCTTTGTCATATATGGGCTTTATTATGTTGAGGTACGTTCCCTCTGTGCCTACTTTCTGGAGAGTTTTTATCATAAATGGATGTTGAATTTTATGGAAAGCTTTTTCTGCATCTATTGTGATTATCATATGGATTTTATCCTTCAGTATGTTAATATGGTGTATCACATTGATTGATTTGCGTGTATTGAAGAATCATTGCATTCCTGGGATAAACCCCACTTGATCATGGTGTATGATCCTTTTAATGTGCTGCTGGATTCTGTTTGCTACTATTTTGTAGAGGATTTTTGCATTTATGTTCATCACTGATATTGGCCTCCAGTTTTCTTTTTTTGTGACATCATTGTCTGGATTTGGTATCAGGGTGATGGTGGCCTTGTACAATGACTTTGGGAGTATTCCTCCCGCTGCTGTATTTTGGAAGAGTTTGAGAAGTATAGGTGCTAACTTGTCTCTAAATGTTTGATAGAATTCGCCTGTGAAGCCATCTCGCCCTGAGCCTTTGTTTGTTGGAAGATTTTTAATCACAGTTTCAATTTCAGTGTTTTTGATTGGTCTGTTTATATATTCTATTTCTTGCTGGTTCAGTCTTGGAAGGTTGTGCTTTTCTAAGAATTTGTCCATTTCTTCCAATGGGCATATATGGCTTCTAGTAATCTCTCATGATACTTTGTATTTCTGCAGTGTCAGTTGTTACTTCTTTTTCATTTCTAATCCTATTGATTTTAGTCTTCTCCCTTCCTTTCTTGATGAGTCTGGCTAATGGTTTATTAGTTTTGTTTATCTCCTCAAAGAACGAGCTTTTAGTTTATTGATCTTTGCTATTGTTTCCTTCATTTCTGTTTCATTTATTTCTGATCTGATCTTTATGATTTCTTTCCTTCTGCTAACTTTGGTTTTGTTTGTTTGCTCTTCTTTTTTTTTTTCTTAGTAAAAAAAATTAGTAAATATATATATATATTTTTTAACATCTTTATTGGAGTATAATTGCTTTACAATGGTATGTTAGTTTCAGCTTCACAACAAAATGAATCAGTTTGCTCTTCTTTCTTTAATTGCTTTAGGTGTAAGGTTAGGTTGTTTATTTGAGATTTTTCTTGTTTCTTGATGTAGGCTTGTATCACTATAAACTTCCCTCTTAGAACTGCTTTTGCTGCACCCCATAAGTTTTGGGTCGTCATGTTTTCATTGTCATTTTTTTAAGGTTTTTTTTAGTTTCCTTTCTGATTTCTTCAGTGATCTCTTAGTTATTTAGTATCATATTGTTTAGCCTCCATGTGTTTGTGTTTTTAACAGTTTTTTTCCTATAATTGATATCCAGTCTCATAGAGTTGTGGTCGGAAAAGATGCATGATATGATTTCAATTTTCTTAAGTTTACCAAGGCTTGATTGTTGTCCCAAGATATGATCTATCCTGCAGAATGTTCCATGAGCACTTGAGAAGAAAGTGTATTCTATTGTTTTTGGATGGAATATCCTATAAATATCAGTTAAGTCCATCTTGATTAATGTATTATTTAAAGCTTATTAATTGCAGCATGCGAACTCTTAGCTGTGTCATGCATGCAGGATCTAGTTCCCTGACCAGGGATGGAACCCGGGCCCCCCACACTGGGAGTGTGGAGTCCCACCCACTGGAACATTAGGGAAGTCCCTCCCATTTGTTTTTATCTCGTGCATAGTATAGTGCCCTTTGAACTCAGGAATTTATAATCCAATGTTTTTCTCTTGGTGATCAACAGAAAAAAAAAACTCAGAACACTCCTTTTCAATATTCTATGAATCTGCTGCAAGTTAACATCATATATCTTCATCCTAACTCTGTTAGAATTCTGAGACGGTCCCTAAGATTCCTTTCCTCTGGTGTGCATGCCCTGTATAATCCTCTCTCCTCGGATGCAGGTGGGACCTGTAAATATGATGGGATACTAATTCCGTGGTTGGTTAGTTTATATTATATGGCACAGGTCAAGAGACTTTGCAGATATAATTAAGATTTATTATTAGTTGACTTTAAGTTAATCAAAAGGGAGATTACCTTGAGTGATCCCAACCTAATCAGGTGAACTCTAAAGAGGATTTAGAGGTCACAGTTGGAATAAGTTAGAGACAGTCTCCTGTTAGCCTTGAAGGAGCAATTTGCCATATCGTAGAGAGGGCCATGTAGCATGGAATAGTAGTCAACCACTAGGAGTTGAGAATGGCCCTTGTTGACAGACAGCATGAAAATAGGGATTTAAATCCTACAACTGTAAGGGACTGAATTCTGCCAAGAACCAATAAATGTGGAAGAGGACCCCAAGGCTTGAATGAGGCAACAGCCCCACCCAAGACTGATTTCAGACTTGTGGGACCCTAAGTAGAGAATCTAGCTAATCTAGGCCCAGAGTTCTGACTTACCATAACTGTGTAATAAGAAATTTGTGTTTCCCACTGAAGCTGAAATTCTGTAGTTTAAAAGAAAATAATATATTTATGAGAAGACTACAATTTTCTAGCCTTAAGTAATATATTCAACTTTTAGAAGACTGTCATTAATTCTCCCATAAATGTACTGGTTACTCTGTTTGATATGTTTGCATTATTTGAATGTGATCTAGTAAGAAATGCGATGTTGACGTTAGATCACATTTCTAGATTTACATGTTGCTTCTTTACAAGAATATTTTTTACCTTAGATACCTGTCTCTTTTGTGATTCATTCCTATCACTTATCAATTTAAATGTATCATATAAAACTTCTGATTTTTTTGTGACATTTTCCATTTGGCCTTAAAAACATTATTTTGTAGATCTGGGTGAAATTCTTTCAAAATGTTCTGAAGATTCTATCGTATGACTATATTTAAATCTCATAATCTTTGCCAATTTAAATGAACATAGGAATTATTTCTTGAACAAATTCTCAAGCTGCTGCTCTACTTTTGCATTTTAAAATAGACTGAGTAACTGTTTGAAAATCTGTTACTCACTTTATTACAAAGGTTCTTGAATTACCTTGTGTATGCTTGTTCGATTACAATCAAACCTACATTTTCTATAACTTGGTGACTCTTTTGCACTTAGGTTGATTTTTGTTTAACAGAGATTAGTAAGGATGAAGAATCTTTACTCTCCCTTTAGGGTAAATTTGGTAAATTCTGAGAATACTTGCCAGGAGTTTCAACCATTTATTAAACTACTTTAAAACCATAATCCTCCATGACATGCTTTAAATAAAACACTGTGGGGTTTTTACCTTTATTTTCCTGTTTAACACATAAAACATTTTTTAAGTGCAGTGATTTAAACGGATCATATGGTTTCTATGATCTGAAACTTCTGATGAATTATCTTTGAGTTAAGAAATGTTAGCAATTCAGTAAAAACATAATATCTTTTTCATTTTTAGTTTGAAATGATTGTTTTCGTTGTCCTGAAAAGAGTTGGTTAAATTTAATACTGAGATGCTTTATTCCCACAAGATTTTCTTAATGCATTTACCAACCATATGTCAGAGCACATAGTTAATATTTATGAAAGTTAGTTGAATTGGTATTCTTTTTAACTGCCTACTTAGGTAATTTAAAATTGCTTCATAATAAGTAATCTGATACATCTTATATGTATTTCTTCAAACTTCTTATAATTCTAAACAATATTTTTTTTGCTGTTAAAGCAGAACTTTCTTTTTTTCTTTTTAGCTTTTTTAAATAGATATTTTAATTTCACTGATATTCTTTTTGTTTACCATATTATTCTTAAAATATTTTCAATTAAAAGTTTTTGTTGCCAATTCTTGCCTTTGTTTCATATTTTCTGTTGAAACTCTGCTTTTCTAACATCCATAAAATAATTTTTCTTCCCAGCCCTTTAATAAATTAATTCTTTATTTATTTAAGTGTGGCCTGCTCTGAATTTGAAGTGTGGCCTGCTCTGAATTTGAAGATGGTAGCTGTCCAATGTAAGTAGTTTAGTTCAGCACTGATATTGATTCCCTTTTATTTGACCTGAAAATCATAGTAAAATACAACCATAATTAAGCAGATGTTTTAAATCACTTTGTTATTCAATATTAAATCGTTTATTATGATGATTAAAATTACTTTGAAAAATTCTAAGAATTAGTAAAAAATCCCATTAGAAAGAATCTGCTGAAGAATGTAGTAAGAAAATTAATCATAAAATGAAACTGCCTCAGTAATGTGAAATAACTATACTACCCAAGACAATCTACAGATTCAATGAAATCCCTATCAAATTACCAATGGCATTTTTTGCAGATCTAGAACAACAAATCTTGAATTTTGTATGGAAACACAAAAATCCCTGAATAGCCAAAGCAATCTTGAGAACAAAAAACAGAGCTGGAGGAATCAGGCTTCCTGACTTCAAACTATAATATAAAGCTACAGTAATCAAAACAGTACGGTACTGGCACAAAGACAGACTTATAGATCAATGGAACAGGACAGAAAGCCCAGAAGTAAACACACGCACCTACGGTCAATTAATCTATGACAAAGGAAGCAAGAACATACAATGGGGAAAAGATGGTCTCTTCAGTAAGTGGTGCTTGGAAAATTGGACAGCTACATGTAAAAGAATGAAATTAGAACATTCTCTAAAACCGTACACAAAAATAAACTCAAAATAGATTAAAGACTTAAATGTAAGACTGGATACTATAAAACTCTTAGAGAAAAACATAGAACACTCTCTGACATAAATCACAGCCATATCTTTTTGGATCCATCTCTTAGAGTAACAAAAATAAAAATAAACAAATGGACCTAGTTAAACTTCAAAGCTTTTGCACAGCAAAGGAAACCATAAACAAAATGAAAAGTCAACCCACAGAATGGGAGAAAATATTTGCAAATGATGCAACCAACAATAACTAATCTCCAAAATATACAAACAGCCCATACAGCTCAATACCAAAAAAAAACAACCAAACAAACAACCCAATCAAAAAATGGGTGGAACTTATCTTTGATAAAGGTGGCAGGAATGTACAGTGGAGAAAGGACAGCCTCTTCAATAAGTGGTGCTCAGAAAACTGGACAGGTATATGTAAAAGTATGAGATTAGATCACTCCCTAACACCATACACAAAAATAAGCTCAAAATGGATTAAAGACCTAAATGTAAGGCCAGAAACTATCAAACTCTTAGAGGAAAACATAGGCAGAACACTCTATGACATAAATCACAGCAAGATCCTTTCTGACCCACCTCCTGGAGTAATGGAAATAAAAACAAAAAAAAAACAAATGGGACCTAATGAAACTTCAAAGCTTTTGCACAGCACAGGAAATCATAAACAAGATCAAAAGACAACCCTCAGAATGGGAGAAAATATTTGCAAATGACAAAGGATTAATCTCCAAAATTTACAAGCAGCTCATGCAGCTCAATAACAAAAAAACAAACAACCCAATCCAAAAATGGGCAGAAGACCTAAATAGACATTTCTCCAAAGAAGATATACAGACTGCCAACAAACACATGAAAGAATGCTGAACATCATTAATCATTAGAGAAATGCAAATCAAAACTACAATGAGATATCATCTCACACCAGTCAGAATGGCCATCATCAAAAAATCTAGAAACAGTAAATGCTGGACAGGGTGTGGAGAAAAGGGAACACTGTTGCACTGTTGGTGGGAATGTGAATTGGTTCAGCCACTATGGAGAACAGCATGGAGGTTCCTTAAAAAACTACAAATAGAACTACCATATGACCCAGCAATCCCACTACTGGGCATATACCCTGAGAAAACCAAAATTCAAAAAGAGTCATGTACCAAAATGTTCATTGCAGCTCTATTTACAATAGCCTGGAGATGGAAACAACCTAAGTGCCCATCACCTGATGAATGGATAAAGAAGATGTGGCACATATATACAATGGAGTATTACTCAGCCATAAAAAGAAATGAAATTGAGCTATTTGTAATGAGGTGGATAGACCTAGAGTCTGTCATACAGAGTGAAGTAAGTCAGAAAGAAAAAGACAAATACCGTATGCTAACACATATATATGGAATTTAAGGGAAAAAAATGTCATGAAGAACCTAGGGGTAAGACAGGAATAAAGACGCAGACCTACTGGAGAACGGACTTGAGGATATGGGGAGGGGGAAGGGTGAGCTGTGACAGGGCGAGAGAGAGTCATGGACATATACACACTAACGAACGTAGTAAGGTAGATAGCTAGTGGGAAGCAGCCGCATGGCACAGGGATATTGGCTCGGTGCTTTGTGACAGCCTGGAGGGGTGGGATAGGGAGGGTGGGAGGGAGGGAGACACAAGAGGGAAGACATACGGGAGCATATGTATATGTATAACTGATTCACTTTGTTATAAAGCAGAAACTAACACACCATTGTAAAGCAATTATACCCCAATCAAGATGTTAAAAAAAAAAAAAAGGGTGGAAGACCTAAATAGAAATTTCTCCAAAGAAGACATACAGATGGCCAACAAACACATGAAAAGATGTTCAACATCACTAATTATTAGAGACATGCAAATCAAAACTACAATGAGGTATCACCTCACACTGATCAGAATGGCTGTCATCAAAAAATCTACAAACAGTAAATGCTGGAGAGGGTGTGGAGAAAAGGGAACCCTCTTACACTGTTGGTGGGAATGTAAATTGATACAGCCACTGTGTAGAAGAGTATGGAGTTTCCTTAAAAGACTAAAAATAGAACTACCATATGACACACCAATACCACTACTGGGCATATACCCAGAGAAAACCATAAATCAAAAAGATACATGCAACCAAGTGTTCATTGCAGCACTGTCTACAATAGCCAGGACATGGACACAACCTAAATGCCCATCAACATGGATAAAGAAGATGTGGTACATATATACAATGGAATATTACTCAGCCATAAAATGGAACAAAACTGTGTCATTTGCAGAAACATGGATGGACTAGAGACTGTCATACAGAGTGAAGTCAGTCAGAAAGAGAAAAATAAATATCGTGTAAGTCGCTTATATGCAGAATCTAGAAAAATGATACAGTTGAACTTATTTGCAAAGCAGAAATAGAGACACAGATGTAGAGAACAAACATATGGATCCCAAGGGGGGGAAGGGAGGGTAGGAAGAATTGGGAGATTGGGATTGACATATATACACTATTATGTATCAAATAGATAACTAATGAGAACCTACTGTAGAGCACAGGGAACTCAATGCTCTGATCTAAATGGGAAGGAAATCCAAAAAAGACGGGATATATGTATACATATAGCTGATTCACTTTGCTGTACAGCAGAAACTAACAGAAACTAACACAACATTGTAAAGCAACTATACTCCAATTAGAAAGAAAAGAGAAGAAGAAGATGTGGTACATATATACAATGGAATATTACTCAGCCATAAAAAATGTAAACACAAAAGGTATGCCATTTGCAGCACCATGGATAGACCTAGAGATTATCATACTAACTGAAGTAAGTCAGATAGAGAAAGACAAATATCACATGATATCACTTATATGTGGAATCTAAAAAAATGATACAAATGAACTTATTTATAAAACATGAACAGACTTACAGACACAGAAAACAAACTTATGGTTACCAAAGGGGAAAGGTGTGGGGGGAGGGTAAATCAGAGGTTTAGGATTAATATATACATACTACTATATATAAAATAGATAATCCACAAGGACCTACTGTATAGCACAGGGAACTCTACTCAATATTCTATAATAATCTATATGGGAAAAGAATCTTAAAAAGAATAGATATATGCATATGTATAACTGAATCACTTTGCTGTACACCTGAAACGAACACAACATTGTATATCAACTATACTCCAATATAAAATAAAAAATTTTTTAAATGAAGCTGCCTTATAAAATCTGATTCTATGAGCTTAATTTAGGAAAGTAACAATCAAAATCACCTCATCTATCAAATGGAAATAATGATAGTATTTACCTCATTAAGGATTGTGAGAATAAGATAATGCATATAAAGTGCTTAGTACAGTATCTAGCATTCTAAAAGTTTAATAAATCCTAGCTATAATCATTCTCCATGCCCTCCTCCACCTCCATCCCAGCTCAGCCCCAAACTGCTTCACCTCTGAAATTTTAACTCCTATATTCTACTCTTTGGCCATAATACGCTTTTCTCTGATGACTATCTCAGCCTTTACTTAATATCACTGTAATTTTAATTTTACTTCATTGATATTTCCAAACCCTTGATCTTATCATTTTCCCCAAATTTATTACCACTCCTTGGCTTTACTTCCAGTCCTACTTCTTTCCCTGTCCAATATAAGACCCCATAGTCCACAAGTCTAACTGCACTCCCTTGGGTTTTGTTAAACCCTAGAAGTGTATCTGTCACAGGATCTGAAGCCAGAAAAACTTTGGGTTCAAATTCTGACCGTTATTTACTATCTGTAAAAGATGAGCCTCTTTCTTTTTTAAAAATTTTTCAGAAAACCTTTTATTACACAGAGCATGATATACCTATATTTGGGATAAAAATGCCATAACTATTGACAAGGTTATAATAAAAGTGCCTTGAATTCATTACTATTATTACAATTATACCTTACATTTATCTAGGACTTTACAATGTACAAATCACTTTCACATACACTGTTGAAATGAGTCTCTCTTGATATGATATATATAATGATGATTGTTAGAATTAAATGCAATAATGTATATAAAGCATTTACCATACAGGCTATCATATTAGACTTTTGATAAATCTTAGTTCCTTTTCCTCATTCTTTTCAGTAAATCTTCCAAAATTTCAGCTCTTTATTCAAATTCTCATTTAATTGTTTCCTCGCACTACCCCAGCAGATGATCTAATTTCCTATTTCATAGAGAAAATTGGAGCCATTAGGCTGAAACTCCTTTCATTTCTTCCATACCATTTATAAATTAATCTGCATCAGTACTCACCTTCATCTCATTCTTTCCAGGCTCAGTGGAGACTCCCCCTTCTATCTATGACTTAAGGTTCCACCTGAGCTCAGAAATCATTCATCATCACTTCTCTCTTCCTTCTGTACTATTCCTTTGCTACCCCTCTATTGATCTTTTCCCTTAACATATAAATATACTATACAAGTCCCTTCCATCTTCAAGACAAATAAATCCTTTATCATTCTTCATAACCAAGCATCTTGGAAGAGATGTTAACTCTCACTATTTGGCTTTCTCACTTCCCAACTCACTCTAATATTACTTTTGCCCATAAAGTTCTTCCAAAGCTGCTCTCACTAAGGTCAACATTGATCTCCATATTACCATGACCAATGGACACATTTCTGCAGTAATGACACTGTTGACTTCCATCATTCTTGTAATCCTTCTCTTCCTTGACTTCTATGCCATAATTTTCTTCAGGTTTCCAGTTCTTGCTTTAGTCTTCTTGTCAGGCTCATCTTCTAATGTCTACCTCCCAAATGTCATAGTTCCCTAAGATTCTATTTTAAATCTTTGTGTTTTTTCTCACATTAGTTGGGTGATCCAACTAAATCTATGGCTGTAACTATATTACTTATATGCTGAGGACTTATTACACTTTCTTTCAGTTTAGATATCTAGTACAAGCTCCAGAATTTTTTGCTCAACTATCACATCTCTCCTCCTAAATGTCCCATAAACACCTCAAATTCAATGTATTGAAAACTGAACTCAAATTTACTTCTTCACATATAGGACACATTTTAGCCAATAATAAGCAGCCATCTTCCACACAATTACCAAGGTCTTTCTCAATCCATGTTCTTTATCTGAGCACAGAAAATTATTTAAGTGACTATTTTCTCAATTTTTCCAAGGATCAGTACATAATTAATACTACTCCAGATGCATAGGAAATTAATTCATTGCATAAAATAGATACCTTAGGACACAAGGGCTTAATTCTCTCATAGAACTCAGTTGAGATAGGTGCTCATTTACTTTCTATTATCTATGCACCAAATTATGTAGCTTTTACCTCTATCTCTGGTATCCTCCACTCCTCCTTCTCTCACTTTTGTTAGTTTATGCTCTCATGCTTTTCCATTTGACTGCTACAATAGCCTACAAATCTAGTTTGGCCCAAATCTAACTCTCTAATTTGATTTCCTGACACTTTCCTTTAGGTTCATTATGCAACAGCCATACTATGCTACATGTACCTCCCTGAATATGATGCAGTCTCCTGAGCTAAAGTCTCTGCCTTCACTGTTTCCTCTCTGGTATCCCTTCAATCAAGCTAATATTTTTTTCTTTAATTACACAAGAGAATGATGAGTACACATTCTGTATAAAGGATTCAAATAACACAAAAATATACAGAGTAAAAAGTTAAGTATTTCTTTATCTTGCCCTGTCTCCTCCAAATTAAACACACACACACACACACACACACTTCCCACTCAACAGGTAACTGTTATTAACAGTCTGGTTTGTATGCTTCCAGACTAAATTCTATTTATTCATTAACTTTAAGCTGAAGTAATTTCTTTCTGAAGCTCTGACTTTCAAAGACAAAGTGAATTAACTCCTCCTATTTGCTTCTTTAAAACCATGCATTTGCCTTTATCTGAGTATTATGATGTACTTTAGTTGTTTAAGTTTTTGTTTATACCCAGCCTGAACTGTAAAATCCTGAGAGTAGGGCTTTCTTTTTGGTCTTTATGTTCTCCAGTTTGTCACAGTGCTTCATACATTTTTGTTGAAGTATAAATTACACAGTCTTTGTTCTCACTATGGTCTAGTGGGGAGACAAATCATTCTACGGGCGGGGGGGAGTAGTGTATTAAGATATCAGGTTTAGGAAGATCTTCCAGGTAATGTGTGACTCTTATAAGTATGAACAGAAGTAGACTAGAAGAAATGGGAATGTGTTCCACAAATAGAGTGACACAACAAATATTAATGTGTGCTTAAAATCTGAAACAGACACCAGAGGGCAAACAGCAGAAGCAAGAACTACAATCCTGCAGCCTGTGGAACAAAAACCACATTCACAGAAAGACAGACAAGATGAAAAGGCAGAGGGCTATGTAACAGATGAAGGAACAAGGTAGAACCCTAGAAAAACAACTAAATGAAGTGGAGATAGGCAACCTTACAGAAAAAAAATTCAGAATAATGATAGTGAAGTTGATCCAGGACCTCGGGAAAAAAATGGGGGCAAACATTGAGAACATGCAAGAAATGTTCAACAAGGATCTAGAGGAATTAAAGAAAAAAAAAACAGAGATGAACAATACAGTAACTAAAATGAAAACTACACTAGAAGGAATCAATAGCAGAATAACTGAGGCAGAAGAATGGATAAGTGACCTCAAAGACAGAATGGTGGAATTCACTGCTGCAGAACAGAATAAAGAAAAAAGAATGAAAAGAAATGAAGACACCCTAAAAGACATCTGGGACAACATTAAATGCAACACCATTTGCATTATAGGGGTCCCAGAAGGAAAAGAGAGAGAGAAAGGACCAGAGAAAATATTTGAAGAGATTATAGTCAAAAACTTCCCTAACACGGGAAAGGAAATAGCCACCCAAGTCCAGGAAGCGCAGCGAGTCCCATACAGGATAAACCCAAGGAGAAACATGCCAAGACACAGTAAACAAATGGGCAAAAATTAAAGACAAAGAAAAATTATTGAAAGCAGCAAGGGAAAAATGACAAATAACATACGAGGGAACTCCCATAAGGTTAACAGCTGATTTCTCAGCAGAAACTCTACAAGCCAGAAGGGAATGGCATGATATACTTAAAGTGATGAAAGGGAAGAACCTACAACCAAGATTACTCTACCTGGCAAGGATCTCATTCAGATTTGATGGAGAAATCAAAAGCTTTACAGACAAGCAAAAGCTAAGAGAATTCAGCACCACCAAACTAGCTCTACAACAAGTGCTAAAGGAACTTCTCTAAGTGGGAAATACAAGAGAAGAAAAGGACCTACAAAAACAAACCCAAAACAATTAAGAAAATGGTCATAGGAACATACATATCAATAATTACCTTAAACGTGAATGGATTAAATGCTCCAACCAAAAGACACAGGCTTGATGAATGGATACAAAAACAAGACCCATATATATGCTGTCTACAAGAGACCCACTTCAGACCTAGGGACACATACAAACTGAAAGTGAGGGGATGGAAAAAGATATTCCATGCAAATGGAAATCAAAGGAAAGCTGGAGTAGCAATACTCATATAAGATAAAATAGACTTTAAAATAAAGAATGTTACAAGAGACAAGGAAGGACACTACATAATGATCAAGGGATCAATCCAAGAAGAAGATATAACAATTATAAAAATATATGCACCTTTATCCATTCATCTGATGATGGACACTTAGGTTGCTTCCATCTCCTGCCTATTGTAAATAGAGCTGCAATGAACATTTTAGTACATGACTCTTTTAGAATTATGGTTTTCTCAGGGTATATGGATAAAGAAGATGTGCCACATATATACAATGGAATATTACTCAACCATGAAAAGAAACGAAATTGAGTTATTTGTAGTTAGGTGGATAGACCTAGAGTCTGTCATACAGAGTGAAGTAAGTCAGAAAGAGAAAGACAAATACCATATGGTAACACATATATATGGAATCTAAGGGAAAAAAAATGTCATGAAGAACCTAGGGGTAAGATGGGAATAAAGACACAGACCTACTAGAGAATGGACTTGAGGATATGGGGAGGGGGAAGGGTAAGCTGTGACAACGTGAGAGAGTGGCATGGACATATATACACTACCAAACGTAAAATAGATAGCTAGTGGGAAGCAGCTGCATAGCACAGGGAGATCAGCTCGGTGTTTTGTGACCACCTAGAGGGGTGGGATAGGAAGTGTTGGAGGGAGGTAGATGCAAGAGGGAAGAGATATGGGAACATATGTATATGTATAACTGATTCACTTTGTAATAAAGGAGAAACTAACACACCATTGTAAAGCAATTATACTCCAACAAAGATGTTAAAAATATATATATATACGCATCTAACATAGGAGCGCCTCAATACATAAGGCAACTGCTAACAGCTATAAAAGAGGAAATTGAAAGTAACACAATAATAGTGGGGGACTTTTAACAACTCACACCAATGGACGTATCATCCAAAATGAAAATAAATAAGGAAACAGAAGCTTTAAATGACACAATAGACCAGGTAGATTTAATTGATATTTATAGGACATTCCATCCAAAAACAGCAGATTACAATTTCTTCTCAAGTGTGCACGGAACATTTTCCAGGATAGATCACATCTTGGGTCACAAATCAAGCCTCAGTAAATTTAAGAAAATTGAAATCGTATCAAGTATCTTTTCTGACCACAACACTATGAGATTAGAAATGAATTACAGGGGGAAAAACGTAAAAAACACACACGCATGTAGGCTAAATAATACGTTATTAAATAACCAAGAGATCACTGAAGAAGTCAAAGAGGAAATCAAAAAATACCTAGACACAAATGACCATGAAAACACGTCTAGCCAACACCTATGGGATGCAGCAAAAGCAGTTCTAAAAGGGAAGTTTATAGCTATACAAGCCTATCACAAGAAATAAGAAAAATCTCAAATAAACAATCTAACCTTACACCTAAAGGAACTAGAGAAAGAAGAACAAACAAAACCCCAAGTTAGCAGAAGGAAAGAAATCATACAGATCAGAGCAGAAATAAAAGAAATAGAAACAAAGAAAACAATAGCAAAGATCAATAAAACTAAAAGATGGTTCTTTGAGAAGATAAACAAAATTGATAATCCATCAGCCAGACTCATCAAGAAAAAGAGGGAAAGGACTGAAATCAATAAAACTAGAAATGAAAAAGGAGATGTTACAACAGACACCGCAGAAATACAAAGCATCCTAAGAGACTACTACAAGCAACTCTATGCCAATAAAATGGGCAACCTGGAAGAAATGGACAAATTCTTAGAAAGGTATAACCTTCCAAGACTGAACCAGGAAGAAACAGAAAATATGAACAGACCAATCACAAGTAATGAAATTGAAACTGTGATTAAAAATATTCCAACAGAGCTTCCCTGGTGGCGCAGTGGTTGAGAGTCTGCCTGCCGATGCAGGGGACACGGGTTCGTGCCCCAGTCCGGGAAGATCCCACATGCTGCAGAGCAGCTGGGCCTGTGAACCATGGCCACTGAGCCTGCACGTCCAGAGCCTGTGCTCCACAACGGGAGCGGCCACAACAGTGAGAAGCCTGCATACCACAAAAAAATATATATATATATCTTTCAACAAACAAAAGTCCAGGACCAGATGGCTTCACAGGTGAGTTCTATCAAACATTTAGAGAAGAGCTAACACCCATCCTTCTCAAATTCTTACAAAAAATTGCAGAGGAAGGAACACTCCCAAATTCATTCTATGAGGCCACCAACACCCTGATACCAAAACCAGACAAACTTACTATAAAAAAAGAAAATTACAGACCAATATCACTGATGAACATAGAGGCAAAAATCCTCAACAAAATACTAGCAAACAGAATCCAACAACACATTAAGAGGATCATACACCATATCAAGTGGAATTTATCCCAGGGATGCAAGGATTCTTCAATATATGTAAATTAATCAATGTGATACACCATATTAACAAATTGAAGAAGAGAAACGATATGATCATCTCAATAGATGCAGAAAAAGCTTTTGACAAAATTCAACACTGATTTATGATAAAAACTCTCCAGAAAATGGGCATAGAGGGAAACTACCTCAACATAATAAAGGCCATATACGACAAACCCACAGCAAACATCATTCTCAATGGTGAAAAACTGAAAGTATTTCTTCGAAGATCAGGAACAAGACAAGGATGTCCACTCTCAGCACTATTATTCAACATAGTTTTGGAAGTCCTAGCCACAGCAATCAGAGAAGAAAAATAAATACAAATTGGAAATGAAGAAGTAAAACTGTCACTGTTTGCAGATGACATGATACTATACATAGAGAATCCTAGAGATGACACCAGAAAACTACTAGAGCTAATCAATGAATTTGGTAAAGTGGCAGGATACAAAATTAATGCACAGAAATTTCTTGCATTCCTATACACTAATGATGAAATATCTGAAAGAGAAATTAAGGAAACACTCCCATTTACCATTGCAACAAAAAGAATAAAATACCTAGGAATAAACCTACCTAGGGAGACAAAAGACCTGTATGCAAAAAACTGTAACAAACTGCTGTAAGAAATTAAAGATGATACCAACAGTTGGAGAGATATACCATGTTCTTGGATTGGAAGAATTAATATTGTGAAAATGAGTCTACTACCCAAAGCAATCTACAGATTCAATGCAATCCCTATCAAATTACCAATGGCATTTTTTACGTAACTGGAACAAAAAATCTTAAAATTTATATGGAGACACAAAAGACCCAGACTAGCCAAAGCAGTCTTGAGGGGGAAAAATGGAGCTGGAGGAATCAGACTCCCTAACTTAAGACTATACTACAAAGCTACAGTAATCAAGACAATATGGTACTGGCACAAAAACACAAACATATATCAATGGAACAAGATAGAAAGCCCTGAGGTAAATCCACGTACCTATGGTCAACTAATCTATGACAAAGGAGGCAAGGATATGCAATGGAGACAATACAGTCTCTTCAATAAGTGGTGCTAGGAAAACTGGACAGCTACATGTAAAAGAATGAAATTAGAACACTCCCTAACACCATACACAGATATAAACTCAAAATGGATTGGAGACCTAAATGTAAGAGCAGACACTATAAAACTCTTAGAGGAAAACATAGGAAGAACATCCTTTTACATAAATCACAGCAAGATCTTTTTTGATTCACCTCCTAGAGTAATGGAAATAAAAACAAAAATAATCAAACGGGACCTAATGAAACTTAAAAGCTTTTGCACAGCACAGGAAACCATAAACAAGGCGTAAAGACAACCCTCAGAATGGGAGAAAATATTTTCAAATTAATCAATGGACAAAGGATTAATCTCCAAAATATATAAACAGCTCATGCAGCTCAATATTAAAAAAACAAAAACCCAATCCAAAAATGGGCAGAAGATCTAAATAGACACTTCTCCAAAGAAGACATACAGATGGCCAAGAAGCACATGAAAAGCTGCTCAACATCACTCATTATTAGAGAAATGCAAATCAAAACTACAATGAGGTATCACCTCACACCAGTTAGAATGGGCAACATCAGAAAATCTACAACAACAAATGCTGGAGAGGGTGTGGAGAAAAGGGAACCGTCTTGCACTCTTGGTGGGAATGTAAATTGATACAGCCACTATGGAGAACAGTATGGAGGTTCCTTAAGAAACTAAAAATAGAATTACCATATGATCCAGCAATCCCACTACTAGGCATATACCCAGAGAAAATGAAAATTCAAAAAGACACAGGCACCCCAATGTTCACTGCAGCACTGTTTATAATAGCCAGGTCATGGAAGCAACCTAAATGCCCATCGACAGACGAATGGATAAAGAAGATGTGGTACATATATACAATGGAATATTACTCAGCCATTAAAAGGAACGAAATTGGGTCATTTGTTGAGATGTGGATGGATCTAGACTGTCATACAGAGTGAAGTAAGTCAGAAAGAGAAAAACAAATATCGTATATTAACGCCTATATGTGTAACCTAGAAAAATGGTACAGATGAACCGGTTTGCAGGGCAGAAATTGAGACACAGATGTAGAGAACAAACGTATGGACACCAAGGGGAGAAAGCCGCAGGGGGGTGGGGGTGATGGTGTGATGAATAGGGCGATTGGAATTGACATGTATACACTGATGTGTATAAAATGGATGACTAATAAGAACCTGCTGTATAAAATAAATAAATAAATAATAAAATCTTAAAAAGAGGTGCCTAATTATTATGATACAACATTATTATATTAACATATTCAAAAATTTAAAGTATTTTTTATGATCTAGAGTCTTAACATCACTCTACTTATAATCTCTAATTATTATCTCTAGATTACAGAGAAAGAAATTAAGGCTTAATGAATGTTTGAGACATCATCAGTGCCCAGCTCATATCCCCCTTTGCCACCCTGGAGGCTACCTGCAGCTTTATATGTCAATTTCCATTAAGGCTATGCCAATGGCTTCCTATCTCAACTATTTGTCTTTCTGCCTGAGGGTTTTCTCTAGCAGCAGGCACATGCTACTCAAAAGAAGGCTGCCTAGGGAAGTACCAGAGAATTAACAATCCCAAGAGTAACACTCAACCACTGAGGGAAGGGAATTAGTACCCTGATCCTTATCTCAGGGTCTTAGTTGTAGGAGAACCCAACTTAAGATAAAAAAGTTGGTTAAATTCATACATAGCTAATAAATAGTGAGTGTAAGTCCATCTGACTCTACACAACCCACACTCTACAATATTTATATCACCTCTTAACTTGTTTTGAACTTTCTTTTTCCTGCTGGTCAGGCCCACAATTAAATTTATATGTGGCATAAACTCAGAGAAAAGTGGGGCTATAAAAGTTCAAGAGTAGAATACTAGTTTTGAAAACACATTCTTGACAGTGAATAAAATGAACATTTTGAAAAACATATTTGATGGATTATAATATATTCAAGTAGAATTGGTTGCTTTTTTCATTTTCTATGCAGTTTTTATTTTCTATGCATTTTCTATTCATTTTCATTTTCTATGCATTTTCTATCTATAAAATGGGGTATACAGGCATACCCCATTTTATTGTGCTTCACAGATACTGCACTTTTTTTACAAATTGAAGGTTTGTGGCAACCCTGCATTGTCAGGTGATGGTCAGCATTTTTAAAGCTGTTTTATTTTTATTTTATCTTACTTTATTTTGGCCACACCGCACAGCACGTGGGATCCTAGCCCCCCAACCAGGAATCAGACCTGTGCCCCCTGCCATGGAAGCACGGATTCTTAACCACTGAACCACCAGGGAAGTCCAGCGTTTTTAGCAATAAAGTATTTTTTAATTAGGTTATGTACATTGTTTTCTTAGACATAATGCTATTGCACACTTAACAGAATACAGAATAGTGTAAACACAGCTTTTATATGCACTGGGAAGCCAAAAATTCGTGTTACTCACTTTATTGCCATATTCACTTATTGCACTGGTCTGAAACTGAACCTGCAATATCTCAGAGGTATACCTTGTATCATGTCCTAAGGGTCAGCAAACTTTAATTTCAGAATAAGTCAGTCATAGATATTACTTTATACCCTGAAAGTTTACACTTCATTTCCATTACAGCCCCTGCTAAAGTAAGGTCACACATGAAGGAGAGGTTCTCTACCACCACTTTAATTAGCACGTGGTAGGAAATTAGCTTCTTTCCAGAGAGTGTTCAGCTGTAAGTAAGAGGAAAAGAGGGTTATCTCACTATTCCAAAGACCATTCTGGAACGGCCAGAATAGAGCAACTTTTTAAATTCAGAGTTAGTACTTTGCTTATCATTTTAAGAACATTCTCACCTTTCCCTTACAAACATGGCAAGGGGCTCCTCATCACAAACCAGAGGAGTCAACTAAAGCACAGGCTCTTTCAGGAACTCTAGGTCAGAAAGGTGAGTCAACTCCAAAATTCTAAAGCCCAGTGGCTGCCAAACAAAGGGAGCAAAAGAAAATACGGGCGAAAATGGGTGCCGGGTAGTTAACTCACACCTGCAATAGGAGACTCCACTGAAGACGCCAATCTCCGCAAGAGCTAGAGGTGCAGAGGCATTTTTTTCAGAGGGTTTGCAGCTTGCTTGGACGGCAGAAAGGGAGAAAAAGAGGAGATCCTCTAGGACAAGAGAGGAGCAGTAAGACGCACAACCGCATCCGCCGTCGCTTTTGGGGACTGGGCGGTGCTTTCACGGCCGGCGGGAAGCTGGAGCCTCGCAGCCGGAAATAGGAGTCCGACCAGCCGGAAGCCTGGGACCAGCAGGCAGCGCCAAGACAAACCGTGATGGCGAGGAACGTGCAGCTGGGAGTTTGGAAGCTGGAGTGGTTGGCTCATTCAGAATGGTTGGCTCAAGTTGGCACCAGCACCTGGGCTGTTGTTATCCGAAGGAACGGGATCAAGCATTCTAATGTGCTCGCAGACGGCTCCTTCGAGTCCATTTTCACAGTCGACGTTCTGGCCTTTGGTTGCTTTGAGGTAACTCGCCCCTGCCGCCTGCCAAGCGCCAATGGTCTGTCCAGCCCTTCCAAGTCCCTATCCTGGGAGGTTCGCCTTTTCCCGCCACCCCACACCTACCTATTACCGACCCCACCCCACAACACACTCACCCCCTCCCATAGCGAGGATGAAGAGCCTTAAGCTGGGTCTTCCCAGAGCACTCAGTATATTTTAGTCACTTACTGTTAGTGTTTAATTCAGGAGCATGTAGTAGATTTTTGTGCATCCAAGTCCTGAAAGAAATTAAAGGTCAAAAGGTTGATTTTGGTTTTTGCCAACTTTGGCATATTAATTTCAGTAATATTTTTCAACCAGCACCTGGCACTGAACATCAGTCTGTCAAATCCTGTGGAAATGAAGCATGTTTTTTGCTATCTAGGAGCATCCAAGATAGGTAAAAATACTGGATTCAGCATATTAATACTTCTTCATATGTATCAAATTCAATGAGAATTTATTAAATAGGTATTATGTATTAAGTTCTGTGCTAGGTTTTGGTCTTAGGAAGTTGAATCAATCTTTGTCTTAGAGATCTGAGCTTACAGTCTAGGTGAGGGAAAGGGACAGAGCACAAAACAATTATTAAAGGTATAAGATGAATACTGGTAAATGCTACTCACAGATTCAGAACAAGTGGGAATACAGGAAACAGAGAATTGAATTATATGTCTAGAGGGAATTGGAAAAAGCTTTGTAGAGGAAGTAACTTGTGAAGTATGCCCTGGAAGAGGAGGGGTTGTTTCCAAGTGGCGTTCTGGCTTAAGGTTTGAACTTTCTAACAGATCTCACTTGAGGGCTTTGCTCCATTTTCTCTTATTTTCTCTTGCTTTCCAGTGCACTTTGCCTTCTACCCACCAGCTCATGTTCTGTTTTCTTGGAAGTAGCCAAGCCAGGTATTTCACTTACAAACGATACTTACCTCTTATTAAAATACTTATTTCTGCATAGACAGTCCTTGTAAAGAAAGAATTTTCTTTCTCTTTATTTTTGTAGAATTTGTTTTAGCCAAGTCAACAAAGCACAGTTCCTGTGGCCTTTATCCTAGAACACAAAACTAGTCTTACCATGTAGAAACAGATGTTTAAAATGGTATTCATTAAAATGAGATCCCACCTGTAATAGAAAACAGAAAGTGGATGCAAAAGAAATGTAAGCTGGCAGAGCTTGCTCTTGCCCTCCATTCCCTTAGGAATGTATGTTTGTGGGTAAAGTATTGCTAATTGGAATATGCTTCTGGCTTTAGTGTCTAGCCGTAGGGGTTATTAGTAATATTGAAAAACAATCAGCATAGCTCATTACAAGAGTAGTAGTCATGAAAAAACAAAAACTTACTTCTAGGGTGGATGCCTTCTTACCAATGAACAAAGTTATGTTGGGCAGAAAATTAATGACTATCCTGTATTAGTAACAGAAATGAACATTTACTGGTTACCTTCTGTGTCAGGTGCTTTACATTTTTACAAGGACCCTATGAAAGAGATATTATCCCCACTTTGTAGATGTGGAAATTGAGACTGGGCAATATAGTAAATAACTTGCCCAAAGTTACAAATACATGAGAATCCAAGACTCTCAGATTCCTAAGCCAATGTACTCTTTCCACTATTTCACACTGTCTTTACAGCAATGGAGGCACATAGAGGTTAAAACCCCTACCCTACCAAGTGGAGTATCTGGGATATAAATCCAGGTCTGTCTGATTCCAAAGCCTATGCCTGTGTACTTCTATATATTTTTGGCCTTTGCTTCCAAGTTCATTTAGCCCCATTTATGGCATGGAGGAAAAGAAGAGAACATCTAGTGAAATAGGCAGTGTTCTAAGTTATAACTAACAAGCCCAGGCTGGCATTTAGTACCTGTAAACAGTTAGAAAAACATTATATATACTGGTGAAAATAAATGAACCATTTTTAATATATATAAAATATAGATTTACTTCTTTACTGCTTCTTTCATTAATATTTTTTCACGTTCTTTAATTCATTAATCCAATAAATTTCATTGATCTCTTACTTCATGTGAGACAGGATCAATCAGAGAAAAATCCCTATCTTCATGGAGTTTACATTCTGGTTGGAGATGCAGGCAATAAACAAGATAAATATAAATCAGGAAAGTATGTTGTCTGTTAGATGTTCAGTGTTAAATAGAAAAATGAAGTAGTGAATGGAGATAGGATGTATGTGGTAGGGTTTGTTTCATTTTTAGGTAGGGTGGCCAAGGAGGACCTTACCTGAAGGAGATAAGAGAAGGAGTCAAGCTGATATCTATGGGAAGTACATTCCAAGAGATGGACTATCAAGTGCAGTGGCCCTGAGCCCAGTGTGGCAGGAACAGAGTATGGGAGAGGTAGATAGTAAGATGAGGTTGGAGTGATAAAGAGGGGGGGTTCAGATCATGAAGGGCCTTGTGGGTCATAATGAGGACTTTGACTTTTATTCTGAGACAAAACTGTTAAAGGATATTGAACTGATGAGTAACCTGATTTGCCTCATTTTGTTGTCATTGTAAAATACACATGACATAAAATTTACCATCTTACCGGCTTTTAAGTGTGCAGTTCAGTAGTATTAAATACATTAACATTGTTGTGCAGCTATCACCATCATCCATCCCCATAACTCTTTTCATCTTGTAAAACTGACACTTTATACCTATTAAACAATAACTTCCCATTCTCTCCCCTTAGGCCCTGCCAACCACTATTACACTTTCTGTCTTTGTGATTTTGACTAAGTACCTCATATAAGTGGAATCATATAGTATTTTTTGTGTGTGACTGGCTTGTTTCATTTGGCATAATGTCTCCAAGGTTTAACCTTGTTGTAATATATGGTAGAATTTCCTTCCTTTTTAAGGTTGAAAAATATTCCATTGTATGTATATACCACATTTCTTTATCTAGTCATATGTTGATAGACATTTAGGTTGTTTCTGGATCTTAGCTACTGAGAATAATGATACCATGAACATTGGTGTACAAATATCTCTTTGAGATCCTTCTTTCATTTCCTTTGGGTATATACCCAGAAGGGGAATTGCTGAATCATATGGTAATTCTATTTTTAACTTTTTAAGGACCCGTCATACCGTTTTCCACAGTGGCTGAGCCATTTTGTATTCCCAGCAACAGTGCACAAGGGTACCAATTTCTCCACATCCTCGCCAGCACTTGTTTTCTGGTGGTTCTTTGTTTGTTTGTTTGTTTTTAATTAGCCATCCTGCTGGTGTGAGGTAGTATCTCATTGTAGTTTTGATTTGCATTTCCCTAATGGTCAGTGATGTTGAGATCTTTTCATATACATTTTGGTCATTTGTATATCTTCTTTGCAGAAATGTTGATATTCAAGTCTTTTGCCCATTTTTGAACTGGATTGTTTGTTTTTTTGTTGTTGAGTTTAAGGAGTTCTCTAATCTGGATATAAATCCTTTATCACAGGGGTCCCCAACCACCTGTTAGGAACCAGGCCACACAGCAGGAGGTGAGTGGCGGGTGAGCGAGTAAAGCTTCATCTGCTGCTCCCCATTGCTCCCCATCGCTCACTCGCATTACCACCTGAACCATCCCTACTGCCCCCCAGCCCACACTGGTCCATGGAAAAATTCTCTTCCATGAAACCGGTCCCTGGTGCCAAAAAGTTTGGGGACCACTGGTTTATCAGATAGATGATTTGCAAATATTTTCTCCCATTTTGTGGGTTGTTTTTTACTTCCTGGATAGTATCTTTTGATGTATAAAAAGGATTTGATGTGCAAAAAGATTGGTATTAGTTCTCCTTTAAATGTTTGGTGGAATTCACCAGTGGAGCCATCAGGTCCAGGGCTTTTCTTTGTTGGGAGATTTTTGATTATGGTTTCAATCTCCTTACTAGTTATAAGTCTGTTCAGATTTTCTGTTTCTTTGTGTTTTAGTCTGGTAGGTTTTGTGTTTCTAGAAATTCATCCACTTCATCTAGGTTATCCAAATTTTTGCCATACAATTTTTTATAGTACTCTCTTATAATATTTTTATTTCTGAAGAAACTGTAATAATGTCCCACTTCTATTTCTGATTTTAGCAATTTGAGTCTTCTCTCTTTTTTCTTAGTTCATCTACCTAAAGGTTTGTCAATTTTGTTGATCTTTTTGAAGAATTAACCTTTGGTTTCATTGATTTCTCTATTGTTTTTATATTCTCTATTTTGTTTATCTCTGCTCTCATCTTTATTATTTCCTTCCTTCAGCTAGCTTTTGGGTTTTTTGTTCCTTATCTAGTTCCTTAAGCTTTAAAGTTAGGTTGTTGATTTCAGATCTTTCTTGCTTTTTAATGTAAGTATTTATAACTAAATTTCCTGCTTAGCACTGCTTTCTCTGCATCCCATAAGTTTCGGTATGTTGTGGTTTTGTTTTCATTTGTCTCTAAGTATTTTCAAATTCCTTTGTGATTTCTTCTTTGATCCATTGGTTGTTTAAAAGTGTGTTGTTTGATTTCCACAGTTTTGTGAATTTTTCAGTTTTCGTTATATTATTGATTTTTATTTCATGCTGTTGGACAGAGAAGATGCTTTGTATGATGTCTATCTTTTAAAATCTATTGAGACTCATTTTGTGGCTTTAACATATAGTCGATGCTGGAAAAATGTTCTATGTGCACTTGAGAAGATTGAGTATGTTGTTGTTGATGTATGAACTGTTCTATATACATCTGTTAGATCTAGTTGAGTTATTGTGTTGGTTATATCCTCTATTTCCTTATTTATATTCTGTCTGGTTGTTCTACCCATTACTGTGAGAGAGGTATTGAAGTCTCCAACTATCATTGTACACATGTATATTTCTCCCTGCAGTTCTGTCAGTTTTTGCCTCATATATTTTGATGGTCTGTCATTAGGTGCATAAATGTTTATACTTGTTATATTTTCTTGCTGTTTTGAACCTTTTATTAATACATAATTTCCTTTTTGTCTCATAAACTTTTTTGATTTGAAGTCTATTTTGTCTGTTATTAGTATAGCCACTCCTGCTCTCTTTTAGTTAATATTTGCATGGAATATATTCTTCCCTACTTTCACTTTCAACCTGTTTGTGTCTTTGGATCTGGAGTCTCCTTTTTTTTTTTTTTTTTTTTTTTTTTTGGTTCGCAGGCCTCTCACTGTTGTGGCCTCTCCCATTGCGGGGCACAGGCTCCGGATGCGCAGGGTCAGCGGCCACGGCTCACGGGCCCAGCCGCTCCACAGCATGTGGGATCCTCCCAGACCGGGGCACGAACCCGTGTCCCCTGCATCAGCAGGCAGACCCTCAACGACTGCGCCACCAGGGAAGCCCCTGGAGTCTCTTTTAAACAGCATATAGTTGTGTCATGTATTTTTAATCCATTCCACCATTCTTTGTCTTTTGATTAGAGAGTTTAATCCATTTACATTTAAAGTAATTACTAATAAGGAGGGATTTACTTCTGTCTCTGGGCTATTTGTTTTCTATATGCCCTATAGTTTTTATCTCCCACATTTTCTACATTCCTGTCTTTTTAGTGTTTAGTTGATTTTTGTAGTGAAATGGTAAAATTACTTCTTAATTTCCTTTTGGATATATTCTATAGCTATTTTCTTTGTTGATACTGTGGAGATCACATTTAACATCCTAATGTTATAAACTTCTAATTTGAATTTATAGCAGCTTAACTTCAGTAACATACGAAAACTCTGCTTTCTTACATCTTCATCCCCACTCCTTTTGGTTGTTAATGTCACAAAATTCCATCTTTATACATTGTGTGCCCCAAAACATAAACTAATAATTCTTTTAAATGCATTAGTCTCCTAAGTTATGTAGATAGCAAAATGTAGAGATACAAACCAAAGTTACAGTAATACTAGCTTTTACACTAATTGTTTTTTTATCTTTCAAGGTATTTGTTTCTTAAATTATGTAGAAAACAAAAAGTGCAGTTACAGACCATTGTTACAATAATACTAGCTTAAATTGCCCATGTATTTGTTTTTATTGATATCTTAATTTCTCCTCACAGCTTCAAGGTACTGTCTAGTGTCCTTTCATTGCACCTTGCAGGATTCCCTGAGCATTTCTTGCTGGCAAGTCTAGTGATCCTGAACTAGCTCAGCTTTGGTTAATCTGGAAATGTCTTGATTTCTACTTCACTTTTCGTTTTTATTTTATTCTTTTTTTTTTTAATTTCTTGGCCATGCCACACAGAATGTGGGATCTTAGTTCCCCAGCCAGGGATCGAACCCATGCCCCCTGCATTGGAAGTGTGGAGTCCTAACCGCTGGACTGCCAAGGAAGTCCCTCTACTTCACTTTTAAAGGACAGTTTTGACAGCTGTAGGATTCTTCATTGACTTTTTTTTTTCTTTTAGTGCTTTGAATATACTGGCTCACTGCCTCTGGTCTCCAAAGTTTCTGATGAGAAATATTCTTGTTATCTTATTGAGTCTTCCTTGTATGTGATAATTTGCTTATGATTTGCTGCTTTGAAGGTTCACTCTATCTTTTGAAAATTTGATTATGATGTGTCTTGATGTGGGTCTCTTTGAGTTCATCTTACTGGGGTTCATTGAGCTTCTTGGATGTTTATATTCATGTCTTTCCTCAAATTTGGATTTCAGCCATTATTTCTTCAAATATTCTCTCTGCCATTTTCTATCCCTCTTCTCCTTTTGGGACTCTCATGATGGGTGTGTTGGTTTGCTTGTTGATGTCTCACAGGTCCCTTAGGCTCTGTTTACTGTTCTTCAGTTTTCATTCTTTCTGTTCCTCAAACTCAGTAATTTCTATTGTCCTATCTTCAAGTTCACTGATTTTTTTTCTTTCTGCTTGCTCAATCAAATCTGCCTTTGAGTCTCTCTAATGAATGCTTCATTTTAGTTATTGTGCTTTTCAGCCTCAGAATTTATTTATTTATTTTAGCTTTTTTTTAGGTTTTCTCTTTATTTTTTTTAAAAAAATTTCCATTGCTTTTATTTATTTATTTTTTATTGCAGTATAATTGCTTTACGATCTTGTGTTAGTTTCTGCTGCACAGTGAAGTGAATCAGCCATATGCATACAAACATCCCCTCCCTCTTGGAACTCCCTCTGCCTCCATCCCATGCAACTAGACCATCACAGAACACCAGGCTGTGCTCCCAGTGCTATACAGCAGGTTCCCACTAGTTATCTGTTTTACACATGGTAGTGTATTTATGTCAAACCTAATCTCCCAATTCATCCCACCCTTCCCTTCCCACCTGTGTCCACATGTCCATTCTCTACATCTGCCTTTCTATTCCTACCTTGAAAATAGGTTAATCTGTACCATCTTTCTAGATTCCACATATATGCATTAATATACAATATTTGTTTTTCTCTTTCTGACCCACTTCACTCTGTATTACAGACTCTAGGTTCATCCACGTCTCTACAAATGACCCATATCATTTCTTTTCATGGCTGAGTAATATTCCATTATATATATATACCACATCTTCTTTATCCATTCATCTGTTGATGGACATTTAGGTGGTTTCCATATCCTGGCTATTGTAAATAGTGCTGCAGTGAACATGGGGGTACATGTGTCCTTTTGAATTATGGTTTTCTCAGGGTATATGCCCAGTAATGGGATTGCTGGGTCATATGGTAGTTCTATTTTTAGTTTTTTAAGGAACCTCCATACTGTTCTCCATAGTGGCTGTATCAGTTTACATTCCCACGAGCAGTGCAAGAGGATTCCCTTTTCTCCACACCCTCTCCAGCATTTATTACTTGTAGATTTTCTGATGATGGTCATTCTGACCAGTGTGAGGTGATACCTCATTGTAGTTTTGATTTGCATTTCTCTAATAATTAGTGATGCTGAGCATCTTTTCATGTGTTTGTTGGCCATTGGTATGACTTCTTTGGAGAAATGTCCATTTAGGACTTCCACCCATTTTTTGATTGGGTTGTTCGGGTTTTTTTGATATTGAGCTGTATGGGCTGTTTGTATATTTTGGAGATGAATCCTATGAATCCTATGCTGCTTCATTAGCAAATATTTTCTCCCATTCTGTGGGTTATCTTTTTGTCTTATTTATGGTTTCCTTTGCTGTGCAAGAGCTTTTAAGTTTAATTAGGTCCCATTCATTTATTTTTGTTTTTATTTTCATTACTCTAGGAGGTGGGTCATAAAAGATCTTTCTGTGATTTATGCCAAAGAGTGTTTTTCCTATATTTCCTCTAAGAGGAAATATTATACAGTCTGGTTGGTCTTACATTTAGGTCTTTAATCCATTTTGAGTTTATTTGTGTGTATGCTGTTAGGTAGTGTTCTAATTTCATTCTTTTACATGTAGTTGTCCAGTTTTTCCAGCACCATTTTTTGAAGAGCTGTCTTTTCTCCATTGTATATTCTTGCCTCCTTTGTCATAGATTAGGTGACCATAGGTGAGTGGTTTTATCTCTGGGCTTTGTATCCTGTACCATTGATCTATATTTCTGTTTTTGTGCCAGTATCACACTTTCTTGATTACGGTAGCTTTGAAGTATAGTCTGAAATCAGGGGAGCCAGATTCCTCCAGCTCTGTTTCTCTTTCTCAAGATTGTTTTGACTATTTGGGGTCTTTTGTGTTTCCATACGAATTGTATAATTTTTTTGTTCTAATTCTCTGAAAAATGCCATTGGTGATTTGATAGAGATTGCATTGAACCTGTAGATTGCTTTGGGTAGTATAGTCATTTTCGCAATATTCATTCTTCCAGTCCAGGAGCATGGTATATCTCTTCATCTGTCTGTGTCATCTTTGGTTTCTTTCATCAGTGTTTTATCGTTTTTCTGTGTACAGATCTTTTGCCTCCTTAGGTAGGTTTATACCTAGCTATTTGATTCTTTTTGTTGTGATGGTAAATGGGATTGTTCTTTAAATTCTCTTTTTGATCTTTCATTGTTAGTATATAGGAATGCAAGAGAATTCTGAGCATTAATTTTGTATCCTGGAACCTTACCAGATTCATTGATTAGTTCTAGTAGTTTTCTGGTGGGATCTTTAGGATTTTCTATGTATAGTGTTATGTCACCTGTAAACAGTGACAGTTTTACTTCTTCCTTTCCAATTTGTAGCCATTTTATTTCTTTTTCTTCTCTGATTGCCATGATTAAGACTTCCTATACTGTGCTGAGTAATAGTGGTGAGAGTGGATATCCTTGTCTTGTTCCTGATCTTAGAGGAAATGCTTTCGTTTTTTCACTATTGAGAATGATGTTTGCTGTGGGTTTGTCATATACGGCCTTTATTGTGTTGAGGTAGGTTCCCTCTATGCCCATTTTCTGGAGAGTTTTTATCATAAATGAGTATTGAATTTTGTCAAAAGCTTTTTCTGCATCTATTGAGATGGTCATATGGTTTTTATTCTTTAATTTGTTAATATGGTGTATCACATTAATTGTTTTGCATATATTGAAGAATCCTTGTATCACTGGGATAAATCCCACTTGATCATGGGGTATAATCCTTTTAATGTGTTGTTGGATTCTGTTTGCTAGTATTTTGTTGAGGATTTTTGCATCTATGTTCATCAGTGATATTGGACTGTAATTTTCTTTTCTTGTGATATCTCTGTCTGGTTTTGGTATCAGGGTGACGCTGGCCTCATAGAACGAGTTTAGGAGTGTTCCTCCCTCTGCAATTTTTTGGAAGAGTTTGAGAAAGATTTGTGTTAGCTCTTCTCTAAATGTTTGATAGAATTTGCCTGTTAAGCCATCTGGTCCTGGGCTTTTGTTTGTTGGAAGATTTTTAATTACAGTTTCAATTTCACTGCTTGTGATTGGTCTATTTATATTTTCTAATTCTTTCTGGTTCAGTCTTGGAAAGTTGTACCTTTCCAAGAATTTGTTCATTTCTTCCAGGTTGTCCATTTTATTGGCATGTAGTTGCTTGTAGTAGTCTATTACGATCTTTTGTATTTCTGCAGTGTCAATTGTAATATACTTTTTCATTTCTGATTTTACTGATATGCATCCTCTCCCTCTTTTTCTTGATGAGTCTGGCTAAAGGTTTATCAATTTTGTTTATTTTCTCAAAGAACCAGCTTTTAGTTTTATTGATCTTTACTATTGTTTTCTTTGTTTCTATTTCATTTATTTCTGCTCTGATCTTTATGATTTCTTTCGTTCTATTAACTTTGGGTCTTCTTTGTTCTTCTTTTTCTTGTTTCTTTAGGTGTAAGGTTAGATGGTTTATTTGAGATTTTTCTTGTTTCTTGTGGTGAGCTTGAATTGCTATAAACTTCACTCTTAGAACTGCTTTTGCTGCAATCCATAGGTTTTTGGATCATCATGTTTTTGTTGTCGTTTGTTTCTAGGTATTTTTTTATTTCTTCTTTGATTTATTCTGTGATCTCTTGAGTATTTAGCAGAGCACTGTTTAGCCTCCATGTGTTTGTGTTTTTTACAGGGTTTTTTTTCCTGTAATTGATTTCTAATTTCATAGCGTTCTGGTTGGAAAAGGTGGCTGATATGATTTCAATATTCTTAAATTTTCCAAGGCTTGATTTGTGACCCAAAATAGAGTACGTTCCATGTGCACTTGAGAAGAAGGTGTATTCTTCCGCTTTCAGGTAGGATGTCCTATAAATATCAATTGAGTCTGTCTGGTCTGCTGTGTTATTTAAAGCTTGTGTTTCCTTATTTATTTTCTGCCTGGATGATCTATCTTTTACTGTAAATGGGGTGTTAAAGTCCCCCACTATTATTGTGTTACTGTCGATTTCCCTTTTATGGTGGTTAGCATTTGCTTTATGTATTGAGGTGCTCCTATGTTGGGTGCATAAATATTTATAATTGCTGTGTTTTCTTCTTGGATCGATCCCTTGATCATTATGTAGTATCCTTCCTTATCTCTTGTAACAGTCTTTATTTTAAAGTCTATTTTATCTGATATGATTATTGCTACTCCAGCTTGTGATTTCTATTTACATGGAATATCTTTTTCCATCCCCTCACTTTCAGTCTGTATGTATCCCTAGGTCTAAAGTGGGTCTCTTATAGGCAGCATATATATGGGTCCTGTTTTTGTATCCATTCAGCCAGTTTGTGTCTTTTGGTTGGAACATTTAATCCATTTACATTCAAGGTCATTATTGATATGCATGCTCCTATTACCATTTTATTAATTGTTTTGGGTTTGTTTTTGTGGGTCTTTTTCTCCTCTTGTCTTTCCTGCCTAGAGAAGTTCCTTTAGCATTTGTTGTAAAGCTAGTTTGGTGGTGCTGAATTCTCTTAGCTTTTGCTTGTCTGTAAAGCTTTTGATTTCTCCATCAAATCTGAATGAGATCCTTGTTGGGTAGAGTAATCTTGGTTGTAGGCTCTTCCCTTTCATCACTTTAAATATATCCTGCCACTCCCTTCTGGCCCACAGAGTTTCTGCTGAAAAATCAGCTGATAACCTTATGGGGATTCCCTTGTATGTTATTTTTTGCTTTTCCCTTGCTGCTTTTAATATTTTTTCTTTGAATTTAATTTTTGTTAGTTTTATTAATATGTGTCTTGGTGTGCTTCTCCTAGGGTTTATCCTGTATAGGACTTTCTGTGCTTCCTGGACTTGGGTGGCTCTTTCCTTTCCCATGTTAGGGAAGTTTTCAACTATAATCTCTTCAAATATTTTCTCAGTCTCTTTCTTTTTCTCTTCTTCTTCTGGGACCCCTAAAATTCGAATGTTGGTGCGTTTAATGTTGTCCCAGAGGTCTCTGAGACTGTCCTCAGTTCTTTTCATTCTTTTTTCTTTATTCTGCTCTCCAGCATTTATTTCCACCATTTTATCTTCCAGCTCACTTATTCGTTCGTCTGCCTCAGTTATTCTGCTATTGATTCCTTCTAGAGTATTTTTAATTTCAGTTATTTTGTTGATTATCACTTGTTTGCTCTTTAGTTCTTCTAGGTCCTTGTTAAAGGTCTTTTGTATTTTCTCCATTCTGTTTCTGAGATTTTGCATCATCTTTACTATCATTACTCTGAATTCTTTTTCAGGTAGGTTGCCTATTTCCTCTTCATTTATTTGGCCTTGTAGGTTTTTACCTTGCTCCTTTGTCTGTAACATATTTTTTTGTCATCTCATTTTTTTATGGGTGGGGCTGTATTCCTCTCTTACTGGTTTTTTGGCCTGAGGCATCCAGCACTGGAGTTTGCAGGCAGTTGGGTAGAGCTGGGTCTTGGTGCAGAGATGAGGACCCCCGTAAGAGTCACTCTGATTAATATTCCCTGCAGTCTGAGTTTCTCTGTTAGTCCCACTGTTTGGACTCGGCACTCCCACCACAGGAGCGCAGGCCTGACCCCCAGCCTGGGAACCAAGATCTTGCAAGCCACGCAGCATGGCAAAAGAAAAGAAAAAACAAGAGCAGTACAATAACAAAGCACAAAAAATAAAATAAAATTAGAAAGATTAAAAAATGTTGGGAAAAATAAAACTATAATTAAAACAACTACAAGGTAAAACAGAACCACAACAGAAAAAGAAAGAAAAAAAAGAAAAAGGGAACAAGCCAAAAGGAGCAGAACAATAACAAGGTATAAAGAATAAAATAAAATCAGATAAATAAAGGATTAATTAGAAAAAAATAAAAATATAAATGAATCAGCAGTAAAAGGTAAAACAGAACCACACCCTAAAAGAAGAAGAAAAAAAAAAACAGAGGAAAAAAGAAAAAAAAGGCTGGAAAAGGCCTTGGCTGTGGGGGAGGAGCCTTAGTGGGGGGTAGAATGTAGGCAGGGGTGGGGTTTAGGGTGGAGTGGGGCCTAGGCTGCGTACCTGCGTGGCGGGGGTTGGGGGGGGGGGAGGCAGCACAGCCTGAGGGGAGCATTGGAGCGTGGAGTTCCAGAGTTTGGAGATAAGGCTCTGGGTGAGGGTGTGGGCAGGATTTAGGCCCAGCGCAGTTGAAGGAGTCTCAGAGGGAGTCTCAGAGTGCTGAGTGTAGAGGTAGGGCCCTGAGTGGGCATGTAGAAGCGGGTCTTAGGCTCTGCACTGCTGGAGGTAGCCTCCGCAGGCTGAAGATTAGGCCCAGGAGCCCAACAGGCTCCCCGGTGCCCAAGTGGGCAGGGAAAGCACTGGCCATGCTCCCTTCCATTCCTCTACTACCCTGAGTGTCTCCCCCATCGCTGCTGAACCCCTAACCGTGGATGGGCCCCACCAGGTGTGAGAACTCCTCCGTTCCCCCAGCCACCCCTCAAGGGTGCTGGTTGGTCCCATCACTCCCGCCTTTACTTTTGCTCCCCCTTCCCTCCCTCCCACTCCCTCAGGACCCACACAGCTGGAGGGGGCCTCAGTGGGCAGAGGATCGGGCCTGGATCTCAGCAGACTCCCCAGGGCCCAAGTGGGCAAGGGAAATGCTGGCCATGCTCCCTTCTGATCCTCTGCCCTCCCAGCGGCACCTCCTTTCCCACTCTGGGCGTGGGATCCCTTCCCCTCCCCCAACCACCCCTCAGGGGTGCTGATCGCATCTGACCTCCACTTCTCCTCCCCCCTCTCTACCCACCACATCCTACTCGGCCACTGGGGGTTCCTCCTGTCCCCTTAGGTATCCATGGTCCCCACCAGTGCCTGATAGGTGCCCTAGTTGTGTGGAGACACAAACTCCGCATCCTCCTCATCTGCCATCTTGACCTCTATCTCTTTATTGATATTTCCTTTTTCTTTTATAATTTTCTTTTATTTATTTATTTTTCACTGTGTTGGATCTTTGTTGCTGTGCACGGGCTTTCTCTAGTTGTGGTGAGTGGGGGCTACTCTTCGTTGCAGTGCGCAGGCTTCTCATTGCGGGGGCTTCTTGTTGCAGAGCACAGGCTCTAGGCTCACAGGCTTCAGTAGTTGTGGCATGCGGGCTCAGTAGTTTTAGCTTGCAGGCTCAGTAGTTACGGCTCGCGGGTTCTAGAGCACAGGCTCAGTAGTTGTGGCGCACGGGTTCAGTTGCTCCACAGCATGTGGGATCTTCCCAGACCAGGGATTGAACCCGTTTCCCCTGCATTGGCAGGCAGATTCTTAAGCACTGTGCCACCGGGGAAGTCCTGATATTTCCATTTTTATCACATGTTGTTTTCTTGACTTTCCACATCTTCCTTTAGTTCTATGAGCATCTGTTAGACAGATGTTTAAAAATCTTTGTCTAATATATCTGCCATTAAGTCTTATTCAGGAACAGATTCTGTTGGTTCATTTTTTTCCTTTTAATGGACCACAGATTCCTGTTTGTTTGTATGTTTTGTGATTTTTTTGTTCAACATTGGACATTTGAATCCAAAAAATGTGGTAACACTGGTAATCAGATTCTCCCCCTTTCCCAGTGTTTGCTGGGGGTTTTTTTGTTTTGTTTTGTTTTGTTGTTGTAGGCTGTTTCTATGCCAAGGAGCAGCCTGACATGTAAACTTAGTATGTTCCTAGGTCTTTTCTGAGCCTTTCCCTGTGCATTCATTGTCATGTTGTAATTTTCCCCATATATGCAATTGTTTTTGAATGTTTAATCTTTAATGCCTGGCTCCTGAAAAGGGGAAAGCAAAAAATGGAGAGCAGAAATAAGAACACAGATCCCCAATATTTGGAGAACAGAGTTCTTTTTACCCATTCTACCTCCCACATGCTATGTGCAAGCTGCTCCAGGAACTCCTGCACAGCTGCCTGCCATGTGTCTGGGGGTGAGGAAAAGGTAGCTGCTACTCTGTTAAGAGCTGAAATCGACTGAAATTAATCACATTTTACTGGCCAAGCCTTGCCCTGGAAGGTGCAAGCCTTTAAGACTCCAGGGTTTCAAAAGAGTTATATTAGATTCTGGCAGTGCAATTGCCGTTTGGGTGGAGATGCAGATTCCTGGTGCTTCATACTCTGCCATCTTCCCAGAATCCTCTTTCTATTATGTTTTAACAGGATCATTTTGGCTGCTCTGCTGAGAATATACTGAACCGGAGCAAGGAGGAAACATGGATACCAGTTATGAGGTAAGTAATCCAGATAAAAGATCCTCAGCAGGAGATCAGAGTAGGTATAAGACTAAGGCAAGGATAATTACTCCCCTGTAAAGGGATTACTTCCTGCCAGGTCACCTGGCTGTGTCTCTTGACTAACGGCCATTGTCCTTTTCAAGATAGGTAATTCTATAGTTTTTTCTTTTCCCTTTTCTCTTTGGGTGATGATAGCTTGGCTACTATTAAATTTGGGATTAATGAACTATCCTTTGTGCTTTTCCTATATCTACATCTTATAAATATTCCTTTATAAATAAACCTTCATTGAATTATCTTTTTGAAGTGTGCCATTTGTTTCTTGTTGAGACCCTAATTGATACATGAATTCTTCAGTTTGGGATACAATATTTTAAGTACTCACATTAAATCAAGCTTGTTAATTATGTCCAAATATTTTATATTACTGCATTAAAAAATCTATGATCTATTAGTTACTGACAGAACTATGTTTAAATCTCCCATTATTACTATCATACCCTGTGTCTTTAAGAACTGGGATTCTCAGTATGGAAGAGAGGAAATAGAGAAGTAATATAGAAAATAGAAGAGGTCACATAAAAACACTGTAGTATTAAATTTGAATTGGAAGTATTCATATGAACTTGTGAGGTGTATGTGTGTGTGTATATATGTATGTGTGTGTACATATACATATCTGTATGTGTCTTAGCTCTATCCACCAAAAAGGAGTAGAAAATGTCCAACCCAATAATAATGAGCAATCCTAGCACCCACATTCCCAGATTGTAGTCTAGAATTAATATTTGCCATTCAAAGAAACCAGGGCATTTTAGAAAAATGGTTTATTCCAGAAATGTGCAAGATGAATCTGGAATATCTTATCATTACTAGATAGCAAGGAAGCTATCAAAGACTACTAAGATTAAATGAAAAAGATAACAGGCCTAAACTTGAAGAGGCTCTCACTGGCCAGATATGGGACAAACTGAGCTTCAGTAAGGGTCATGATCACAATAGATTTAAACTCATAGAATCCATGGGTTCATAGTGATAAAAAATATTAGTCACTTTGAGAGAATGATAGGAAACAAATTTGTTACTTGGAAACTGGCAAAGGGAAAGATAATTTATCCTGCCTTTACTACATGAACTGTATCATTTGGTAACCAAATAATAGACAAAGAGAAGCGTCACTTTAATGAACTAATAAAAAAGAAAATGTTAGAATTAGAATATCAGCATTTTGGAAGGCTCAGTGAATTCGTGGCTAAAAGCATTCAGCAGCAATAGTTGATAAATCACAGTCAGACATGATGCGCCTCTTAATGAAAGACCACAGCACTACCTGTGGTCTTGCCGACATGAATAAACCTGGGTCTGTTCAAGCCTCAGGATCCAGCTGCCAACTTGAAGGAAATACAAGAGTCAGAGCAACACTGAGTTGCGTGTTCCTCTGAACCAGTTTCAAGGGTGCTCACCTTAAAATAATTCAGTAAGCTACACATTCATGTATTATTCTTGATCTGTGTTTTATTTTACAGGGGAAAAAAATTTAAAAGATCTCTCACTATGCTTCATAGAATTGCTTGTTCTTCCTTGTAGTTCTCTCAGTTTTGTCATATATAAATAATAAATAAATAAATAGATAGATACATGTGTATAGAGAGAAAGAGCTAAGGGGGTGTGGGGGAAGAGGGCAATTTATTAGGAACATACAAGATTTTTTTTTTTAATTTATTTGTCTGCGCTGGATCTTAGTTGCAGCACATAGGATCTTTGTTGCCTCATGCAGGATCTAGTTCAAACCCGGGCCCCCGGCATTGGGAGCATGGAGTCTTAGCCACTGGACCACCAGGGAAGTCCCAACATACAAGTTTAGAATTATTAAATCTTCTGGTAAATTGTGTTATGATTCTCTATGTTGTTAATGTTTTTTTTCCCTTGAAGTCTATTTTTATATTAATATAATGATACCAGCTTTCTTGTTGTTAATATTTTCCTGTTATATCTTTATCCATCCATTTAGTTTTTAACCTTACTGTATTACTTTGTTTTAGATGTGTCTCTAGTAAGCCAGATATTGCTACATTTTGTTTTCCATCCAGTCTGTCAATCTTTGTTTTTTAACTGATGTTTTATACACCTTTATGTACTGTGATTACTGATATATTTGGATTTGTCTTACCAGCTTATTTTGTGTTATCTATGATCCTATTTCTTAGTGTTTTCTTTTTCTGCTTTCTTGGCAACTTTTGGGTTTTTTTCATTTTATTTTATTGCCCACTACTATTTTCAAAAGTATATACTCTATTTCTAATATTTTAGGGATTACTTCTTATATTTTAATATTTATACTTAACATATCAAAGACTAAAATTATTCAGTATTCTTATCCTTTTCCCAAACAACACAGGAATGCTAGAATACTTGAATTCAGATCAAAACCTCCTGATTAAATATAATTTTTTCCTGTACTTTAGTTCTGCTTTTTAAATCCTTAATGATGTTATTATTTTATAATATCAATATGTGTTTAGACTTACCTTTTAAGGTAAGGATAATTTATTACTCTTTTTAGATTTAGAATTATTTATCCCTTATTACATATAATTCATGTCACATTTCAGAGACCTTCCATCTGTGAATACTTTCTACTTGAAGTTTCTTCTTTAGAATTTCTTTTACTGAGGATCTGTTGGTGACAAATTCTCTCAATTCTTATATGTTTGAAATTATCTTTCGTTTGAATTTGTTCTTAAATGATATTTTCACCAAGATGGCAGTTTTAGGTTGAAACTTCTTTTCTCTATTCTCGTTCAGCTTTTGTTGTTACTGTTAAGAAATCATCTGTCAGTATAATAGCAGTTCTTTTGTAGGCAGTATGTTTTTTTCCTCTAGCTACATTCAGGATTTTCTATTCTACAGTTTCACTGTAAGGTACCTAAGTAAAGGTTTTCTATTTATCATGCTTGGTATTTGATGGGATTCCTGAATTGACATATTTTATAAGTTCTGGAAAATTCTAAGGCATTATCTTTTAAAACATTGGTGTTTCTCCATTCTCCCTATCCTGTCCTCCTGAAACTAGATGCACATTAGGTCTTCTCAATCTATCCTTCATTTGTCTTAATCAATTTCACTTCTTCCCGTGCTAAATTTAAAATAATTCCTTCAAATTCATCTTCCTAGTCTTCATTTTGAGTTAACATTTTCCATTTCTAGAAATCTGTTTTTTCCATGTTATGTTTGTTGTTTTAAAAAATATTCTTTTGCTCTTTATCCATATTCTGGATCCCTTATTTTTTTTTTTAATTATACTAAACAGGGGTTGGGGCTTGGTCAATATGGCAGAGTAGGAAGACCCTGAGCTCACCTCCTCTCATGGGTACACCAAAATTACAACTATTTACAAAGCAACTATTTATGAGAAAGAGCAAAATCTAGCAGAAAAGATCTTCTACAACTAAAGATACAAAAAAGGATCGACAAGATGGGTAAGAGGGGCAGAGTCACAGTATTGTCAAGATCCATACCCCCAGGTAGGTGACCCACAAACAGGAGGTTAATTACAACAACAGAGGTTCTTCCCACAGAGCAATGGGTCTGAGCCCCATGCCAGCTCCCCAGCCCAGGGGTCTTTCACTGGGAAGACAATCCCCAAGAGCATTTGGCTTAGAAGGCCAGCAGGGCTTACTTTCAGGCTATGGGAAATAGAGACTCCACTCTGTGCCCACAAAATCACACACTCCAAGACCCAGGGCAGAAGCAAAAATTTGAAAGGAGCCTGGGTCAGACCCACCTGCTGATCTTGAGGAGTCTCTGAAGAGGCAAGAGTGAACTGGAGCACATCCTGGTGACGTAGACACTGGCGGCAGCCATTTTTAGGAGCTCATTCTACCATGTAGGCACTGGTACTGACAAGCACAATTCTGGAATCCTCCATCTAGCTTATCAGCACCAGGACCTGTCCCCATCCATCAGCCTATTAGCACCAGTACTGGGATGCCTCAGGCCAGGCAACTAGTTGGGCAGGGACACAGCCACAACCATGAGCAGGCAGGCTACCTTAAGACCTTCTGAGCCCATAGCCACCCTGGGGCACATCCCTGTCCACCAGAGGACCAGGACCCTGCCTCAAAGTGTGAAGGCACTAGCACTGGGACTCCCAGGTGACTGCAGCCAGAGAACCCAGGACCCAGCCTGTCCACCAGCAGGTTAACACCGACTCTGAGATACTTTGGACTCAGCCAGCTGACCCAGGATCCAACCCCACTCATCATTAGGCTAACATCAACTTTGGCATACCCTGAAACCCACAGCTAACCATGTCAGGAACCAGCCCCAACCACCAGAAGGCCAACACTAGATCTGGGAACACTGGCCATGCAACCACCTACCTCAGAACCTGGCTCTGCCCACCAGTGAGCCAGAACTAGCCCTGGGATCCACAAGGTTTCGGCAGCCAGCTGCCTTGTGATGTGGCCCTGCCAACCAGCATCTGGCAGGCTCCATGCAAGACAGGGCCTGGCAACCAACAAGACCAGGGGACAGCCACACCTACCAGACCACTCACAGTAGTCAGCACACCACAACAGAAGGACCCATATAGCCCACATAGGGAGCCCCCCTAGAGCATATGGCTCTGATGACCAGAGGGGAATGTGCTGCTGGGGTGCACAGCATGTCTCCTACAAAAAAATCTGTAATAGATAACACACAAAAAAAGAAAGGAACAAAAATGAACTACAGAAACAAGCCCAAAGCAATGAACAAAATGTCAATACCTATCAGTAATTGCTTTAAATGTAAATGACCTAAATGCTCCAATCAAAACACATAGTTTGGCTGAATGGATACAAAAACAAGATCCATATATATGCTGCCTATAAGAGAGTAACTTCAGATCTAAAGTCATTTACAGACAGAAAGTGAGCTGATGGAAAAAGGTATTCCATGCAAATGGAAATCAGAAGAAATTCGGGTAGCAATACTTATATCAGGAAGAATAGACTTTAAAACAAAAACTATAACAAGAAACAAAGAAGGACATTACATAATGATCAAGGGATCAATCCAAGAAGAATTTATAAGAAGTGTAAATATGTATGCAACCAACATAGGAGCACCTAATATATAAAGCAAATACTAACAGACATAAATAGGGAAATTGCCCTGTGGAGGTCAGAGATAGCAGGGTCCAGGCGCTCAGCTCCACCATGCTCCAGGGGCACAGAACAAAGGATCAGAGCTGGGGGAGGGGGAGCCCTATCCCTCCCACCGAGTCAGGGGCTGCAGGCTTCCCACAGCAGGTCACAGGAGTCCTGTGGGAAGCCCCATCTCCAGGCACAAGACGGCCGTGAAACTCCATGGGAGCCCTCAGGCAGCAGACTCAAGGGGCTCAGACAGGGGGAGTCTAATACCTGATCATTTCCCACACCTCACCCCAGTCTGCAAGGGGTCAGGCATGGGACCCACCCCCTTAGGTTATGGAGGGGACGCTGAGGCTCAGGGAGACACCAGAGGGTGTTATGGGGTTGCCTAGGGTGCAGGACAGTGCGGGGCTGGACCCACACAGGTGCTTCCTGGACCTCACCCTCAATGGGAGTAAACACACACACACTTGCTACCACACATGCATGAACATGAACACATGAACACACACACATACACACGCACACAGACCTAGGCATGCCTGCAGCTGCATACCCGGCCCCTCCTCCACCTCCTGCCCTGGGCCGGGCACCAGATACCTCAGCTGTGGAACACGACCCAGGGCTGCAACTGAAGGCTGCCTTCCACCTGCCCCCTTGCAGACTGGGGTGAGGTGTGGGAGATGATCAGGTGTCAGAGCCCCCCTGTCTGAGCCCCCTGTTTCTGCTGCCTGAGGGCCACCATGGAGTTTCAGGGCCATCTTGTGCCTGGAGATGGAGCTTCCCACAGGACTCTTGTGACCTGCCGTGGGAAGCCTGCAGCCCCTGACTCGGCAGAGGGTCTGGGATGGGGCTCCCCTTCCCCCAGCTCTGATCCTTTACTCTGAGTCCCCGGAGCATGGTGGGGCTGAGCACCCGGACCCTTCTATCTCTGACCTCCACAGGGCCCCAGGCTGCCATCACTGTCCCCTGGTCAGTGCCCTGGCCTCCCCCCATCCCCTGAGCTGGCCCTGGCAGCTCTTAACCATTCACAGTGGCCTCCTCAGGAATCAGCTATTTGGGGTCAGCAGCTGAGGGCCACTCTCCCAGATGACTCTCAGAAAACCTCCAAGTCGCCCAGGGGAGGACCTGACAGGGCTGGCCTGTGTGTGCACATGTGTGTGTGGTCCTGTGTCCAGCAGATGGGCTTCCCTCTCAGGGCAGGATCTGGGGTGTCCTCATCTGTTCCCAACATACAATAATCGTAATGTACTTTAACACTCCACTTACATCAATGGACAGATAATCCAGACAGAAAATCAATAAGGAAACACTGACCTTAAATGACACATTAGCCCACATGGACTTAATATATATGGAACTTTTCATCCAAAAGCAGCAGAATACAGATTCTTTTCTAGTGCACATGGAACATTCTCCAGGATAGATCACATGCTAGGGCACATAATAAGTCTCACATTTAAGAAGACAAATCATATCAAGCACTTTTCCTGAACACAATGATATGAGACTAGAAATCAAGTATAAGGGGAAAAAAACTGCAAAGAACACAAACACATGGAGGCTAAACAATATGTCACTAAACAACCAAGCGGTCACTAAAGAAATCAAAGAGGAAATTAAAAACTACTTGGAAACAAATTAAACTGGAACATAATGATATAAAATTTATGGGACACAGAAAAAAGAGTTCTAAGAGGGAAGTTTATAAATGCCTACCTCACGAAGCAAGAAAGATCTTAAATAAACAATCTAACCTTACCCCTAAAAGAGCTAGAAAAAGAAGAACAAACAAAACCCAAACTTAGTAAAAGGAAAGAAAGAAAGATCAGAGCAGAAATAAATGAAATAGAGACTAAAAAACATACAAAAGATAAATAAAGCTAAAAGCTAGTCCTTTGAAAAAATAAACAAGATTGATAACTGACCTTTAACTAGTCTTGTAAAGAAAAAAAAGAGGACCTAAATAAATAAAGTCAGAAATGAAAGAAGTTACAAACCAACACCACAGAAATACAAAGTTCATAAGAGATTACTATGAACAATTTTATGTGTAAAACAGACACCTAGAAAGAATGGATAAATTCCTAGAAATGTGAAATCTCCCAAGACAAAATCAAGAAGAAATAGATAATATGAACAGACCAATTACCGGTAATGAAATTGAATCAGTAATTTTTAAAACTCCTAAAAAAACAGAAGTCCTGGATTAAACAGCTTCACAAGTGAATTCTACTAAACATTTAAAGAAGAGTTTATTTCTGGGACACAGAAATAAACCCATGCTTATATGGTCAATTACTCTATGACAAAAGAGGCAGGAATATACAATAGGGAAGACAGCCCCTTGAATAAATAGGGTTGGGAAAACAAGACAGCTAGATGCTGAAGAATCAAACTGGACTACTTACTCACACCATATACAAAAGTAAACTTAAAATGGATTAAACACTTAAATGTAAGTCCTGAAACCATAAAACTCCTAGAAATAAACATAGGCAGGACACTCTTTGACATCAAGCACAGCAGTATTTTGGAAGATCTATCTCATCAGGCAAAGAAACAAAAGCAAAATTAAACAAAGGGGACTACATACAACTAAAAAGGTTTTGAACAACAAAGGAGACTATCAACAAAAAAGGCAGCCTACTAAATGGGGAAGATATTTGCAAATGATATACGTAATAAGGGGTCAATATCCAAAATATACAAAAAGCTCATACATCTCAACATCAAACAAACAAAAAAACCCAAACCGCTGATTAAAAAATGGGCACAACAGCAGAATAGACATTTTTCTGAACAAGAAAAATACAGATGGCCAACAGGCATATGAAAACATGCTAAATCTTACTAATAATCAGAGCAATGAAAATCAAAACCACAAGATACCACCTCACACCTGTCAAAATGGCTATCATCAAAAACCAACAAATAACAAGTGTTGGCAAAGATATGAAGAAGTGGGAACCCTTGTGCATTGTTTGTAGGATTATAAATTGGTATAGTCACTACGGAACACAATATGGAGGTTTCTCAAAAATTAAAAATAAATCTGCAGTAGGATCCAGCATGTTCATTTCTGGGTATTTACCCAAAGAAAACAAAAACACTAATTTGAAAAGACATATGCACATCAATGTTCATTACAACATTATTTTAAATAGCCAAGATATGGAAACAACATAAGTGTCCAATGATAGATTAATGAATAAAGAAGAATATATATATACATATATATGTATATACACAGAAACACAATGGAATACTACTCAGCCATAAAAAAGAGAAATCCTGCCATTTGCAGCAACATGGATGGATCTATAGGGTATTACACTAAATGAATAAGTCAGACCTGCAAAGTCAAATACCTTATGATCTCACATATATGGAATTAAAAACCAAAACAAACAAACAAAACAAAATGAAAACAGACTGATAGATATAGATGGGTGGTTGCCAGAGGGGAGGGGAATGGGGAGAGCTGAAATAGGTGAAGGGGACTAAGAAGTACAGATCTCCAGTTATAAAATAAGCCATGGGGATGTAATATATACAGCATAAGGAATATGGTAATATTGTAATAACTTTGTATGGGGACAGATGGTTACTAGACTTATAGATGTGCTCATTTCATAATGTATACAAATGTCAAATCACTATGTAGTATATCTGAAACTAGCATAATATTATATGTCAACCATATTTTAATTTAATAAAAAGGTATTCAACTTATACCACAGAAGTCCACCCACTGGAGTGAAGGTTCTGAGCCCCACATCAGGCTTCCAAACCTGGGGGTCTGGCAGCGGGAGTAGGAATTGCTAGAGAATCAGACTTTGAAGTCTAGTGGGATTTGATTGCAGGACTTCGACAGGATGGGGGGAAACAGAGATTCTGCCCTTGGAGGGCACACACAAAGTAGTGTGTGCATTGGGACACGGGAAGGAGCAGTGACCCCATAGGAGACTGAACCAGACGTACCTGCTAGTGTTGGAGGGTCTCCTGCAGAGGCAGGGGCTGGCTGTGCCTCACCGTGAGGACAAGGACACTGGCAGCAGAAGTTCTGGAAAGTACTCCTTGGCATGAGCCCTCCCAGAGCCCGCCATTAGCCCCACCAAAGAGCATGGCTAGGATCCAGGGTTGGGTCACCTCAGGCCAAACAACTAAAAGGGAAGGAACCCAGCCCCACCCACCAGCAGACAAGCAGATTAAAGTTTTACTGATCTCTGCCCACCAGAGCAACAGCCAGCTGTATCCACCACCAGACCCTCCCATCAGGAAACTTCCACAAGCCTCATCCACCAGAGGGCAGACAGCAGAAACAGGAAGAACTACAATCCTGTGGAACAAAAACCACATTCACAGAAACATACACAAGATGAAAAGGCAGAGGGCTATGTACCAGATGAAGGAACGAGATAAAACCCCAGAAAAACAACTAAATGAAACGGAGATAGGCAATCTTCCAGAAAAAGAATTCAGAATAATGATAGTGAAGATGATGCAGGACCTCGGAAAAAAGAATGGAGGCAAAGATCGAGGACATGCAAGAAATGTTTAACAAAGACCTAGAAGAATTAAAGAACAAACAAACAGAGATGAACAATACAATAACTGAAATGAAAACTACACTAGAAGGAATCAATAGCAGAATAACTGAGGCAGAAGAATGGATAAGTGACCTCGAAGACAGAATGGTGGCATTCACTACTGTGGAACAAAATAAAGAAAAAAGAATTAAAAGAAATGCGGACACCCTAAGAGACCTCTGGGACAACAATAAACGCAACAACATTCGCATGATAGGGGTCACAGAAGAAGAGAGAGAGAAAGGATCTGAGAAAATATCTGAAGAGATTATAGTCGAAAACTTCCCTAACATGGAAAAGGAAATGGCCACCCAAGTCCACGAAGTGCAGAGAGTCCCATACAGGATAAAGCCAAGGAGAAACATGCTGAGACACATAGTAATCAAATTGGCAAAAATTAAAGACAAAGAAAAATTACTGAAAGCAGCAAGGGAAAAAGGACAAATAACATACAAGGGAACGCCCATAAGGCTAACAGCTGATTTCTCAGCAGAAACTCTACAAGCCAGAAGGGAATGGCATGATATACTTAAAGTAATGAAAGGGAAGAACCTACAGCCAAGATAATTCTACCCAGAAAGGATCTCATTCAGATTCGATGGAAAAATCAAAAGCTTTACAGACAAGCAAAAACTAAGAGAATTCAGCACCACCAAACCAGCTCTACAACAAATGCTAAAGGAACTTCTCTAAATGGGAAACACAAGAGAAGAAAAGAACCTACAGAAACAAACCCAAAACAATTAAGAAAATGGTAATAGGAACATACATATTGATAATTACCTTAAACGAGAATGGATTAAATGTTCCAATCAAAAGACACAGGCTTGCTGAATGGATACAAAAACAAGACCCATATATATGCTGTCTACAAGACACCCACTTCAGACCTAGGGACAACTACAGACTGAAAGTGAGAATGCAAAAAGACATTCCATGCAAATGGAAATCAAAAGAAAGCTGGAGTAGCAATACTCATATCAGAAAAAATAGGCTTTAAAATAAAGAATGTTACAAGAGACAAGGAAGGACACTACATAATGATCAAGGGATCAATCCACGAAGAAGATATAACAATTATATATGCACCCAACATAGGAGCACCTCAATACATAAGGCAACTGCTAACAGCTCTAAAACAGGAAATCGACAGTAACACAATAATAGTGGGAGACTTTAAAACCTCACTTCCACCAATGGACAGATCATCCAAACAGAAAATTAAAAAGGAAACACAAGCTTTAAATGACACAATAGACCAGATAGATTTAATAGATTTAATAGATTTAATAGATTGATATTTATAGGACATTCCATTCAAAAACAGCAGATTATGCTTTCTCAGGTGCACACGGAACATTCTCCAGGATAGATCCTATCTTGTGTCACAAATCAAGGCTCAGTAAATTTAAGAAAATTGAAATCATATCAAGCATCTTTTCTCCACAATGCTATGAGATTAGAAATCAATTTCAGGGGGAAAAAAGTGAAAAACAAAAACACATGGAGGCTAAACAATACACTACTAAACAACCAAGAGATCACTGAAGAAATTAAAAAATACCTAGAGACAAATGACCATGAAAACATGACGATCCAAAACCTATGAGATGCAGCAAAAGTAGTTCCAAGAGGGAAGTTTATAGCTATACAAGCCTACCACAAGAAGCAAGAAAAATCTCAAATAAACAATCCAACGTTACACCTAAAGGAACTAGAGAAAGAAGAACAAACAAAACCCGAAATTAGCAGAAGGAAAGAAATCATAAAAATCAGAAAAAAAATAAATTTAATAGAAACAAAGAAAACAATAGCAAAGATCAATAAAACTAAAAGCTGGTTCTTTGAGAAGACAAACAAAATTGATAAACCATTATCCAGATTCATCAAGGAAAAGATGGAGAGGACTCAAATCAATAAAATTAGAAATGAGAAAGAAGTTACAACAGACACTGCAGAAATACAAAGCATCCTAAGAGACTACTACAAGTAACTCTATGCCAATAAAATGGGGCTTCCCTGGTGGCGCAGTAGTTGAGAGTCCGCCTGGCAATGCAGGGGATGCGGGTTTGTGCCGTGGTCCGGGAAGATCCCACATGCCATGGAGTGGCTGGGCCCGTGAGCCATGGCCGCTGAGCCTGTGCGTCCAGAGCCTGTGCTCCGCAATGGGAGAGGCCACAACAGTGAGAGGCCCGCGTACCGCAAAAAAAATAAATAACAGAAAAATAAATAAAATGGACAACCTGGAAGAAATGGACAAATTCTTAGAAAGGTAAAATCTTCCAAGACTGAACCAGGAAGAAATAAAAAATATGAACAGACCAATCACAGGTAATGAAATTGAAAATGTGATTAAAAGTCTTCCAACAAACAAAAGTCCAGGACCAGATGGCTTCACAGGTGAATTCTATCAAACATTTACAGAACAGCTAACACCCATCCTTCTCAAACTCTTCCAAAAGATTGCAGACAAAGGAAAACTCCCAAACTCATTCTATGAGGGCACAATCACCCTGATACCAGAATCAGGCAAAGAAAATTACAGACCAATAACACTAATGAACATAGACACAAAAATCCACAATGAAGTACTAGCAAACAGAATCCAACAACACATTCGTAGGATCATACACCATGCTCAAGTGGGATTTATCCCAGGGATGCAAGTATTCTTCATATATGCTAATCAATCAATGTGATGCACCATATTAACAAATTAAAGAATAAAAACCATAGGATCATCTCAATAGATGCAGAAAAAGCTTTTGACAAAATTCAACACCGATTTATGATAAAAACTCTCCAGAAAGCGGGCATAGAGGGAACCTACCTCAACATAATAAAGGCCATATATGACAAACCTACAGCAAACATCATTCTCAATGGTGAAAAACTGAAAGCATTTCCTCTAAGATCAGGAAAAAGACAAGGATGTCCATTCTCACCACTATTATTCAACATAGTTTTCAAAGTTTTAGCCACAGCAATTAGGGAAGAAAAAGAAATACAAGGAATCCAAATCGGGAAAGAAGAAGTAAAGCTGTCACTGTTTGCAGATGACATGATACTATACATAGAGAATCCTAAAGATGCCACCAGAAAACTACTAGAGCTAATCAATGAATTTGGTAATGTTGCAGGATACAAAATTAATGCACTGAAATCTCTTGCATTCCTATACACGAATGATGAAATATCTGAAAGAGAAATTAAGGAAACACTCCCATTTACCATTGCAACAAAAAGAATAAAATACCTAGGAATAAACCTACCTAGGGAGACAAAAGACCTGTATGAAGAAAACTATAAGACACTGATAAAAGAAATTAAAGATGATACCAACAGATGGAGAGATATGCCATGTTTTTGGATTAGAAGAATCAATATTGTGAAAATGACTCTACTACCCAAAGCAATCTACAGATTCAGTGCAATCCCTATCAAATTACCAATGGTTTTTTTTTTTTTTACAGAACTAGAACAAAAAAATGTTAAAATTTGTATGGAGACACAAAAGACCCTGAATAGCCACAGCAGTCTTGAGGGAAAATAAAACGGAGCTGGAGGAATCAGACTCCCTGACTTCAGACTATAGTACAAAACTACAGTAATGAAGACAATATGGTACTGGCACAGAAACACAAATATAGATCAATGGAATAGGATAGAAAGCCCAGAGATAAACCCACGCACCTATGGTCAACTAATCTATGAAAAAGGAGGCAAGGATATACAATGGAGAAAAGACAGTCTCTTTAATAAGTGGTGCTGGGGAAACTGGACAGCTACATGTAAAAGAATGAAATTAGAACACTCCCGAACACCATACACAAAAATAAACTAAAAATGGATTAGAGACCTACATGTAAGACTGGGCACTATAAAAGTCTTAGAGGAAAAACACTCTTTGACATAAATCACAGCAAGATATTTTTTGATCCATCTCGTAGAGTTATGGAAATAAAAACAAAAATTAAAAAATGACACCTAATGAAATTTAAAACTTTTGCACAGCAAAAGAAACCATAAACAAGACGAAAAGACAACCCTCAGAGTGGGAGAAAATATTTGCAAATGAATCATCGGAGAAAGATTAATCTCCAAAATATATAAACAGCTCGTGCAGCTAAATATTAAAAAAACAAACAATACAATCCAAAAAGGGGCAGAAAACCTAAATAGACATTTCTCCAAAGAAGACATACAGATGGCCAAGAAGCACCTGAAAAGCTGCTCAACATCACTAATTATTAGGGAAATGCAATTCAAAACTACAATGAGGTATCACCTCACACCAGTTAGAACGGGCATCATCAGAAAATGTACAAACAACAAATGCTGGAGAGGGTGTGCAGAAAAGGGAACCCTCTTGCACTGTTCGTGGGAATGTAAATTGATACATCCACTATGGAGAACAGTATGGAGGTTCCTTAAAAAACTAAAAATAGAATTACCATATGACCCAGCAATCCCACTACTCGGGATATACCCAGAGAGAACCATAATTCAAAAAGACACATGCACCCCAGTGTTCATTGCAGCACTATTTACAATAGCCAGGTCATGGAAGCAACCTAAATGCCCATCGACAGACAAATGGATAAAGGAGATGTGGTACATATGTACAATAGAATATTACTCAGCCATAAAAAGGAACGAAATTGGGTCATTTATAGAGTCGTGGATGGATCTAGAGACTGTCATGCAGAGTGAAGTAAGTCAGAAAGAGAAAAACAAATATCGTATATTAACACATATATGTGGAATGTAGAAAATGGTACAGATGAACTGGTGCAGAGCAGAAATTGAAACACAGAAGTAGAGAAAAAACGTATGGACACCAAGGGGGGAGAGCGGCGGAGGGTCAGTGGTGGTATGATGAATTGGGAGATTGGGATTGACATGTATACACTGATGTGTATAAAACGGATGACTAATAAGAACATGCTGTATAAAAAAATTAATTTAATTTAATTTAAAAAAAGGTATTCACATTGGAAAAGAAGTAACACCATATCTATTTGAATATGAAATGGTCTTATATATAGAAAATCCTAAAATTTTTGAACACACATGAAAAAGCTATTAGAGCTAATAAAATAGTTTAGCAAGGTTGCAGACACAAGATCAATATACAAAAATCAATTGTATTTCTATACTCCAGCAATGAACAGTCTGAAAATTAAGAAAATTTCATTTACAATGACATCAAACAGAATAAAATAACTAAATGAAAAACCTCCCATATGTTTGGATTGGAATATTTAACATTGTTAGATGTTTATACTCTTCAAATTGGTCTACAGGTGGAGAGCAATCTCTAACAAAATCCATGTTTCCTTTTTTGCAGAAATTGATAAGTAGATAACTAAAATTCATTTACAAATGCAGAGAACTCAGAATAATCAAAGCAATCTTGAAAAACAGGAACAAAGTTCAAGTACTTGCTCTTCTCAATTTAAAAACTTACTCCCCATTCACAGGTAACTGGTTGGAATAAACTGTGGTACAATGGAATACTATGCCACCATTAAAAACTTGAGACGAGCTGTATAACTGATGTTATACTGATGAATAACACATGAATAAACGAAATGTATTATATGCAAACAATGGAATATTATTCAGCCAGAAAAAGGAATGGAGTAGAGATACATGCCACAACATGGATGAACCTTAAAAACATTATTACGCAAAAGAATCCAAACATGAAAATCTACATATTGTATGATTAAATTTATGTGAAATATCTGGAAAAGGCAAATCTATAGACAGAAATTTGATTAGTGGTTGCCTAGGTGGTGTGGGGAATGACTGCTAATTGGTTCAAGATTTCTTTTGAGGGTGATGAAATATTCTAAACTTAGATTGTTATGATAGTTATCAAGTCTATGAATACATTAAAATCTATTGAATTGTATACTTTAAATAGGTGAATTGAATCATGTATATATTATATTTCAAAAAAAACTTTTTAAGCAACCTGAGGAGAAAAAGAAAAGAAAGAAAATGCACATATTAGAATTTGAGAAATGCAGCTAAAGCAGTGGTTAGAGGGAAATTTGGAAATAAGAAATGTCTTAAATACATGTTTGACTCCACTGTAAGAAAAAGCAAATTTTACCCAAAGCAAGAAGAATGAGGAAATAAAGAAAAGAGAATAATGAATGAAATTGCTAAGAGGAAAACATGGAAAAGTCAGTGAAAACAAAAGCAGGTACTTTGAAAGAATCAATAGGATGTATAAACCTCTAACAAGATTGATCAAGAACAAACAGAAAGAAGACATAAATTACCAATATTCAGAATGAAGAGAGAAAAATACTACAGACCTTAAAGGAGAATATAATGAACAGCTTTATGACAATAAACTTGAAAACTTAGGTCAAATTGACAAATTTCTTGAAAGGAACTAACAAAGCTCACTCAGGAATAAATATATAATATGAATAGCCATGTATCTATCAAATAAATTTTAATTTTTAATTAAAAATATTCCACAAAGAAAACTATAGGCTCAGATGACTCTACTGGTGAATTCTATCAATCATTTAAAGAGGAAATAATGCCAATTCTTCACAAATTCTTTCAGAATGCAGAAGAGGAGGTAACTTCCCAACAAGTTTTTAAAGTTAATTAATTAACTAATTTGGCTGTGCCGGGTCTTATTTGTGGCACACAGGATCTTCTTTGCTGCATGCGAGATCTTTGTTGCGGCATGCAGGATCTTTTTTTTTTTTTTTTAGTGGCGGCATGTGGGACCTAGTTCCCAGATCAAGGATCAAAACCGGGCCCCCTGCATTGGGAGCATGGAATCTTAACTACTGGACCACTAGGGAAGTCCCCTAATTCATTTTATGAGATCAGCATACCCTGAAACCAAAACCAGTAAAACATGTTAGAAGAAAACTACAGACCAGTATTCCTCATGAACACAGTTGCAAAAATCCTTAACATATTAATAGCAAATGTAATCCAGTGTTATATACCAAGGGTATTGCATCATAAATAAGCAAGGTTTATCTCAAGAATGCAAGATTGGTTAAACATTTGAAAATCAGTCATTCACAGCAATCAGAGAAGAAAAAGAAATAAAAGGAATCCAAATTGAAAAGGAGGAAGTAAAACTGTCACTGTTTGCAGATGGCATGATACTATACATAGGAAATCCTAAAGACACCATCAGAAAATTACTAGAGCTAATCAATAAATTCAGTAAAGTTGTAGGATACAAAATTAATATACATAAATCTGTTGCATTTCTATACACTAATGGCAAAATATCAGAAAGAGAAATTAAGGAAACAATCCCATTTACCATCACATCAAAAGAATAAAATACCTAGGAATAAACCTACCTAAGGAAGAAAAAGGCCTGTACTCTGAAAACTATAATACCCTGATGAAAGAAATTGAAGATGACATAAACAGATGGAAAGATATACTGTGTTCTTGGATTGAAGAATCAATATTGTTAAAATGACCATACTACCCAAGGCAAGCTACAGATTCAGTGTAATCCCTATCAAATTACCAATGGTATTTTTCACAGAAGTAGAACAGACAATTTTAAAATTTGTATGGACATACAAAAGACCCCAAATAGCCAAAAAATCTGAGTAAAAAGAATGGAGCTGGAGGAATCGTGGTCCCTGATTTCAGTCTATACTATTAAAGCTACACTCATCAAAACATTATGGTACTCTCACAGTCATAGAAAACAAACTTATGGTTACAAAAGGGGAAACAAAGGAAGGATAAATTGGGAGTATGGGATTAAAATATACACACTACTATTTAAAAAATAGGTAACCAACAAGGACCTACTGTGTAGTACAGGGAACTATACTCAATATTTTATAATAACCTATAAAGGAAAAGAATGTGAAAAGAATATATATAAATATATATGTATATATAACTGAATCACTGAGCCACTGTGCTGTACAACTGAAACTAACACAACATTGTAAATCAACTATACTTCAATTTTAAAAAGAAACAGTATCGTACTGGAACAAAAAGAGACACATAGATCAATGGAACAGGATATAGAGCCCAGAAATAAACCCATGCATCAATGGTCAATTAATCTACAACAAAGGAGGCAAGAATTATACAATGGAGAAAAGACAGTCTCTTCAGTAAGTGGTGATGGCAAAATTGGACAGCTACATGTACAAGCATGAAATTAGAACATTCTCTAAAACCATATACAAAAATAAACTTGAAATGGATTAACGACCTAAGTGTAAGGCCATATACTATAAAACTCCTAGAGGAAAACATAAGCAGAACACTCTTTGACATAAGTCGCAACAATTTTTTAAAATCCATCTCCTTTAAAAACAAAAATAAACAAATGGGGCCCAATCAAACTTAAGAGCTTTTGCACAACAAAGGAAACCATAAACAAAACAAAAAACAACCTACAGAATGAGAGGAAATATTTGCAAACAATGCAATCAGCAAAGGATTAATTTCCAAAGTATACAAACAACTCATATAGCTCAATATCAAAAAAACAACCCAATCCAAAAATGGGCAGAAGACCTAAATAGACATTTTTTCAAGGAAGACATACAAATGACCAACAGGTACATGAAAAGATGCTCAGCATCGCTAATTATTAGAGAAATGCAAATCAAAACTACAATGAGGTATGACCTCACACCAGTAAGAATGGCTATCATAAAAAGTCTACATATAATAAATGCTGGAGAGGGTGTGGAGAAAAGGGATCCATCGTATTCTGTTGGTGGGAATGGAAATTGATATGGCCACTATGGAGAACAGTATGGAGGTTCCATAAAAAACTAAAAATAGAGTTACCATATGATCCAGCAATCCCATTCCTGGCCATATATCCAGAAAAGATGAAAGCCATAATTTGAAAAAAGATACATGCACCCAATGACCATTGCAGCCCTATTTACAATAGCCAAGACAGGGAAGCAACCTAAATGTCCATCAGTAGATGAATGGATAAAAAAGATGTGGTATGTATATATAATGGAATATTACTCAGCCATAAGAAGAATGAAATAATGCCATTTTCAGCAACATGGATGGACCTAGAGATTATCATACTAAGTGAAGTAAGTCAGAGAAAGACAAATATCATGTGACATCACTTATATGTGGGATCTAAAAAAATGATACAAACTAACTTATGTACAAAACAGAAGTAGATTCATGGACATAGAAAACAAATTTATGGTTACCACAGGAGAAGGGAGGGAGGGATAAATTAGGAGTTTGGGATTAACAGGTACACACTACTATATATAACATAGATAAACAGCAAGGACAAACTGTATAGCACAGGGAACTATATTCAATATCTTGTAATAACCTGTAATGGAAAAGTATCTGAAAAAGATTTATATATATATATATATATATATATATATATATATATATGACGATCTCTTTGCTATACACCCGAAACTAACACAACATTGTAAATAAACTGCTTCAATTTTTTAAAAAACAATCATTTTTATTCAGGATATCAGGAGAGAAAAGTTTTAAGTAAACAATCATTTTAACAGAGTAATTAAAGCCTTTGTTAAAATTTCCTATTCCTTGATAGATACCTGTGAAAAATCTACAGCTAACATACTGGATGCTTTCACCCTAAGATTAGGAACAAGGCAAGGATACCCATTCTTATTACTTCTGTTCAACGTTGCACTGGAAGTCCTATTCAATTCAATAAGGTAATAAATGGAAACAAAAGGCATGCAGATTGGAAAGAAAGAAATTAACCTATTACAGATGGAGGGATAGTCTATGTAGAAAATCTCAAAGAATCTATAGAAAGCTACTAAAACTAATAAATGAATACAGTAAGGTCAAAGGATACAAGACCAACATACAAAACTAAATTTTATTTATATATATTATCAATGAAGAGTTTGAAATTGAAACTTTAAAAACACAATGTATAATAGTATAAAAATAAATAGGGATAAATCTAACAAAATATGTGCAAGATTTATAAGCTAAAATGTGCAAGATATTGATAGAAAATTTAAAATATCAACTAAATGGAGAGATGACATTTTCATGAATCATAAGACTCAGCATAGTTAAAATGCCAGTTTTCCTGAAATTGGTGTAGATTCAAAGTAATCTCAACCAAAATCTCAGTAAAATTTCTAAAAAGATATTGACAAGCTGATCCTAAAATTTATATAGAAGAGAAATGTAAACATAGTTTTAAACAAAGATCTGTATGTAAGTATGCATAGCAGCTTCATTCACTACAGGTAAAAATTGGAAACAGCTGGTGAATTGCTCATCCGTGAATAGATAAACAAATGATACCACATCCCTATCATGGAATTCTACCCAGTTATAAAAAGGAACAAACCACTACTTTTTGTAACAATATGGATGAATCTCTAAAAAATCATGCTAAGTAAGGGAAAAGATCTAGGTACAAAAGTTTGTATGCTACATGATTTTGAAAAAGAAGAACAAAGAGAAGGACTCACAGTCTCTGATTTCTTGACTTACAGTAAAGCTACAGTAATTAAAACAGTGTGGTATTGACCTAAGAATAGATATAGATCAAGGGAATAGAATGGATATTTCAGGAATAGACACATATATATGGTTATATCAAGAAAAGTGCCAAGGTAATTCAGTGGGAGAAGATAAACTTTTCAATAAATGTTGGCACAATTGAATATCTGTGTGCAAGAGAATTGATTTTTAAAAATAAATTTATTTGTTTATTTATTTTTGGCTGCATTAGGTCTTTGTTGCTGCACGCGGGCTTTCTCTAGTTGCGGCGAGCGGGGGCTACTCTTCATTGCCAAGCACGGCCTTCTCATTACAGTGGCTTCTCTTGTTGCGGCGCAAGGGCTCTGGGCACACAGGCTTCAGTAGTTGTGGCATGCAGGCTCAGCAGTTGTGGCTTGTGGGCCTAGAGCACAGGCTCAGTAGTTGTGGCACATGGGCTTAATTGCTCCGCAGCATGTGGGATCTTTCCTTATCAGGGATCGAACTTGTGTCCACTGCATTGGCAGGCGTATTCTTAACCACTGTGCCACCAGAGAAGTCCCAAGAATTGATTTCAAACTTTAATTCATACCATATACAAAATTTTACATAAAATGAATCATAGATCAAACTGTAACAGCTAAAACTATTCCAAAAATTCTAGAATGAAACCTTCATGAATTTAGATTAGGCAAATATTTCTTAGGAAACAAAAGCATAAACCATAAAAGAAAAATAGATATATTAGACTATTTCAAATTAAAAAACTTTTGCTCATTGAAAAATAATATTAAGAAAATGGAAAGACAAGCCACAGATGCTGAGAAAAATATTCGTAAAACACATGTCTGATAAAGAACTTGTGCCCATCCAATAATAAGATGCAAAATCCAATTTTTAAATATAGGCAAAAGTTTTATACAAATATTACAGAGGATATATAAGTGGCAAATGAGCACATAAAAATTTGCTTAAAATCCATAATCATTAGGGAAATGCAAATTGAAGCCTCAATGAGATACCACTATCCATCTACATTAAAATGGCTAAAAAACATAAAACAAAACAAAACAAAACCTACAAATACCAAGTAATGGCAAGGGTACAGAATTCTACTTACCAATGGCAATAGAGAATAGTACATTCACTTTGGAAAATAGTTTGGCAGTTTCTTAGAGAGTTAAATATAGGCTTACTAGCAATGCTCTTTATAGGTCTTAAGAGAAACACAAATACAGGTGTACCCAAAGAAATGTTCATGTAGCAGTTTTACTCATTATAGATAAAACTAGAAATAATTCAGTGTACATCAGCAGTGAATGTATAATCAAATCATGCTGTCTGTATCCATGTCATGAAATACTACCCTGCAATAAAAAGGAATGAACCACTAATTTATGCAACAATATGGATGAATCACTAAAGCATCATGTTAAGAGAAAGAATCCAAATGCAAAATCATACTACTGTATGATTTTATTGATGTGACATTCTGGAAAAGACATGACTCCAGTCTCCCATTCTTGCTACTTTCTCCTGTAATGATCCATCTTCATTCCACTCAGATTCCAACATCCTAAGCCAAGCCACCCTTCCATGAAAATGCCTTTTTCACTCCACTCAGGATCTGACATTCTTCATAGGGCTGTCCTTGCACAGGAACATACTTCCCACCCTACTTGGGCTTTAACACCCTCTGTTGGGGAGTCAGCTCTCTGAAGATATTCTCACTGTGCTCAGATTCGGATGCCTCATGCTGGACCCCTCACCTGCATAGAAGTCCTCACCCTGCTTGAGGTCTTACATCCCTTGTCAGCCTCTTCTTTTTTGTTCTACACCTAACAGATCTCCTATAAGGATACCCTCCTCATTCCACGTGGCCTTCATTATCTCAGTTTGGGATGCTCTCTCCACACGTTCACCAATAGAATTTTCTTCTCTTTGGAAAATGGAAAACAAATATCATTGTAAAACTACAGAAAATAAGTAATTTGTCCAAGATATTACAAATCAAGCCAGTTGCCCTGATTTTTTAAACTCTGATTATCTTTCTGAAAATTAATTTTTTTCAAGTATCACCATTAAGAGTTTATATTGAGGATATGCATGGAAATAAGGAAGCATTCCCTGTAGTCATAGAGAAAGGCCTTGTGATAACTGAAAAAGCGTTCAGAATATAACAGCAATTGTGGTGCCTCAATTGGCATGTGATTTTGGAACATGGTGCTGTGATGGAGATGAGACTAGAGAAGTAGGTTGTAGCCTTTATACACCCTACAACAGGTGGGTCTGTTGAAGGTTTTCAAACAGAGAAGTGACATAATCTCATTTTTTAACGAATGTATCTGATGGCACAGTTGAAGATAGATGGAATTAGAAAGTAATGGCAGAAAAATCAGTTAAGAGGCTACTACAATTAGCAAAACTAGGATAAATGAGCACCAAACCTAAGGCAGTAGCAGTGGTGCACAGAAGAGTCAGATTTGAGAGAAATTATTGAGTTAAGATTTATATAAATTGAGTTTAATGTTTTTGAGATATCTGTAGGATTTTCAGGATGTGTAGTCCATGATTTGGAAATGCTTGTCTGGAAATTTATTTTGGGCAGTCATCAGTGTATGGGTTATATTTGAAACCACTGGTATGGATGATATCACTCAAGGAGAGCAAGAAGAAGACTGAGAATAGAACTGTATTAGTTTCCTATTACTGCTATAACAAAATTTATTGACTTATGGCAACATAAATTTATGATCTTAACTCCTAAAATGGATGCCAGTAGGGCTGTGTTACTTCTGGAGGCTTTAGAAGAGAATTTGTTTGTTTTTAGCTTCTGAAGGCTACCATCATTCTTTGGCTCCTGGCCCCACATTACATGGCTGTGTCCCTTTGCCTTTGTCATCACATGGCAGTTTCTCCAACTTTTCTCTCTTGCCTCACTCTTATATGGACCCTTGTGAGTATATTGGGCCCATCAGGATAATCCAGCATAATATACACATCACAATATCCTTAATTTAATCATATTGCAAAGTCTCTTTTGCCATGCAAGGCAGTATATTAATAGATTCTAAGGATTAAGACATGAACATCTTTGAGGGAGGTCATTTTTCTTGTCTATCACTAGGAAACTGAAGAAAATTTAAGATTAAAGAGCCCACAAAGGCTTTTTTGTTTTAATGGAACTATCACTCTACCAGTTATCCAGATATAAACCTTAGTTATCTTTGACTCCATCCTTCACCTTATCTTCTACTCTCATTCCCATTCAGTGACGAGTTTTGTTCATTATTTTTTAGTGATGTATTTGAAATCCACTCATTTTTTATTCCAGATGTCACTACAGTTGTTCAGATCCTAAGTACCTTATGCCTGAAATACTGTGATAGTGTTATTGCTCTCTGTGTGTTTTTTCGTTTCCCCTTTTGGTGCCTTCTAACCACCAATGTCAGAATAATCTTCATAAAACATTGCTTTGGCCATTTTACCTCTGCTATTTAAAAGTATTCCATGGTATTCAAAGCCTCTATAGTCCAGCCTCTACAAAACTATTCCACTCAACTACAGTTAAATTTGGCTCCCAACATATGACATGCACGTGCACACTATGAGTCCCACCTTGATTTTCCTATCTGTACTCTTGTCTGTCTGTCCTTCCTTATCAACCTTTCCTTTAAGATTGAACTATCTTCATTACTAATTAGCCCTCATCTTAAGTTCTATAGCATTTATAGTATACATGTCACTACTTGACAATGTATATACAACATTGTATTATAAACTTTGTTTTTATGTATATAACATGATGATTTAGAATGCTATTTTCCTGAATTAAATTTGCCAAGGGATTTCCCTGGTGGTGCAGTGGTTAAGAATCCACCTGCCAATGCAGGGGACACAGGTTCGATCCCTGGTCCAGGAAGATCCCACATGCTGTGGAGGAATTAAGCCTGTGCACCACAACTACTGAGCCTGCGCTCTAGAGCCCCCAAGCCACAACTACTGAGCCTAAGTGCCACAACTACTGAGCCCATGCAGCACAACTACAGAAGCCCACATGCTGTAGGACCCACAGGCCGCAACTACTGAGCCCGCATGCTGCAACTACTGAAGACCATTCGCCTAGAGCCCATGCTCCGTAACAAGAGAAGCCACTGCAGTGAGAAGCCTGTGCACTACAATGAAGAGTAGCCCCCCACTCACCACAACTAGAGAAAGCCTACACACAGCAATGAAGACCCAGTGCAGCGAAAAAATAATAAATGATAAATTTGCCCAGACTTTTCTCTTTCCCCCTTAAGTTGTGAACTGGAGATTATCTTATTTGAAAATTGATGAGCCACTCAAGCAATTGAGATCCTGATTGGCCCCTGGTCTGATATAGCTAAGGAATGGAAAAAGGAGTAGGAGAATGATGGTAGGATCTTTAAAAGGTGGGGATTCAGTCATCCTGCTGGAATCCCCTTCCTAGAGGACATCATTGAACAACAGTACTCTAGCCTCAAGAGGATTCAGGTGGACTGTTGGTAGTGGGGCCTATGGATGTAAAAAGAAGTGGATAATATATAAGTTAACTGAGGACACTGTGCTACTTCTGAGGAAAATCCTAAGAGATGAGATTGTAATCATAGCTACTACTCAGAGGAGAAGACTGTTGTGTACCTTAGGACCTGTGACACCAAGAAGAGGGAGAACTAGGGTGTTCATTTGGTTTTGACAAAGAAACTGTAAACTAAAACGCCTATTTTGACCATAGGGGGCTTGGACAAGATGGCAGAATAGAAGGACCTGAGCTCACCTCCTCTCATGAAAACTGCAAAATCACAACTAACTGCTGAAAAATAATCAGCAAAAAAGACTGGAATCTACTAAAAAAGATATTCTACTTCCAAAGACAAAGAAGAAGTCACAGCAAGATCGTAGGAAAGGCACAGTTGCAATACAGTCAAATCCAATACCTGTTGGGTGGGTGACCCACAAACTGGAAAATAATTACATCACAGGAGTGAGAGCTCTGAGTCCCATGATGGACTCCCCAGTCTGGGGGTCTGACATTGGGAGGAGGAGCCCACAGAGCACTTGGCTTTGAAGGCCAGCAGGGCTTAATCGCAGGAACTCCACAGGAGTGGGAAACAGAAACTTGAATCTTGGAGGGCACACACAAAGTCTCATGTGCACTGGGACCCAGGGGAAACAGCAGTGACTTCATAGGAGCCTGGGCCAGACCTACCTGCTGGTGTTAGACAGTCTCCTGTGGAGGTGGGGTGCAGCTGTGGCTCACTGTGGGGACAAGGACACTGATGGCATAGGTACTGGGGAGTACTCATTGGCATGAGCTGTCCTGGAGGCCACCATTTCCCCCCCAACACCTAGCCCCACCCAATAGCCTGTAGGCTCCAGGGCTGGGACACCTCAGACCAAACAACCAACAGGGCAGGAACACAGCCCCACCCATCAGTAGACAGGCTGCTTAAAGTATTCCTGAGCCCACAGCTCTAAACACACCACTTGACACAGCCCTGCCCACTCCACCTACCAGTGGGCAGGCACCAGTGCCTCCCATCAGGAAGCCTTCAAAAGCCTCTTATACCAGCCTTATCCACCAGGGGGCAGACACCAGAAGCAAGAGGAGCTACATCCTGCAGGCTGTGGGACTGCAAACACAAAAAGTTAAACAAAATGAGGTGGCAGAGGAATGTTACATAAAAAGGAACAATATCAAACCCCAGAAGAACAACTAAGTGAAGTGGAGATAGGAAATATACCTGAAGAAGAATTCAGAGTAATGATAGTAAAGATGATCCAAGATCTCAGAAAAAGAATGGAGGCACAGACCAAGAAGATTCAAGAAATGATTAATGAAGAGCTAGAAGATATAAATAACAAACAAACAGATTTGAACAATACAATAACTGAAACGAAAAATATACTAGAAAGAATCAATAGCAGAATAAATGAGGCAGAAGAACAGAAAAGTGAGCTGGAAGACAGAATGGTGGAAATCACTGCTACAGAACAGAAGAAAGAAGAAAGAATGAAAAGAAATGGGACAGTTTAAAGAGACCTCTGGACAACAGTAAATGTACCAGCATTTGCATTATAGGGGTCCCAGAAGGAGAGGAGAGAGAGAAAGGGCCTGAGAAAATATTTGAAGAGATAATAGCTGAAAACTTCCCTAACGTGGGAAAGAAAACAGTCATCCAAGTCCAGGAAGTGCAGAGAGTCCCACACAGGATAAACCCAAGGAGGGACATGCCGAGATACATAGTAATCAAATTGACAAAAATTAAAGAGAAAGAGAAAATATTAAAAGCAACAAGGGAAAAGCAACAAACAACATACCAGGGAACTCCCATAGAATTATTAGCTGACTTCTCAGGAGAAACTCTGCAGGCCAGAAGGGAGTGGCACAATATATTTAAAGTGATGAAAGGAAAAAACCTACAACCAAGAATACTCTGCCCAGCAAGGCTCTCATTTAGAGTTGATGGAGAAATCAAAAGCTTTTCAGACAAGCAAAAGCTAAGAGAATTCAGTGCCACCAAACCAGCTTTACAACAAATGCTAAAGGAACTTCTCTAAGTGGAAAAGAAAATGCCACAACTAGAAACAAGAAAATTATGCATGGGAAAGCTCACCAGTAAAGGCAAACATACAGTATAGGCAGGAAATTATCCACACACAAACATGATATCAAAACCAGCAATAATGAGAAGAGGAGAGTACAAATGCAGGATACTGAAAATGCATTTGAAATTAAGAGACCAGAAACTTAAACAAACTTGTATATATATAGACTGCTATATCAAAATCTCATGGTAACTGCAAATCAAAAATCTACAATAGATATACACACAAAAAAGAAAAAGGAATCCAAACACAACACTAAAAATAGTCATCAAATCACAAGAGAAAAGAACAAAAGAGGAAGGGAAGAAAAAAGTCCTACACAAACAAACCCAAAACAATTAACAAAATGGCAATAAGAACATATATATCAGTAATTACTTTAAATGTAAATGGGTTAAATGTTCCAACCAAAAGACATAGACTGGCTAAATGAATACAAAAATCATTTGACCATATATTCATGGGTTATTTCAGGTCTTTCTAGTCTATTTCATTGGTCTATATGTCTGTCAATATGCTAGTAAAATGTTAGCAAATACTGTTTTCATTATTGTAGCTTTGTAGGAAGTTTTGATATCAAGTAATATTAAGTTCTCCAGCTTTGTTCTTCTTTTGCAAGACTTTTTTGGCTACTCAGGGTTCCTTGAGATTCCATATGAGTTTTAGGATGTGTTTTTCTATTTCTGTAAAAAATAGAAAATTTTAATAGAGGTTACACTGAGTCTGTAGATTGCTTTGGGTAGTATTGACCTCTGAACAATATTGTCTTCCAATTCATGAAGATGGAATTCATTTCTATTTATTGATGTCTTCTTTAATTTCTGTCAGCAATGTTTTAGATTTTTCATTGTACAAGTTTCTTGATAAGTTAATTTCTATATTTTAAAGCCTATTGTAAATGGAATTTCCTTTTCAGATTGTCCATTATTAGTGTGTAGAAATACAACTGATTTTTGCATGTTGACGAAAAATAAAATAAAATAAAAGGCCTATACAAATGTAATCACATTTTTTCTATTTCTTTTTCATACACTGTTTTTCTGTTGTTGTTGATAGAGGTGTTGGTAATTATACTAAACCAATGATTGTCAATAGAGTCTTAGTATTTATCACTCATAGAAATGTCACTCATGTCTGCCACATGATGTGTCATGGGAAGAATCTGACAAGGTGAGAAGCCTATAAAGTTAGTCTTTTTCAAATTAGGAAACAGCAGTGCCACTTGTAAATGGAGCTCTTTTTGGTATACTCCTGTTACTTGGATGAGTGTGTCAGAAGGAAAAAAGATTACCACATGTGTAACCAAAGGGCAAGTGATAAACTTTCTGGACAGTCCTATAATAGGACTATTTTGAGTATGGCAAAACCCTATTTTGATGTGAAACTAGTAGGTTTCAAATTTTTTAATTGCATAAAATACAAGGTCATAATATTGTGAGACTTCTGAAATGAAATAGAGGCGAACTTGTGCAGCTAATGTCTCATAGATACAGGTCTGTTTACACCATTCAAATCCATCCAGATACTGGTGTGGTACTGGCAGTTGTTTATTCTGGCTGAAATATTGACAGAAATAATTATGGGTTCTGTGTTTATTTGGAACTTCTGGACAGCTGCAGTGATTCCAGTAATCTCTTCTTTAGTTGACACCGAGTTTTTACACTGATCTGGGGAGATAGGGCCAGGAGAATATGGGGCTTTGGAGACCCACACTCCCCCCTACTGATCTCTCTAATGATATCGACTGCTTTTTCCTTTTATGGCTTCTGCCTTCGGTCCATATTCCCTTCCTTTACCCCTCTACCACCCTCCCTCCTACACATAAACAACGATAAGAATTTTAATTTCCCTGCCAGCCTAGTGGTTATGATTCTGGGCTTTCACTGCCTCGGCCCGGGTTCAATCCCTGGTTGGGGAACTGAGATCCTGCATGCCACACAGAACTGCCAATATATGTGTGTATATATATATATATATATATTTTAGCTTATCCATGTTTGAGAACAGGGGCTGGGAGAAGACTGGAGCCAATTCCCAATTGTATTATATTCAAATTTATCTTATTGTGGGCCTCATTATCATTGACTTTTATTGTATTTGAAATTAAGTTTCTAAGAAAAGAACTGAAATTACATAAAAAGTAATCATTGTTTAATTTTTAGTTCCAAAATGTTTGAGGCTTTTTTTCTGAAAATCTAACAGTTTCTTTGCAAATTTGGGAATTATGAGGGGTGGTGTGATATAGTAAAAAGAGTGCCAAACTACAAGTCAGAAGAATTGGTGCTATTCCCAGTTCAACAAGTGTTAGTTAAGTATTTATGATAGGCCACACACTAAACTAAATGTTGTCCTACTACTAGCAGCTAAGATGTCCTAACTTTGATATGAAACTTCATCTCATTTAATCTAACTTGACTCATTGGCAGAATGAGAGTAACTTTCTCAAATATCAAAATAAAATTCTTTTTGGTCTTTAAATTTATCTCTTTCCGAGTCATTGAGTCTCCTGGCACACAAAGTGAAAACACACCACATCGGCTCCTGAGCTGCAAAGAAAATTGTTCTCACCACACTGAGCAGGGACCAAAATAAAATTCTTTAGATGATTGCTAATAGGAAAATAATGAATATAATAGAATTCTATATTTTTTCTTGAGTCTACAATTTTAATGTTAGTTACTTGTGATTCCAATTAATATTTTGAAAGAATCCTAACCCTGAATATTAATTATTTAGTTAAATTATTAGTTTCAGTGATTGAAAGGAAAATAATTAATAATCCATTTTCCTTCAACTTACTAGCAAATAAATGACCTCTCTGAAGTAGCTCTTTGTGCTATCTGAATTTTCTGGCTAACAACCAGTCTTACACATCAGCTTATGCAGTATAAATCTGAACTAGACTGGAATAAATTTGTATTCATTCATCCAATACCTTTATTGATGAACCTCTATCACCAGAAACATTTCTAGAAACTATACATACTAATTCTAATCTTCATAAAATAGTTAGGTATTTGACATAGGAATAAACTCCATCTGCAGTCTGTCCTCAGTACTGAGGCTTTTATCTTTATTTGTATATATATCTATATATTATAAAGTTCATATATCTAAACCTTATACATATATCTATATTCTTTCTAAATATATGTATATCATATTAACTATAATAACATGTATTATATTAATATATAATATATGTGCATATTATATGCAATTAATATTTCAATATAAAACATATATTTATATATTATATAAATAATAATTATATAGTATTTTTTATAATTATATATATATATAATTAATATATTTTGGGCCCTGGTTTTCAAACAGACAACAAGATTGCTCTAATATTTTAAAAAATTTCCAAACTTGGACTAATTCCAGAGTCCTCATTCTTTCTTCTTGCCACATTGCTTCTTACTGAGAATATTATAAAACTATGAAAACAAAACAAAATTAAAAGAAGCTTCACTGGCAAGTTTCATGCATTGCTTAGTGAATTCCTGAATGATAAACCATTTTGTAAAACTGTCACTTTCTTAAATAATTAATACATTACCTTATGACTCAGCAATTCCACTCCTAAGTATTTACTCAAGAGAAATGAAAATTTTCATAAAATGAAATGTCCACAAAAAGATTTGTACAGGGCTTCCCTGGTGGTGCAGTGGTTGAGAGTCCGCCTGCCGATGCAGGGGACACGGGTTCGTGCCCCAGTCTGGTAAGATCCCACATGCTGCGGAGCAGCTGGGCCCGTGAGCCATGGCCGCTGAGCCTGCGCGTCCGGAGCCTGTGCTCTGCAACGGGAGAGGCCACAACAGTGAGAGGCCCCCGTACCACACACACACACAAAAATCCCAAAGACAGTTTTCTAAAAAAGAGAAAAAACAATCCTGAAATTCATATGGATCCACAAAAGATTCCAATTGCCAAAATAATCTTGAGGAAAAAGAACAAAGCTGGAGCATCACTGTTAAAATATATTACAGAGCAATAGTAATTAAAACAGTATGACTGGCATAATAACAGACATATATATGGAACAATGGAACATAATAGAGTCTAGAAATAAACCCATGGATATATGATGAATTGATCTTTGACAAGGGAGCCAAGAACATACAATGGGAAAAGAACAGTCTCATCAACAAATAATGTTGGGAAAACTAGATATCCACATGCAAAAGAACAAAATTGAACTCTTATACCATATTCAAAAATCAACTCAAAGTGGATTAATGCCTTAAATGTTAAGACCTGGAAATGTAAAACTCCTAGAAGAAAGAATAGGAGAAAAGCTTTATAACAGTGAGCTTGGCAATGATTGACATATGATACTGATATGGATATAACATCAGAAAGCACAAGCAACACAAATGAAAAAAGCCAAGTGGGACTACATAAAACTAAAAAGCTTCTGCACAGCAAAAGCAAACAAAAACAAACAAAAAAACAACCCCAAAACCAAACAACAATCTACAGAGTGACAAGGCAACCTACAGAATATAAAATATTTGCACACCATGTATCTGGTAGGAGATTCATATCTAAAATATACAAGGAACTTTTATAACATAACAGCAAAAAAAAGCAAATAACATATTTCTTAAATGGGCAAAGGACTTGAATAGATATTTCTCCAAAGAAGACATACAAATGGCCAACAGGTATATGGAAAGGTGCTTAATATTACTAATCATCAGGAAAATGCAAATCAGTATCACAATGAGATATCACCTCTCACTTGTTAGGATGGCTATCATCAAGAAATTGGAACACTTATATACTGTTGGTGGTAATGTAAACTGGTGCAACCACTGTGCAAAACAGTATGGAGATTCCTCAAAAAAATAAAAATAGAATTACTATATGATCTAGCAATCCTACTTCTGGGTATATATCAAAGAGAATTGAAATCTGGCTCTCAGATGAACACTCCAGTGTTCATTACAGCACTATTCACAATAGTCAAGATGTGGGAAAAACCTAAATGTCCGTAAACACATGAATGGATAAAGAAAATGTGTTATATACATACAATGGAATATTATTCAACCTTAAAACAGGAAGAGAATCCTGGAACAACATGGATAAACCTGGAGGGCATTATGCAAGTGAAATAAGCCAGGCACAGAAAGACAAATACAGAATGATTCCACTTTTATGAGCTATCTAAAATAGTAAAACTCATAGAAACAGAGAGTACAAAGGTGGTTACCAGGGACAGAAAGGAGGGGAAATGGGAAATTGTTGTTCAACGGGTATCAAGCTTCAGTTACACAAGATGAATACATTCTAGAGATCTATTGTCCAACATTGTGCCTATAGTTAACAATACTGTATATGCACTTCAAAATTTGGTAACAGGGTAGATCTCATATTGTGTCCCTACCATAATTTTTTTTAATTTTAAAAGACTTGTAAAGAGTTTTAAGCTATAGTATTTAATAAAAGAAAATAATGATTAAGAGGATATTAATGCTTGGGCTTCCCTGGTGGCACAGTGGTTAAGAATCCACCTGCTAATGCAGGGGACATGGGTTTGAGCCCTGGTCCAGGAAGATCCCACATGCCACGGAGCAACTAAGCCCGTGAGCCACAACTACCGAGCCTGCGCTCTAGAGCCCACAAGCCACAACTACTAAAGCCCGTGCTCCGCAACAAGGGAAGCCACCACAATGAGAAGCCTGCGCACCGCAACAAGGAGTAGCCCCCGCTCGCTGCAACTAGAGAAAGCCCATGTGCAGCAACCAAAACCCAGCACAGCCAAAAATAAACAAATAAATAAATAAATTTATTTTAAAAAAGAGGATATTAATGCTTAAGAGAGTTACCATTAAGGAAATTTGCTTTCTATTTATGTTCTATTCTTAGTTATAGCTATCTAGGATTAATATATCTTGCATTCCTATACTTTTACAGTATTATATAGCTGGAAGAATTTTGTCTCAAACTACAATAATCTTAAACCTAGTGCACTAAAAATTGCATATAAAAAAGTTAAAGTTTTTTAACACAACATTGTAAATCAACTATACTCCACTAAAAATTTGAAAAAATATTTAACAGTTTTAATTTGGTATACCTTTGAACTTTCAGTAAACAGATTTTTAAATTCCATTTTAATCTCTTGATTATAATCTCTGATATTTATCTGAATTTCTAAGAAGCAGGTTTGTGTTGTGACAAGAATTCGGGCTTTTAAGACTTAGGTTATAATTATGACTTCTTATTAGCTGTGTGACCTTGGTGACTTATATAATTGCTCAGTCTTGATTTTCCCTATGTGCAAAGTAGAAATAATAAGACCAAATCAAAAGATTGTTGGAAGGATTATATTAGATAATGTACCTAAATGCCTAGCCTATAGTGAGATCTACCATTAAATGTAATTGTGAACTCTAAATTCCAAACCTTAAAAAGAAAATATTACAGAAAAACACTTTCAGTAATCTTTTTGAAAAATCACATTAATTACACCAATGATTTTTCTGTATACTCTCTGAAGAAGTCATTAAAACATTTCATGATTAAGACTTTTCTAATTAAAATACCACCATATGTAGTATAATTTCCTATTAGTCAATAACTATTTAAATCCTTCCTATGAAAATAATATATACTTTTTGATTTGATATTGTCAGAGCTTGATGCGTTTTGGTATGTCTCCTCTAATATTTGACAATTACCAGTATTTTTCATTCTACCTCAGAAAAATAAATTTTAAAATAAGTGGTTCATAGTCAGTGAGTGATTAAACTTAAATTTACAGAACATTTTTTCATTTTTTAAAACCTACTCTGTATCAGTTCCCATATTTTAACAGATCCTGATCTTAAATCAATATAAAATTTTAGTAGCATACACATTTATATTTATATATGTAAACATACATACACATACCATACACACTAAAATATAATCTATTTGGTGTATTTAGAACAAACTGGCCATTTTGAAATTTTATACAAACATTTAATGAAGTAAATGCTTTAAAAAGAAAAAGTAAAAATGCTGGAGTTGGTTCAAGGGTTTATTTATATACTTGAAGCACTTTGAAAGAGACTGAGGAAGATTACTTGTCAATGTTTTACTTCATTAACCTAAACTGCATTTTAAAACTTTCATTTTTTTCATGAATACTTTCATTTTCAATACCTTCAAATAAATGTTTGTACAGCTCAGCTATTTGATAAATATCCACAAGATGGTGCCGTGGTTAACATGTTAACATGGAAATTTGAAAATAGGAAGGGAGAAAAGTGTTTGACACACTATTGTATATGACAAAATTACCACCAAATATTCATTTGTTGTCCATAATAATACTCATTTATACATTTCACATGTTCAAATTATTATATTTTAGTATTAAAATGTTTATTCTTTGTAAACATATATTTCTTCAAAGGGAATATTAAATGATGAAATGCTATTCAAAGTTGCTAAAAGAGACATAAATTAGACCTTTTATATTTTACAAATTAATGGATATGTTTTTAATGATCTCTTGTTCCATCTTTACTGCCAAAATTAAGAATAATATCCAAATGGTGTCCAATTAATTAGCATCAGTTAATCTTATATATAGACTAGGTCTTCACTATGAACTGAATTGTGTCCCCCCAGAATTCATATGTTGAAGGTTTAACCCCACAGTGTGATGGTATTTGATGATGGGGCTTTACGGAGATAATTAGGTTTTGATGAGATCATAAAGGGGGCCCTCATGATGGGATAAATGCCCTTATAAGAAGAGACACCAGAGAGCTTGTTCTCTCTCTCCACAATGTGAGGACACAGCCAGAAGGTGGCCTTCTGTAAGCCAGGAATAATTCTCACCAGAAACTGATTATACTAACACCCTGATTTTGGACTTCAAGCCTCTAGAACTGTGATAAAATAAATGTCTGTTGTTTAAGCTACTCAGTCTACGGTACTTTGTTAAGACAGCTTGAGCAGACTAAAACAGTCTTAAACAACAAAAATTACCAAAACTGCAGAAAAAATTTATTAAAAAATAAAGCGTGTTTGCACAGTTGATGGAAACTCATATAGTTTATAACAATTAACTATTATTTATAGTTAAACATATATAATTGTTTTTTGTTTTTTTGGCTGCGTTGGGTCTTCATTGCTGTGAGCAGGCTTCCTCTAGCTGTGGCGAGTGCAGGCTACTCTTAGTTGCAGTGCACAGGCTTCTCATTGTGGTGACTTCTTTTGTTGCGGAGTGTAGGCTCTAGGCATGCAGGCTTCAGTAGTTGCAGCACACGGGCTCAGTAGTTGCAACATATAGGCCCTAGAGCACGTGGGCTTCAGTAGTTGCGGCGCATGGGCTCAGTAGTTGTGGTGAGTGGGCTCAGTGGTTATGGCTTGAGGGCTCTAGAGCGCAGGCTCAGTAGTTGTGATGCACAAGCTTAGTTGCTCTGCGGCATGTGGGATCTTCCCGGACCAGGGATCGAACCCATGTCCCCTGCATTGGCAGGCAGAGTCTTAACCACCCACCACCAGGGAAGTCCCTATAATTGTTAACAATATTTAAGGCTCTTCCAATTTGAGTTCACCATAGCTGTAGTAATAATGACTTTGTTTATGAAATATCTAATATAATCATTTTAAGGATGTATTTTGAAGGAAAGCCTAAGGGAGAATTTGATGAGTGGGTGGGGAGAATTTGCCAAAATGGGCAGTTATACAGCAGGAATACAGGGAAATTTAAGAAAGCAGCTCAAGAGGGAAGCTAGGAAATGGGAAAAAGTGAAGTGAAAATTTTGTGAAAATACTATGACTGGATTTCCTACAAACACCTAAAAGTCATTATTTTAAAAAATTATCACTGAACTCTTATCTCTTTGCATTTTTCTATTATGGTGTGCAATTATTATTAGTTAGCTCTGCTTGAAACTTGAAGTCTTCTTTGATTTCCCTAGTTATTTTACATGACTTATCCGTCACAAGATTTTGCCATTCCTCTATCTGTTTAATAGGTCTAATATATTTTCTACCTGATTTCTGAATTACTTATCAAAAAACCTATAAAAAGAACCTTAATTACTTATTTTAAAAACTTATATACTCTCCCAGATTTTAATCTAGTAGCCTACTTCCAACATAATCTGTTGCTTAAGAATTGCCTTTCATAAATTCTGTTTTGGTGATGTAACTATTCAAAAATCTTCTTTTCTTTTGGACTTATTCTGAATTTTGCAACCCTTCAATTACTGCCTCTTTCCTCCTGTCTTCCAATAGTCATTTCTCATTATTCATCATCAAATCATACGTTCATCTAATGCAGACACTGGTTAAAAAAAAAAAACATTTGATGAGTATGAGTAATCGATATCTTTTTTTTACTTAACCTCTTCCCTTTCTTTTCACTCTTTCTCTTCCTTCCTTCCTTCCTTTCTTTCTTTTGGCTGATGGCTTCTTAGTTGCAGCATGCAGGCCTCTTAGTTGAGTAATGTGGACTCTTAGTTGTGGCATGCATGAGGGATCTAGTTCCCTGACCAGGGATCAAATCCGGGCCCCCTGCATTGGGAGCACGGCGTCTAACCCACTGGGCCACCAGGGAAGTCTCTGTTATCTTTTTTAAAAACTTAATTTGAAATACTTTCAAGCCTAAAAAAGAGTAGCAAAAATAGTACAAAGTTTTGTATATCCTTGCATCAAATTCACTAATTTTTACTGTTTTCCTAGTTTTTAAATTATCACTCTTTTCTTTCACTCTCTCTACATACACACATTTGCATTTTTCAATTTTCTGTTGTGGTAAAATGCACTTGACATAAAATTTACCAATCTTAACCATTTTTAGGTGTATAGTTTAGGGGTATTAAATAATTCATAATGTTGTGCAACCATCACATGCTATGGAGATGGAGCTATGGAGATGGGGAGCTCCCCATCTCCATAGCTCTTTTCATCTTGTAAGATTGAATCACTATAACTATTAAACAATAACTCCCCATTCTACCCTCCTCCTAGCACCTGGAAACCACCATTCCTTCTGTCTCTGTAATTTTCACTACTCTAAGTATCTCATATAAGTATAATCATACAATGTTTATCTTTTTGTGACTAGCATTTCAATTAGCATGATGTTCTCAAGGTTCATCCATGTTGTAGCAAATTTCAGAAATTTTTTTACTTTTTAAGGCTGATTAATATTCCACTGTATGTAAGTACCACATTTTGTTTATCCAGTTATCAATTGATGGACACTTGGGTTGCTTCCACATTTTAGCTAATGTGAATAACAATGCTATGAACATGGGTGTACAAATAACTCTTCAAGACCCTGCTTTCAATTCTTTTGGTTATTTGCCCAAAGTGAAATTGCTAGATCATAAATACATATGTATTTGTATATATATAATTTCTTGAGTCATTCGAGAGTGGGAGTTATAAACATAATGCCCCTAAATACTTCTGTGTGTTTTTCCTAAGAACAAGAAAATATATGATTATATATCCAATTACAATTATAAAATTTGGGAAATTTTACACTGATACATTAGTATTATCTAATGTAGTGTCCATATTCAATTTTTGGCAATTATCTCAGCAATGTCATTTTGCATTTTCCCTATGGTTCAGGATCCAGTCCAGGATTACACATGGCATTTTGTTGCTATGTCCATTTAGTCTCCTTTAATATAGAATGGTTTTTCAAATTTTCTTTGTCTTTCATGATATTGATATTTTTGAAGGGGATAGGCTAGTTGTTTTGCACAATATCCTTAAGGTTTTTTTAAGTTTTCCTCACCATTAAATTCAGGTTATTCATTTTAGTCATATACTATATAATGATGATGTCAGCTTGTCCCATTACATTACATTTGTTACACTGTCAATTAAATTGGTTATTTGTTTGTTTTTCCTATGCTACTTTTTTTCGGTACAGATCAGAAGATATATATATATTCTCTCATTTCCTCTTATTTCTTTCATAAAAGATAGCATATTATATTTGCTCTTCTTACAGTTTGCTTTTTTTCACTTTATAGTACATCCTGAAAATCCTTGCCTTTCAGTTTAAACAGATCTTCCTCATACTCTATTGTGTGAATATACTATAATTTATTTAACCAATCTCCTATGTATGAGCATTTAAGTTTTTTCAGTATTCTGTAATTACAAATAATGGAGAAATAAATAGCCTAGGGCTTATGTATTTTCATATTTTTGGAGCTGTATTTTAAGAGTAAATTTTTACACATGGGGTTGCTGGTCAAATTATAGAAGATATACATATATGTAACTTGTTAGATATTGCCATATTCACCTCTATAGAGAATGCATTATTTTTCATTCTCATCAGCAATGTATGAAAGTGCTTCTTTCCTCAAAGCCTCACCAATACAGTGTGTTGAAAAGCTTGTGAGGTTTGGCGAATCTGGTAGGTGAGAAATGGTATCACAGTGTAGTTTTTAGCCTGAAGGACTCCTTTTAGTATTGCTTGGAGTACAGGTCTGCTAGTGATGAATTCTCTCAGTTTTTGTTTATCTGAGAGTGTCTTAAGTTCTTCAATTTTGAAGAATGGTTTCACAGGGTATAGAATTTTTGTTTGACAGTCTTTTTTTTTTTTTTTTGAGTGCTTTGAATATGTTGCCTCATGACTTCTGGCTTCCATGACTTCTGATTAGAAATTAGCTATTTATCTTATTTAGGATATTTTTACCTGATGAGTTACATCTCCCTTGCTGCTTTCAAGATTCTCTTTGTCTTTCAACAGTTTGATTTTGAACTGTCTGGGTGTAGATCTCTTTGAGTTTATTCTACCTGGAATCTATTCTGCTGTGTGGATGTGTAGATTAATGTTTTTCATCAAGTTTGGGATGATTTGGGGCATTATTTCTTCAAATATTCCTTATGCTCTTTCTCTCTTGCTTTTTCTTGTGGGACTTCAATTATGCATATGTTGATATGCCTGATAGTATTCCACATGTCTCTGAGACTCTGTTCACTTTTGTTCATTCTTTTTTCTTTCTGTTCCTTAGACTGGATAATCTCAATTATGCATTCTCATATGCATACTGGTATATATGTATAATGCATAATGCATAAGGGTAGTCCAAGAAGGCAAGGAGAGAAAGAAAGGAGCAGAAAAAAATACTTGAAGAAATTTTGGCCAAAGATTTCCTAAATTTGGTGAAAAACATTAATCAACACCTCAGAAAAACTAAACAAACTCCAGTTTAGGATAAATTCAAAGATATCCACACCCAGACATAATCACTGGTTTCTATAAACTAGGATTATTGTTTCTTTGGCAACACAATTTCCTAAAATATTTAGTAGGTTTCTGATATACTTCCAGACAGTTCTATGTGCTAATAATCACAGTGTAAGTTGGGTTTTTTTTGAGACTTATTTTCCTTTTTTGGGGGGGTGGTGTCTGGGCAAGATCTGTCTCTCCCTCATTTAATGGCAGTTATTTTGAGTCCAATTAAGTTAATAACAGTCTTGGGTGGGAAGACTTCACCCTTAATCTAATCTTTGCAGTTGCTCTAACTGCCATTTTGTAGAAGAGAAGTATTAATGGAAGAAGCTTGAGAAAAATCTGGAGCCAAATACTCATGTTTGGAGGAACATAAGTAGTTGGAGTTTTCCAACCCTGCTGGGTATGAGTCATCCTAGATTGTAGGCCACAGGCAGGGAGGATCTCCCTTAAGAGAACTGAATTGTTTTTCATCTATGCTTGAAAATTGGCCAATTCTTGTCTGAAGAGATTTCTTTCTTGTAATATCTTGCTGTAAGCATCAAGAAATACACACTATATGCTAGTATTTTGTAACTTATTCATCTAGAGCTCCAGGTTCTGTTAGTACATAATTTTACTTCCAAGATATCAGAGACAATAATTTTACCAAATGTCTTTCCACAGTATATGAAAATAATTAAATTTCCAGCATGCAGTTGTTTCCTTTCCATCTACTAAACATATGCAGATGCTGCACATTTGAGTAATTTTGCTTATAGCATCATCCATTACTGATACCAAATACTCTATCAATCTGGGTTTGCTCCAGATAGGAGAAAAAAGGCTAGATATTTCAAGCAGGAAGGAATTTATTTCAAGCAGGAAGGAATTTAATACAGGGAATTAGGTGCTTACAAAATCTTTGGAGAGTTAAAGGAGTGGCTTCTTGAATAAGCAATCTGGGACTACTGCCAGAGTAAGTCTGAAGTGATACACTAGGGGACAACTACCACTGAGGCCACAGCATTTATGCTTTAAGAAGCTGCTGCCACAGTGGTCTCTTGCACCCAACAAGGCAAAGAATGAGTGTCTAAGACAGCAAACTAGAGATTACCAAGTATAAATTCAGATGCAGAGACATTGCCATGACTATTGTTTCTTTACTCACAGGGTAATGGACACTGGAATGCTTTTTCAGAGGGCTGCACATTTACAAAACTTGCTTTCTAGCAGCAACAGACCAGAACTACAGCTAAATGGCATCTATCTCACTTTTATCTTGTAAATCTCTTTTGAGTATATTCTATTGGTAGAACCTGACTCATAACCAGAAACCTAGCTGCAAAGGAGTCTGAGAAATGTAGTTTTTATAGCTTTCCAAACTCTACAAATACATAAAGAGAGAAATTGAGGTTGAGCAAACTATCCAAAATATCTACCATAGTCCATTAATGTGACTAATTTCAATAATGTTTTTTTACATTACTACGTTCCATTATATCATATCACATTTTAAAAATACACTGTTGAATTCAGTTAGCTAATATTTAAGATTTTTACAGGTATTTTTTCATAAATGAAATATGCTTGCAAGTTTCTTGTACTATCCTTTTTGGATGCTCTGTCAAGGTTATCCTTGCCTCATAAAAATAATTCATGTTCTCTCTTTTTCTATATTCTATTCTCTGATACTTTCAAAAAATTCTACTCTTTGACATAGGCATTTGGAGATAGGGAAGGGAGGTTAGATGAAATGTTGGGAAGGGAAGTATACAACCAACACCACAGAAATACAGAAAGTCATAAGAGAATACTATGAACAGTTATATGCCAACAAATTGGACAACATAGAAAAAAATGGACAGGTTTCTAGAAATATACACCCAATCAAAGTTGAATCAAGAAGAAACAGATAATTTGAACAGACAAATCACTAGAAGTGAAATAAAACCTGTAATAAGAAAAAAAAAACTCCCTGCAAACAAAAGTCCAGGACTGAACAGCTTCACTGAGTAATTCTACCAAACATACAAAGAACTTATACCTGTCTTTCTCAAACTATTCTAAAAGGTTGAAGAAGACAGTTCACTCCCAAATTCATTTTATGAAGCCACCATCACCCTGATGCCAACACCATACAAAGACACTACAAAAAAAGGAAATTACAGATCAATATCTTTGATGAATATAGATGCAAAAATCCTCAAAAAATATTAGCAAACCAAATCCAACAATACATAAAAAGGATCATACACCATGATCAAGTTAGACTCATTCCAGGGTCTCAGGGATGGTTCAACATATAAAAATCAATCAGTGTGATACACCAAATTAACAAAAGGAAAGACAAAACCACATGGCCATCTCAGTACATGAAGAAAAAGCATTTGACAAAATTCACCATCCACTCATGATAAAAACTTGCACCAAAGTGGGTATAGAGAAAACATATCTCAACATAATAAAAGCCATTTATGACTAACCCACAGCCAACATAATGCTCAAAAGTGAAAAGGTGAAAACCTTCCCACTAAATTCAGGAACAAGAAAAGAATGCCCACTCTCATCACTTCTATTCAATACAGTATTGAAAGTCCTAGCCACAGCAATCAGACAAGAAAAAGAAATAAGGTGTATCCAAATTGAAAAGGAAGAGGGAAAACTGTCACTGTTTGCAGATGAAATGATACTCTATAGAGTGAACCCTAAAGTCTCCTCACAAAAACTATTACACTAATAAATGAACTCAGCAAGGTAGAAAGATACAAGTATAATATACAAAAATCTGTGGCATTTCTGGCTTAATATCATCAAAACAAACAACCCAATCAAAAAATGGGCAGAAGACCTAAATAGACATTTCTCCAAAGACATACAGATGGCCAAGAGGCACACAAAAAGATGTTCAACACTGCTAATTATTAGAGAAATGCAAATCAAAACTACAATGAGATATTACCTCATGCCAGTCAAAATGGCTATCATCAAAAAATCCACAAACAGTGAATGCTGGAGAGGGTGTGGATAAAAGGGAACTGTCCTACACTGTTGGTGGGAATGTAAATTGGTACAGCCACTATGAAGAACAGTATGGAGGTTCCTTAAAAAGCAAAAAATAGAGCTACCATATGATCCTGCAATACCACTCCTGGGCATATATCCAGAGAAAAACCTGGTCCAAAAGGATACATGCACCCCAATGTTCATTGCAGTACAGTTTACAATAGCCAAGACATGGAAGCAACCTAAATGTCCATTGACAGAGAAATGGATAAAGAAGATGTGGTACATATATACAATGGACTATTACTCGGCCATTAAAAAGAATGAAGTAAACTTATCTTTGATAAAGGTGGCAGGAATGTACAGTGGAGAAAGGACAACCTCTTCAATAAGTGGTGCTGGGAAAACTGGACAGGTACATGTAAAAGTATGAGATTAGATCACTCCCTAACACCATACACAAAAATAAGCTCAAAATCGATTAAAGACCTAAATGTAAGGCCAGAAATTATCAAACTCTTAGAGGAAAACATAGGCAGAACACTCTATGACATAAATCACAGCAAGATCCTTTCTGACCCACCTCCTAGAGAAATGGAAATAAAAGCAAAAATAAACAAATGGGACCTAATGAAACTTCAAAGCTTTTGCACAGCAAAGGAAACCATAAACAAGACCAAAAGACAACCCTCAGAATGGGAGAAAATATTTGCAAATGAAGCAACTGACAAAGGATTAATCTCCAAAATTTATAAGCAGCTCAATAACAAAAAAACAAACAACCCAATCCAAAAATGGGCAGAAGACCTAAATAGACATTTCTCCAAAGAAGATACACAGACTGCCAACAAACACATGAAAGGATGCTCAACATCATTAATCATTAGAGAAATGCAAATCAAAACTACAATGAGATATCATCTCACACCAGTCAGAATGGCCATCATCAAAAAATCTAGAAACAATAAATGCTGGAGAGGATGTGGAGAAAAGGAAACACTCTTGCACTGCTGGTGGGAATGTGAATTTGTTCAGCCACTATGGAGAACAGTATGGAGGTTCCTTAAAAAACTACAAATAGAACTACCATATGACCCAGCAATCCCACTACTGAGCATATACCCTGAGAAAACCAAAATTCAAAAGGAGTCATGTACCAAAATATTCATTGCAGCTCTATTTACAATAGCCTGGAGATGTAAACAACCTAAGTGCCCATAATCAGATGAATGGATAAAGAAGATTTGGCACATATATACAATGGAATATTACTCAGCCATAAAAAGAAACGAAATTGAGCTGTTTGTAATGAGGTGGATAGACCTAGAGTCTGTCATACAGAGTGAAGTAAGTCAGAAAGAAAAAGACAAATACTGTATGCTAACACATGTATATGGAATTTAAGAAAAAAAATGTCATGGAGAACCTAGGGGTAAGACAGGAATAAAGACACAGACCTACTGGAGAACAGACTTGAGGATATGGGGAGGGGGAAGGGTGAGCTGTGACAGGGCGAGAGAGAGTCATGGACATATACACACTAACAAACATAAGGTAGATAGCTAGTGGGAAGCAGCCACATGGCACAGGGATATCGGCTCAGTGCTTTGTGACCGCCTGGAGGGGTGGGATAGGGAGGGTGGGAGGGAGGGAGACGCAAGAGGGAAGAGATATGGGAACATATGTATATGTATAACTGATTCACTTTGTTATAAAGCAGAAACTAACACACCATTGTAAAGCAATTGTACCCCAATAAAGATGTTAAAAAAAAAAAAGAATGAAGTAATGCCATTTGCAGTAACATGGACAGACCTAGAGATTGTCATACTGACTGAAGTAAGTCAGACAGGGAAAGAGAAATATATGATATTGCTTATATGTGGAATCTGAAAAGAAAAGATACAAATGAACTTATTTACAAAACAGAAACAGACTCAGAGACTTAGGGAATGAACTTATGGTTACCAGGGGGAAGGGGTAGTTAGGGAGTTTGGGATTGACGTGTATACACTGCTATATTTAAAATGGATAACTGAGGGGCAGAGTTAAGATGGTGAAGTAGGAGGACACGGAGGTCATAGTTCCTCACAACTAGGACACCTACCAGGCACAGATGGAGAACCGTGGACACCTAAGGGAAAAGGAGGAGCCCCTGAGTGACTGAGCAAGACGTGGGGGGAGGGAGGGGGAAGAAGAAGTGGAGCCAGGATGGGACTGACACTGTTGAGGGGAGGCTGGGGGATGGGAGGGGTTTCCATACACAGAGGGGCTCACCCACGGTGAGGGGAGCAACAGGGATGGGGAGAGATCCTCAGGAGATTGGAGGATCAGAAGGGAACATGGCCATCATTTCCCCCACCCACTTGGACCCCAGGGAGCCAGCTGAGGTCCCGGGCCAGATCCTCTGCCCTCCAAGACCCCATAAACCCCACTCCTGCATCCCCACCCAGGGCCTTACCTCTGAACTCTTCACTCAGAGGCCCCTCTGTCCATGCTGACTTTCCCGGGTACACAGGTCCTGAGCCTAGGCTCTGCCCCCACCCTAAGCACCCCCACCACCTAAGCCCCACACCCTGCCTAAGCTCTACCCACACAGCCAAAGCATTTTCTGGCCTTTTTTTCTTTCTTTTCTTTTCTTTTTTTTTTTTTGAGGTTGTGGTTCTATTTAACTTGTTATTTCATTTATATATATTTTTTCTAATAATTTTTTTATTTTTCTAATTTCATTTTTTATTCTTTGTTATTGTTCTGCTCCTTTTGGTTTGTTCCCCACCACCACCCTGTTTTCTTTCTGTTGTGGTTCTGTTTGACCTTGTTGTTTTTGTTTCACTTATATTTTTATTTTTTCTAATATAATTTTTATTTTTCTAATTATCTTTTATTTTTTATTCCTGTAATTGTACTGCTCCCTTTTTTTTCTATTGCTGCACCACATGGCTTGCAGAATCTTGGTTCCCAGGCTGGGAGTTGGGCCTGAGCTCCTGTGGTGGGTGCACAAAGTCCAAACCACTAGACTAACTGAGAACCTCAGACCCCAGGGAATATTGATCAGAGTGAGGTCTCCTGGAGGTCCTCATCTTGGCACCAAGACCTAGCTCTACCCAACTGCCAGCAAGCTCCAGTGCTGGATGCCTCAGGAAAAACAACCAGTAAGAGAGGAACACAGCCCCATCCATTAAAGAAATTAGATGACGAAATAATATGTCACAGAAGAAGGAGCAAGGTAAAAACATACAAGACCAAATAAATGAAGAGAAAATAGGCAACCTACCTGAAAAAGAATTCAGAGTAATGATAGTAAAGATGATCCAAACTCTCAGAAATAGAATGGAGATATGGATGGAGAAAATATAAGAAACATTTAACAAAGACCTGGAAGAACTAAAGAACAAGCAAACAGTGATGAACAACACAATAACTGAAATGAAAAATACACTAGAAGAAATCAATATCAGAATAACTGAGGCAGAAGAATGAATAAGTGAGCTGTAAGATAGAATGGTGGAAATAACTGCTGAGGATCAGAAAAAGAGAAGAGAATGAAAAGAATTGAGGACAGTCTCAGAGACCTCTGGGACAACATTAAATGTACAAACATTTCAATTATAAGGGTCCCAGAAGAAGAAGAGAAAGAGAAAGTGTCTGAGAAAACATTTCAAGAGATTATAGTTGAAAACTTCCCTAACATGGGAAAGGAAATAGCCACCCAAGGCAAGGAAGCACAAAGAGTCCCATACAGGATAAGCCCTGGAGAAACACACCAAGACACATATTAATCAAACTAACAAAAATTAAATTCAAAGAAAAAATATTAAAAACAGCAAGGGAAAAGCAACCAATAACATACAAGGGAATCCCCATAAGGTTATCAGCTTATTTTTCAGCAGAAACTCTGAAGGCCAGAAGGGAGTGGCAGGATATATTTAAAGTGATGAAAGGGAAAAGCCTATAACCAAGATTACTCTTCCCAACAAGGATCTCCTTCATATTCGATGGAGAAATCAAAAGGTTTACAGAAAAGCAAAAGCTAAGAGAATTCAGCACCACCAAACTAGCTTTACAACAAATGCTAAAGGAACTTACCTAGGCAGGAAGCAAAAGAGAAGAAAAAGACCCACAAAAACACAAAACAATCGAGAATATGGTAATAGGAACATACATATTGACAATTACCTTGAATGTAAATGGACTAAATGCTCCAACCAAAAGACAAAGACTGGCTGAATGGATACAAAAACAAGACCCATATATATGCTGCCTATGTGTCCCTCACTTCAGACCTAGGGATACATACATACTGAAAGTGAGGGGATGGAAAAAGGTATTCCATGCAAATAGAAATCAAAGAAAGCTGGAGTAGCAATACTCATATTAGATAAAATAAACTTTAAAATAAAGACTGTTACAAGAGATAAGGAAGGACACTACATAATAATCAAGGGATCAATCCAAAAGAAGATATAATAATTGTAAATATTTATGCACCCAACATAGGAGCACCTCAATACATAGGCAAATGCTAACAGCCATAAAAGGGGAAATTGACAGTAACACAATAATAGTGGGGAACTTTAACACCCCACTTACACCAATGGACAGATCATAAAGAAAGAAAATAAATAAGGAAACACAGATTTAAATGACACAATAGACCAAATAGATTTAACTGCTATTTATAAGACATTCCACCTGAAAGTGGCAGAGTACACTTTCTTCTCAAGTGAACAAGGAACATTCTCCAGTATAGATCACATCTTGGGTCACAAATCAAGCCTTGGTAACTTTAAGAAAACTGAAATCGTATCAAGTATCTTTTCTGACCACAACACTATGAGATTAGAAATCAACTACAGGAAGAAAACTGTAAAAAAAAAAATACATGGAGGCTAAACAGTGCATTACTAAATAACCAAGAGATCACTGAAGAAATCAAAAAGGAAATTTAAAAATACATAGAAACAAATGAGAACAAAACCACGATGATCCAAAACCTATGGGATGCAGCAAAAGCAGTTCGTAGGGGGAAAGTTTTAGCAGGGTCCCAGAAGGAAACAAGAAAAATCTCAAATAAAGGAAACAAGAAAATCTCAAATAAACAATCTAACCTTACACTGAAAGCAACTAAAGGAAAAAGAACTAAGAAATCCCAAAGTTAGTAGTAGGAAAGAAATCATAAAGATCAGATAAGAAATAAAGGAAAAAGAAATGAAGGGAATGATAGCAAAGATCAATAAAACTAAAAGCTGGTTCTTTGAGAAGATAAACAAAATTGATAAAACTTTAGCCAGAATTATCAAGAAAAAAAGGGAGAGGAGGGACTTCTCTGGTGGTGCAGTGGTTAAGAATCTCACTGCCAATTCAGGGGACATGGGTTTGAGCCCTGGTCTGGGAAGATCCCACATGCCACAGAGCAACTAAGCTTGTGCACCACAACTGCTGAGCCTGCACTCTAGAGCCCTCAAGCCACAACTACTGAGCCCTTGTGCCACAACTACTGAAGCCCATGCACCTAGATCCCATGCTCCACATCAAGAGAAGGCACTGCAGTAAGAAGCCCGTGCACTGCAATGAAGAGTAGCCCCCACTCAACACAACTAGAGAAGGCCTGTGCACAGCAACAAAGACACAGTGTATCCTAAAATAATAAATAAATAAAATTTTTTAAAAAGCAAGAGGATGCAAATCAATAAAACTAGAAATAAAAAAAGAGAGATTACAACTCACAACGCAGAAATACAAAAGATCATAAGAGACTAGTATAAGCAACTATATGCCAATAAAATGGACAACCTGGAAGAAATGGACAAATTCTTGGAAAGGTACAACTTTCCAAGATTGAACCAGGAAAAATTAGAAAATATAAACAGACCTATAACAAGTAATGAAATTGAACTGTAATTAAAGATCTTCCAACAAACAAAAGTGCAGGACCGGATGGCTTCACAGGTGAATTCTATCAAACATTTAAAGAAGAGCTAACACCTATCCTTCTCAAACTCTTCCAAAAACCTGTAGAGGGAGGAACACTCCTAAACTCGTTCCACAAGGCCACCATCACCCTGATACCAAAAACAGACAAAGAAAATTACAGACCAATACCACTAATGAACGTAGACACAAAAATCCTCAATGAAGTACTAGGAAACAGAATCGAACAACACATTCAAAGGATCATATACCATGCTCAAGTGGGATTTATCCCAGGGATGCAAGGATTCTTCAATATATGCAAATCAATCAATGTGATACACCATATTAACAAATTAAAGAATAAAACTATATGATCATCTCAATAGATGCAGAAAAAGCTTTTGACAAAATTCAACACTGATTTATGATAAAAGCTCTCCAGAAAGCAGGCATAGAGGGAACCTACCTCAACATAATAAAGGCCATATATGACAAACCTACAGCAAACATCATTCTCAATGGTGAAAAACTGAAAGCACTTCCTCAAAGATCAGGAACGAGACAAGGATGTTTACTCTCGCCACTCTTATTCAACATAGTTTTGGAAGTCCTAGCCACAGCAATCAGAGAAGGAAAAGAACTAAAATGACTACAATTTGGAAAAGAAGAAGTAAAACTGTCATTGTTTGCAGATGACATTATAGTATACATAGAAAATCCTAAAGATGCCACCAGAAAACTATTACAAATCAATGAATTTGGTAAAGTTGTGGGATAGAAAATTAATGCATAGAAATCTCTTGCATTCCTATACACTAACAACGAAAGATCAGAAGGAGAAATTAAGCAAACAATCACATTTACCATTGCAACAAAAAGAATAAAATACTTAGGAATAAATCTACTGAAGGAGGTAAAAGACCTCTACTCAGAAAACCATAGAACACTGATGAAAGAAATCAAAGATGACATAAACAGAAGGAGAAGTATACCATGTTCTTGGATTGGAAGAATCAATATTGTGAAAATTACTATACTATCCAAGGCAATCTACAGATTCAATGCAATCCCTATCAAATTACCAATGGCATTTTTCATATAATTAGAACAAAAATGTTTACAATTTGTATGGAAACACAAAAGACCCTAAATTGCCAAAGAAATCTTGAGAAAGAAAAACAGAACTGGAAGAATCAGGCTCCCTGACTTCAGACTATACTACAAAGCTGCAGTAATCAAAATAGTATGGTACTGGCACAAAAACAGAAATATAGATCAATGGTACAGGATAGAAAGCCCAGAGATAAACCCATGCACCTATAGTTACCTAATCTATGACAAAGAAGGCAAGAGTATACAATGGAGAAAAGACAGCGTCTTCAATAAGTGGTGCTGGGAAAAATGACAGCTACATGAAAAAGAATGAAATTAGAACACTCCCTAACACCATACACAAAAATAAACTCAAAATGGATTAAAGACCTAAATGTAAAGCCAGTCACTATAAAACTCTTAGAGCAAAACATAGGAAAAACACTCTTTGACATAATTCATAGCAAGATCTTCTCTGACCCACCTCCTAGAGTAATGAAAATAAAAACAAAAATAAGCAATTGGGACCTAATGAAACTTAAAAGCCTTTTCACAGCAAAGGAAACCATAAACAAGATGAAAAGTCAAGCCTCAGAATGGGAGAAAATGTTTGCAAATGAAGCAACTGACAAAGGATTAATCTCCAAAATACACAAACAGCTCATGCAGCTCAATACCAAAAAAACAAACAACCTAATCAAAAAATGGGTGGAAGACCTAAATAGACATTTCTCCAAATAAGGTATACAGATGCCAAGAGGCACATGAAAAGATGCTGAACATCACTAATCATTAGAGAAATGCAAATCAAAACTACAATGAGGTATCACCTCACACCGGTCAGAATGACTATCATCAAAAAAAATCTACATACAGTAAATGCTGCAGAGGGTGTGGAGAAAGGGAACCCTCTTGCACTGTTGATGGGAATGTAAACTGATACAGCCACTATGGAGAACAGTATGGATGTTCCTTTCAAAACTAAAAATAGAACTACCATATGACCCAGCAATCCCATTGCTGGTCATATACCCTGAGAAAACCATAATTCAAAAGGACACATGTACCCCAGTGTTCATTGAAGCACTATTTACAATAGCCAGGACATGGAAACAACCTAAATGTCCATCAACAGCTGAATGGATAAAGAAGATGTTGTACATATATACAATGGAATATTACCCAGCCATAAAAAGGAATGAAATTGGGTCATTTGTAGAAATGTGAATGAACCAAGAGTCTATCATACAAAGTGAAGTGGGTCAGAAAGAGAAAAACAAATATCGTATATTAACGCATATGCATGGAATCTAGAAAAATGGTACAGATGAACCTATTTGCAGGGCAGGAATAGAGATGCAGACGTAGAGAATAGACAGGTGGAAACAGCGAGGGTGGGATGAATTGGAAGATTAGTTTTGACATAAATACACTATCATGTGTAAAATAGGTAGCTAGTGGGAACCTCCTCTATAGCACAAGGAGCTCAGCTCGGTGCTCTATGTTGACCTATATGGGTGGGATGGGGTGGGGGAATGTCCAAGAGGGAGGGGATATATGTGTACATATGGCCGATTCACTTCATCGTGTGGCAGAAACTAACACAGCATTGTGGATCAATTATACTGCAATAAAAAAATAGAATCTTAACTTTCTATCTATAAAATTAGAACCCCAGCTCCTGAGATAGTGGTTCAGGAATCCTACTGGGTTACTAGGACCGAAACTCCATGAGATGTAGTGGTTTAAGCCCTCCCTAACTTTGTGGCAAAAAATAATGTGGTGTCATAGCTACTGAGAACATGAGAAGATTAGTCTGAAGTTGTGCATCATTTTGATAGTTGGCACTTCATTACTCTGATGGTCATCATGAAGGCAGGAGGTGAAGATACTATTTCACCCACAGATATCCCTGGATGAGAAGTGGATGAGGACGGCTTCCCTTTAGCTGAGCTGCTGGCTGTATATGCTGGGAGCTGGTGGCCTGGCTTGAGAAATCTGGTGTGTTTGTTTATTTAGCATAAATTGCCAAGAAAGTTCTCTTTCCTGTGGAGTTGACATAGGAGAAGAGATGCTACAAAGATACAAAGAAAAGGCAAAGATGAACCCTGCTAAGAAATCTCTCCTCCCTTGAAGTTATTTTGCATTTGTGCTAGCTCCACCCTGGAGAACTTACTCCCCAGGCAGGCAGAGGTCAACACATCCATCCCCCACCTCTGCCTAACCCTGCCACAAATGCCTCCAACTGTCACACCTTCCCTTGTGAGCTTCATCTCTGTTTGCATCCATTCATCTTTCCAGCCAAGTTCTTCAGGCCCTTACACCCTGGCCCTCAGGGATCCCTCTTCCTTGAGCTCGTAGCACTTACTGTTCTCTCAACACTGATTTAGCAAAGCTGCCTGGAATTAACCCCCAAGAGAGCAGGGTGCTCTGCCTGTGTGAGTTTCCTATCACCTATTTGTTAGGCAATTTCCTAACAAACTGCCACCAACTTAGTGGTTTAAGACAACAGAAATTTGTTATCTTACAGTCCTGGTCAGAAGTCTGAAATGGGTCAAAGTCAATGTATGGGCAGAGCTGCATTCCTTCTGCAGGTTCCAAGGGAGAATCTGTCCCTTGCCTTTTCTGTCTTCTCCAAGCTTCCCTCACTCCTTGGCTTGTGGCCAAGGAGTTGTCATTTCAACAATCGATTTAGGATATTGCATAAACTTAGCTGATAAAGCAGCAGCAGGGTTTGAGAGGACTGACCCCAATTTTGTAAGAAGTTCTACTGTGGATAAAACGTTGTCAAATAGCATTGCATTCTACAGAGAAATTGTCTGTGAAAACAAGAGTCAATATATACAGGAAACTTCACTGTTGTCTTACTTTAAGAAATTGCCACAGGCATCCCAACTTTCAGCAGCCATCTCCTTGATCAGTCAGCGGCCATCAGCATCAAAGCAAGACCCTCTGCCAGCAAAAAGATTACAACTCGCTGAAGGCTCAGATGATGGTTGGCATTTTTTAGTGATAACCTATTTTTAAATTAAGGTAGGTGCATTGTTGTTTTAAACATAATGCTGTTGCACACTTAATAAACTATGGCATAGTATAAACATAACTTTTATGTGGAATGGGAACCAAAAAAATTGTGTGACTTGCTTTATTGCAATATTTGCTTTATTGTAGTGGTCTGGAACTGAACCCACAATATTGCTTAAGTGTACCCATACTTGATGAATCTTTTTTCTCTTGCTACTTTCAAGATTTTCTCTTAGTACCTCTAGCTTTTCGAGCTTCTTGAAAGTCTAAATCAATGTTTTCTTCTTTTAATCAAATTTGCGAAGGTTTCAGCCATTATTTTTCAAATAATTGTTCTGCCCCTTTCTCCCTCTCTTCTCCTCTGAGACTTCCACTATATGTATGTTGGTACACTTGATATTGTTCCACAGGTCTCTGAGGCCCTGTTAATCTTTATTCAATGTTTTACTGTGTTCTTAAATTTGTATTACTTCTATGGATCTAGCTGATGTTCACTGATTTTATTTTTTCGGCACTTAAATATGCAGCTGAACAAAATGAATTTTTCATTTGATTATTTTACTTTTCAATTCTAAAATTACCATTTGCTTCTTTTAAATAATTCCTGCTTATATTGATATTCCCTATTTGTTCAGTAATTGTCATTCTATTTTCCTTTAATCTTTAAATGGGGGTCCCTTTAATTCTTTGAATTCATAACTACCTTGAAATCATTTCATGCTAAATGCAACATTATAACACACCTAAAATCAGTTTTTGTAGGCTGCATTTTTCCTGAGAATGGGTCATATTTTCCTGTTTGTGTGAGAATGCAAGCAGCCCCATGCAGGAATTCCACATTCTCCCTACTATTCAGCAGGTTTTCACAAACATTTCTCACTTTGTTGATTCCCTCTGGTCTGTGAAGATTGTTTTTGTTTCTGTTTTTTTTTGCAATTTTGTCCAGTTTTAAGTTGTTTTGTGGTGAAAACGTTTGTCCAACTTTTCATTCTGCTATAGCTAGAAGTCTTTCCCTCTGAATTCTACTACACACCACGAAATAAAAGTTGTTGTTACTGTTGCTATCAGGCAATTTTCATTTAGATTTCTCTACATGTTTATATATATTCACTGTTTCTTTATGTATTGTAGACTACCCTGCTGGGGTCATTTTTCCTATTTCTAAAATGAACCCTCTAGAAGATTTTTCGTTTAGGTTTCTTGGTAGGTAACTCTTATAAATGTTGCCAATCTAAAAGCATGTTTTAAAGAAAACCATTATTCTTGAAATAAAATTTTGCTATACAACTTTAGAAGGTTATTTTTTTCTAAACACTTTGAAGATATTATTCCATTTCTTCTCTTCCATGATTGCTTCTGAGAGGTCTTCTTTCTGGCCCTATGTATTACTGCTTTATAAGTGACCTGTCCGTTTTTATTTCTGGCTACTTTTAAGATTTATCTTTTTTATCTATGTTGTTTTTTTCCAAGTTTCTCAGTAATATATCTAGGAGTGGATTGTTTTTGTTTTTGCTTATCCTGTGTGGTGCATGTTATTGTTCTTATATCTGGATAATCATGTATTTTATTAATTCTGGAAAATTCCAAGCTGTAATCTCTTTAAATGTTACATCTCCTCCAGTCTTTTTTGGAATCTCCTTAGACATATTTTAGTTCTTAAATTCTCCTTCCTATTTTCCTTTTTACTCTTTGTCTTTTTGACTCATTCTTGGAAATTGCCTTATATACATCTTCCTTTCTATTTCATGTCTATTATCTACATTTTTCTGTAGCTAGTCTGTCACTTAACTCATCAACTAATTTTTTTAATTTCTTTTATTTTTCATTTCTAGAAGTTTTATTTACTTTCAAATTTGCCCAATCATTTTGATTGTCTCTTGTTTATTGACATTTTAGAAATATCATATCAATAATTTCCTTATTTTATATTCTTTATCAGATCTTCTAATATATAAAGTTCCTGAAGGTCTAAATTTCTTGTTATTTTGCTGACTCTTACTCACGGTAACTTTTTCCTTGTGTGTTTGGTATTTTGAGTTCATATAATTTATTGAATTCAATACATAGAATCATGAAAGTCTAAATTAGAATTTCCAAAGAGGAAAGCATGTTATTATGCTTGCTTCTAATAATAACCAGGGATGCTATAAATATAGGACCACTTTACCCCATTCATGAACTCTAGTTAATTATTGGAGTCTCAAGTTCAGCTCTTTTACTTTGGAGCAGGGTCCATAGTTTGCCTCCCAATATTAGTGTTGTCATTGGCATTTAACTCCGAAGGAAACTCCTAACCTCTCACAATTCACATTTCATATTACTGTGTCTTTATTTTGGCTCTTGGAAATTTCTTTCACTTTATTGAAAGCCCAGCAAAGCTTTTTAAAAACAACTTGTTGTATTTTATCCAGGATGCCATTATAATGTAATAGGAAAACTCTTTAGAGTGTATAATCCAACATTTTTCTGGAAACAGACCTTTCATATATTAATTTTTTCAGAAGAATTGAATGATGTATTTCACTCCAAAAAATTAATTTTGATTGTGAGTATATTAAATGTACAAATTAATAAAAGGATAAATAGTATTTTTCTATGCTTAGGTAAGATATATTTTCCATTGAATTAGTGTCTTTTATATCCATCAGGCTTATGCTTTTCAACATAATTCTTATGTTTCTTATCAAGTTCATAACTAGAAATTCTTCAGGTTTGTTTGTTTAAAAAATATATTTTTTGTGATGGTTGTCATCATAATGGTTTTATTATCATATATGGTAAAACTTTGTAATTTTGCATATTTATTTTGTAACCAACTAACTTAGTAAAGTTGTTCATGTTTCTAAAAATCTTTAGTCTATTCTCTTACATTCTTTAGGTATTCTATCATATCATCTGCAAATAATAATACTTTTGCCTCTTCCTTTCCAAATTAGTACCTTTTATTTTGTACTTTTGTCTCTATGCTTTAGCTATGACTATCACAAACCTTCATGTTCTTGCACCAAAACTTTCAAAGCTATGATACCTTTGTAGTATATATTTAAAGTTGGAATAAAACAATTGACTAAAATTATCTATAAGTGGATATTTTAGTCCTTTGCATAGTATTAAAGGGGCATGTTATACCAACAATAAGTTGTTTTTACATTTGTTTTATTTTTGGCCCCAGCTTCCAAGTGATTAAATTAATTGCATCCTGAATTTGATCTCTAGAGAGACTCATGGGTTGGAATCACAAAAAAGTATCATCTGCTCTCCTCAAAAATATACCATATAGGGCTTCCCTGGTGGCACAGTGGTTGAGAGTCTGCCTGCCGATGCAGGGGACACGGGTTCGTGCCCCAGTCGGGTAAGATCCCACATGCCGCGGAGCGGCTGGGCCCGTGAGCCATGGCCGCTGAGCCTGTGTGTCCAGAGCCTGTGCTCCGCAACGGGAGAGGCAGCAACAGTGAGAGGTCCGTGTACTGCAAAAAAAAAAAAAAAAAAAAAGTACCATATTGTGTGGAGAAAAGATAACCCTCCTACACCATTGGTGGGAATGTATATTGGTACAGTCACTATGGAGAATGGTATAAATGTTCCTTTAAAAACTAAAAATAAATCTATCATTTGATCCATCAATCCCACTCCTGGGTGTATATCTGTAGAAAACCATAATTTGAAAAGATATATGCACCCCAAAGTTCATTGCAGCACTGTTTACAATAGCCAAGACACAAAAGCCACCTAAATGTCCATTGACAGAGGAATGGACAAAGAAGATATGGTACATATATACAATGGAATATTATTCAGCCATAAACAAAGAATGAAATAATGCCATTTGCAGCAACATGGATGGACCTAGAGATTACCATACTAAGTGAAGTAAGTCAGACAGAGAAAGACAAATATGATATCATTTATACGTGGAATCTAAAAAAATGATACAAATGAACTTATTTACAAAACCAAAACAGACTCACAGAGTTAGAAAACAAACTTATGGTCACCAAAGGGCAAAGGTGGTGGGGAGGGATAAATTAGGAGGTTGGGACTAACATACACGCACTACTATATATAACATAGGTAATCAACAAGGACCTACTGTGTAGCACAGGGAACAATACTCTGTAATAACCTATATGGGAAAAGAATCTGAAAAAGAATAGGTATATGAATATGTATAACTAAATCACTTTGCTGTAGATATATGAATATGTATAACTAAATCACTTTGCTGTATGCCTGAAACTAACACAACATTGTAAATCAACTATACTCCAATATAAAATAAAAATTTTTTAAATGCACTATATCAAATGATTTTAATGTTTTCAGTAATGTCTAAATTGCTTTCAGGCACCAAAAGGAATATCTTAGAGGACTTGCTGGCAAGATGGCAAAGTAGAAGGAAATGAGCTCACCCCTTCTTACAAAAACATTGAAATCACAATTAACTTCTGAGCAACGATTTACAAAAAACAAACAAAAAACCACTGGAACCTACCAAAAAAGATAGCCTACAACCAAAGACAAAGAAGAAGCCCCAATGAGACAACGAGATGGTAGGAGGGGTGCAATCACGATAAAATCAAATCCCATACCCGCCAGGTGGACAACCCACAAACTGTAAAATAATTATACCACAGAAGTTCCCACAGGAGTGAAAGTCCTGAGCCTCATGTGAGGCTTCCCAGCATGGGGGTCTGGCAATGGGAGGAGAAACCCTCAGAAAATCTGGCTTTGAAGGCCGGAGGGGTTCGATCACAGGAATTCCACAGGACTGGGAGAAACAGAATCTCCACTCTTGGAGGGTGCACACAGGTCTGGTATGCACAAGGACTGAGGGAAAAAAAGCAGTGACCTCATTAGAGATTGGGCCAGACCTACCTCCTAGTATTGAAGGGTCTCCTGGGGAGGTGGGGGATGGCTGTGGCTCAGAGGGGGGTGGGGAAGACACTGGCAGTGGCAGCTCTTATGAATACTCTTTGGCAGAAGCCCTCCTAGAGGCCACCATTGCCCTCCCAAGACCTAGCCCCACCCAACAGCCTGTAGGCTCCAGTGCTGGGATGCCTCAGGCCAAACAACAAACAGAGCCCCACCCAATGTCAGACAGGCTACTTAAACTCTTCCTGAGCACAGCCCTGCCCACCAGAGGCACAAGACCCAGCTCCACCCACCAGCAGGCAGGAAGCAGGCCCTCCCATCAGGAAGCCTGCACAAGCCTCTTAGACAGCCAGACCCACCAGAGGGCAGACAACAGAAGCAAGAAGAACTACAACCCTGCAGCCTGTGGAATGGAAACTGCAATCACAGAAAGTTTGACAATGTGATATAGCAGAGGAATATATCCCAGATGAAAGAACAAAATAAAACCCCAGAAGAACAATTAAGTGATGTGGAGATAGGAAATCTACCAGAAGAAGAATTCAGAGTAATGATAGTGAAGATAATCCAGGACCTCAGAAAAACAATGGAGGCAAAGATCGAGAAGATGCAAGAAATGTTTAACAAAGACCTAGAAGAATTAAAGAACAAACAAACAGAGATGAACAATACAATAACTGAAATGAAATCTACACTAGAAGGAATCAATAGCAGAATAACTGAGGCAGAAGAATGGATAAGTGACCTGGAAGACAGAATGGTGGAAATCACTGCCATGAAACAGAATAAAGAAAAAAGAATGAAAAGTAATGAAGACAGTCTAAGAGAACTCTGGGACAATGTGAAATACACAAATATTCACATTATACGGGTCCCAGAAGGAGAAGAGAGAAAGAACCTGAGGAACTATTTGAAGAGATACTAGCTGAAAAATTCCTTAACATGGGAAAGGAAACAGTCACCCAAGTCCAGGAAGCATAGAGAGTCCCAGGCAGGATAAACCCAAGGAGGAACATGCTGAGACACATAGTAATCAAACTGACAAAAATTAAAGACAAAGAAAAAATATTAAAAGCAATAAGAGAAACGTAACAAATAACATACAAGGGAACTCCCATAAAGTTATCAGCTGACTTCTCAGCAGAAACTCTGCAGGCCAGAAGGGAGTGGCATGATATATTTAAAGTGATGAAAGGGGAAAACATACAACCAAGAATACTCTACCCAGCAAGGCTCTCATTCAGATTTGACAGAGAAATCAAAATCCTTACAGACAAGCAAAAACTAAGAGAATTCCGCTCCACCAGACCAGCTTTCAACAAATGTTAAAGGAACTTCTCTAGGTGGAAAAGGAAAGGCTAGAAACAAGAAAATTATGAATGGAAAAGCTCACCAGTATAGGCAAACATAAAATAAAGGTAGGAAATCATCTGCACACAAATATGACATCAAACCCAGCAATTGTGAGAAGAGAGCACAAATGCAGGATATTGGAAATACATTTGAAATTAAAAGACTCGCAACTTACGGCTTCCCTGGTGGCGCAGTGGTTGAGAGTCCGCTTGCCAATGCAGGGAACACGGGTTTGTGCCCCGGTCCGGGAAGATCCCATGTGCCGCGGAGCAGCTAGGCCTGTGAGCCATAGCCACTAAGTCTGCGCGTCCGGAGCCTATGCTCCACAACGGGAGAGGCCACAGCAGTGAGAGGCCCGCATACCGAAAAAAAAAAAAAGACTAGCAACTTAAAAAAATCTTGTTTATATATAGACTACTATATGAAATCCTCATGGTGACTGCAAACTGAAAATCTACAATAGATACACACACGAAAAAGAAAAAGGAATCCAAACACAACACTAAAATTAGTCATCAAATGACAAGAGAAGAGAACAAAAGACGAAGGGAAGAAAAAAGATCTACAAAAGCAAATCCAAGACAATTAAGAAAATACATATCAATAATTACCTTAAATGTAAATGGATTAAATGCTCCAACCAAAAGACATAGACTGGCTGAATGGATACAAAAATATGACCCATATATATGCTGTCAACAAAAGACCCACTTCAGACCTAGGACACACACAGACTGAAAGTGAGGGGATGGAAAAAGGTATTCCATGCAAATGGAAATCACAAGAAAGCTGCAGTAGCAATACTCATATCAGACAAAGTGGACTTTAAAATAAAGACTGTTACAAGAGACAAAGAAGAACACTACATAATGATCAAGGGATCAATCCAAGAAGATGTAACAGTTGTAAATATATATGCATCCCCACATAGGAGCACCTCAATAAGACATATACCAACAACCATAAAAGGAGAAATTGACAGTAATACAATAATAGTGGGGGACTTTAACACACCACTTTTATCAATGGACAGTTCATCCAGACAGAAAAATATGCAAACACGGGCCTTAAATGACACATTAGACCAGAGAGACTTAATTGATATTTATAGAGCATTCCACCCATAAAACAGCAGAATATACTTTCTTCTTCCAAGTGCACATGGAACATTCTCCAGCATAGATCACATCTTGGGCCACAAATCAAGCCTTGGTAAATTTAAGAAAATAGAAATAATATCGAGCATCTTTTCTGATCACAACTCTATGAGATTAGAAATCAGCTACAAGAAAAAAACTGTAAAAAATCACAAACACGTGGAGACTAAACAATAGACTAATAAACAACCAATGGATCACTGAATAAATCAAAGAGGAAATCAAAAAACTACCTAGAGTCAAATGAAAATTAAAGCACGAAGATCCAAAACCTATGGGACATGGCAATAGCATCTCTAAGAGGGAATTTCATAGCAATACAATCTTTCCTTAAGAAACAAGAAAAATCACAAATAAACAACCTATCCTTACACCTAAAGCAACTAGAGAAAGAGGATTGTCTTAATCTTCAAGAGCACTATTAAATAACCCTGTATGTTTCTTTTCTCCACAGCAATATAGTGTTCTTTAACCTTTATTAGTAATTCCTATTTCTCAACCCTTTCATCATTTTCATTACTATCTCTAAAAGCCCTATTTTTCTGAGGTTATAGAACGTATTGTTAGCTCACAATGGTCTAATAAGTATCTATCCAGTGTAAAGAGGAATAATTATAGATTGTTTGCCACATATTATCCTACCCTCTGGATGCTGAGATTTTATTTGCGTTTTTAACAGCTTTAATTAATTACTCATTTTCATGTTGTGATACTTTGTTCTTTAATCTTTTTCAGTCATACTTGCACATAGCCTGTGTTCAATAAGAAGAACCTGTTCTTTTCTTTGGACAATGTCATTAGAAAGAATTAATTGACCTTTATTAGAAGAAGGAAACCATTATACATTGTGTCTGGAATTCAGCTAACACTCTCTGCACCTAATCTCTTTTGACAATAGATAGTGGATAACATAGACATGTTGACTTGATAATTAAGCAATAAAATGAGTGTTTATTAAAAATGAATATTTATTAAAGACAATAATAAGAATCATAGGTGTGTTTTAAACTAGAGGCAGTCTTTGGTCATTAAAAGTTAGTGGTAGCGGTCTTCCCTGGTGGTGCAGTGGTTAAGAATCTGCCTGCCAATGCAGGGGACACGGGTTCAAACCCTGGTCCGGGAAGATCCCACATGCCACAGAGCCACTAAGCCTGTGCACCACAACTACTGAGCCTGTGCTCTAGAGCCTGCGTACCACAACTACTGAGCCCACATGCCATAACTACTGAAGCCTGCACGTCTAGAGCCCATGCTCCACAACAAGAGAAGCCACCACAAAGAGAAGCATGTGCACAGAAGCATGTGCACAGCAGCGAGGAGTAGGCCCCGCTGGCCACAACTAGAGAAAGCCCGCACACAGCAACGAAGACCCAACACAGCCAAAAATAAATAAATTTAATTAATTAATTTTTAAAAAAATTAGTGGTAGGCCCTAGAGAAATGGCTAATTCTATTACTGAGGCAAGAAATTTACAACATGAATCAGAAAGTAAGAAAGTAGCGCTGGAAAGTAAGAAAGTACTCAAACACCCAGAATAATGGGGGTATATCAAAAGGACACAGTAGCTACCTGAAAGAGTTCCCAATAGCTGAAACAATTTGAATAACAAAATTAATGAAGTAGCATTGGATTATAACCCAAAGCCTAAAATAAATATATATAAGCCCATACTGATATAAATAAATGTTTGGATAAATGAATACATGGGGGGAGAATAGACAATTATCTCATGAAGAATTCCAAATAATTTAGGTAGATAATTCACCTTTAAAGAGATGAAGCATAAATCCCCACTTCATAAGTGTAGGCTGCACATAGTGACTTTCTTCCAAAGAATAAATTATGGAAATAGATTTTTTTTTAAAGGAGAGAGAGTGATTTTACAGTGGAGAATCCTGACAAACATCTCAAGCCAAGTGACCAATGCTGGCATCAACAGTGATAAGTCATATTGATAGTATTGATAGTAGTCATATTGGATATGATATGATGAGCATGGCACTTTACCTGTGTGGTCTTCCTCCCCAAAACCCATAACCTCAGTCTATTCATGAGAAAAATATCAGACAAATTCCACAAAATACCTGGCAGTACTTTTCAAAATGGTCAAGGTCATAAAAAACAAGCAAATTCTGAGAAACTATCACAACCAAGAGGAGCCTAAGGAGACATGACAACTAAATACAATGTGGTATCCTGAATGAGATCCTGGATCAGAAAGAGGACATTAGGGGAAAATGCAGGAAATCTGAGTAAACTATGGCCTTTACTTAATAATAATGTATCAATATTGTCTCATTAATTGTGACAAATGTACCATACTAACAATTTAAGATGTTAATAATAGAGGAAACTGGGAGTGGGATATATCTCTCTGTACTATCATTGTCATAATTCAGTATATCTAAAACTGTTATAAAATGAACAGTTTATTTAATAAATAAGTTTCTAAAAAGCTGGTAGTAGGGCTTGTTTCTTTCAAGTTTGGTATATAAATGACGATGTTGAATAAACACTGATAGTGTCCCAATCAAGTTTGATAGAGAAAAATGAGAAGAGATAGCTCATTAGTTTAAAAAGGTAATCGAGATTTTAAAAGATCTCAACAGACTGGAATGACAGACTGATCTCCAATAGGATACATTTCATAAAGTTAAATTATTTTGAATTTATGTCCAAAAATCAATTGCACGAGTAAATTATGTTTGTCAGCTGCAGCATATGTGCAAAAAAAATCTTAGAGGCTTTATTTTATGATGAACTTGGTGTAAAGTCTATAAATTTTTGCTGTCTAAAAAAGTCAATATTCATCTACATAAATAGTATTTACAATGAAAGGTAATGTTGCTACTCTGGTATGGCCAAAATACTACTTTTTTTTTTTTTGGCAGCATTGGGTCTTCATTGCTGCGCAGGCTTTCTCTAGTTGCGGCAAGCCAAAACTACTCTTCGTTGCGGTGCGTGGGCTTCTCATTGCTGTGGCTCCTCTTGTTGCGGAGCACAGGCTCTAGGTGCGTGGGCTTCAGTAGTTGTAGCACGTGGGCTCAGTAGTTGTGGCTCGCGGGTTCTAGAGTACAGGCTCAGTAGCTGTGGCACACGGGCTTAGTTGCTCCACAGCATGTGGGATCTTCCTGGACCAGGGCTCTAACCTGTGTCCCCTGCATTGGCAGATGGATGCTTTTTTTTTAATTTTTTAAATAAATTTATTTATTTATTTTTGGCTGTGCATTGCTGTGTGTGGGCTTTCTCTAGTTGTGGCAAGCAGGGGCTACTCTTCGTTGCAGTGCGTGGGCTTCTCATTGCGGTTGCTTCTCTTGTTGCAGAGCACGGGCTCTAGGCACGCAGGCTTCAGTAGTTGTGGCACACAGGCTCAGCAGTTGTGACTCATGGGTTCTAGAGCACAGGCTCAGTTGTTGTGGTGCACGGGCTTAGTTGCTCCGCGGCATGTGGGATCTTCCCGGACCAGGGCTCAAACCCATGTCCCCTGCATTGGCAGGCGGATTCTTAACCACTGTTCCACCAAGGAAGCCCCCAAATACTTCTTGAATATGGAATTTGCACTTTAAATGATACAAGACAGATTGGAGCATGTCCAAAGGAGAAATGTGAGGAAACTCCACTTTACATGTGAAGAAATTTTGAAGGAAATGGAATGTTTAGCTTGGGTCAGGGGAAATTAGAATATAATCAGTTTTTTCACATATTTGAAGAGCAGCAGTACTAAAGATTAATTTTATATGACTTCAGAAGATAAGATATATATAGGATAAAAGCTTGAAGGAGAAACATTTCAAGAAAAATTTAATTTCTGAAAATAAAATTGTCTATCTCAATATGGGTTCCCTGTCATTGGAGGTATTTAGGTAAAATCTCTATGATAATAGAGATTTGTTGAAGAACTTCATCAGGAATTCAAGTATTTATTTGGAGTTTCAGTAGAAAGTAGTTAATACACACTTAGCCTTTATATTTTTTGACATTTCATTCAATTAAAAAATTTCAAAATACACTATTATTTTCTGATGCCAGTTACTCTTCTAAAGACTTCATATTAGGCACTGAGGAAGCAGCATAGCATATAGTGGATAAGATTATACATAATCTTCGGAGCAATTGTCTGAGTTTAGGTCTGGTTCCACCATTCACTAGCTTTGTGACCTTGAGCAAGTTGCTTAACTTCAATGTGTTGGAGGTTTTACCCAGCCAAAAGCAATGTGTTTCCTCGTTTGTAAGATGAGAATAGTAGTACTTATCTCATGAGATTATTATAAGGATTTAATTATTTCATATTTGTAAAGTGTTTAGAAAAATAACTGGTACTTTGTAAGTATTATAAAAGTGTTCAAAAATAATGAGGATTTTTAGTGAAAGTTTTAAGAGGCTCTAGGGTTAAGACTGAACTCTGTATTTTATATGGTACATTTACATCTTAAATACAGTTTTTCTTCTGATTTAGACCTTTTGGTCCTGTTTTGTTATATTGTTAAATAAGAGGGAATCTTTTCAAGCTACAATTTAAAAATAATAAGTCGAATAAGATCAGTAAACCAATGGTCCTCTGCTATGTAAATGTTTATATTTACATTAAAAGCTTACTTACTTTATGCTAAATTATTTTCCCCCGCATTTACTCTATATCAAGTTTAAATTCCAAAGTGTTTCTCGCCTAACTTATTTTAAGGCCTGCCTTTCATCACTTTCTTTTTGCTCATCCCAAATACAGCAATACCCTTGCTTAATCAACTTAACTTATGCATCTGGAATTGCAACATAAAGGTCCCAAAACAGCACTTGAAAAACTATGATTTATACTTAATGTGTTACAGGTGGCTTCTTAAGAGAAATGCTTATTTCTAGTGTCATTAAAATGATAAATTTCTAAATCCTTAAACTGCATTTCTAAATCCTTAAACTGCATTTCTGTTAAAAGTTTACTGTGGTACATTTTCTTCCAAACTTGGTTTTGCATACACATTCCCAAATAATACTTTTGACCTTATGTTTATAAGAGCAAATTACCATAAAAATCCTTGTAGAAGTAGATGAATATTAACAAATTTAGCAACAGGATTTCCTGCTATTAAATCATAAGTTATTTAGACTAAACTGTACCATATTTTACAACATGTTCTAGGAATTGTCTGGTAAAAAATGTACATCAGATCACTATCAAAACCAATATGAATGTAATGGATGAGGCAATCTCAAATATAAATTAAAATATACAACTTTATAGATTTTGATATGTGACGTTACATTGTTATTTGAGAGGGTGGCAGCCAATTTATATCTTTTGAGAATTTTAGCTTCAATTTCTAATTTAAAAAGAAAAGGTTTACAATGAAATAAATACAATACCATGTCTTGAAAATGCGTTTGACTATACTTTTGCTAAATTAATGTTTTACAATTTAGAAGTTACTTTAAAAATTAATACAGAGACCAAAAACATGGTTTCCAGTAAGCTTTGGTGTGATACTGAAAACATCTTTTGTTGATTTAAAGATAAAGAGTATTTTGTACTGCATTAATACTTCTAAGCTGAATTTTAGGTATACCTGCACAGATTGTCAACTGAAAGCCCATCATTTTGGTACAAGATAATTAATCCTGTATAATTCTGTGATATTTTAGGAATATACTGTTTGTTAACGATTAAATGAAGATGGTTATTTTCAAAATTTTAAATACGATAACTTTAAAAATGCTATGAAGACAGTCGTTTCTATACTTTCTAATGTTTAATGTCATTGTATTCCCGATGAATGAGCATAAGAATGAGCTATGGTAGCCTGATTTGCCCATTTTTATTTATCTCATGGTTACTCTTTTTTAAAAATATATTTATTTATTTGTTTAGGCTGCACCGGGTCTTCCTTGTGGCATGCAGACTTAGTTGCATGCAGACTTCTTAGTTTCAGCATGCATGTGGGATCTAGTTCCCCAACCAGGGATTGAAACAGGCCCCGTGCGTTGGAAGCATGGAGTCTTACCCACTGGACCGCCAGGGAAGTCCTCCTCTCATGGTTACTCTTAAGGAAGGATTGTAGATCTACTGATTGCTGGGCCTGTCTTGGGGAAAATCATCTGTCCACTACTCAAATCACTTAGCTACTAAAATTGTTTCTCGGAATATGAACAACTTTCTATATTTTAATGTCTCCTTGAAGGAAGTAAATTTAGTACCATCCTTGTAGTGTTCAAGTCAGAAATTATAGAGTTGTGTCATTTGAGCCTGTAGACCATAAATAAGCCCCAAACTCTATTACTAAACATGTAGAATAAACTCAATACTGTAGCCTACAAGCATTTTCCTTCATTGTTCTCTTGTTCAATCACTACAAAAACTTTTATTGTGCCTAATTTATGTCAGACTCTATACTATGTATTAATAATTTTTTAAAAAAACAAAAAGTTTGTTTTCAAGGACTTTACAGTTTAGTGAGATTTGAAATACAGTTTGTTTGAAAATGCTATGGTAGAGTACCAAAAGAACATAGCAAAGAGGTACCTAATTGTGCCTGAGATGGCTTGGGAAGGTTTTTTGGATAAGATACTGATTGAATTAAGACTTAAAATTTTGTGTAAATTATTAGGGAAAACTTGGGGCAGGACAAGAAGATAAAAAGGATATTTGAGGCAGAAAACAGCATTTGCAAAGGAGTTTCAAGAGTGTGTGGTATATTATAATAATTTAAAAAACTGAATATTTAGGCATGGCAAGTAAACAGGAGCCTATTGATAGAATGAAGAAATATTTCTGGAAAGGCAAGGTCCAGGTCAAGAAGGGTCTTCAATAAAATCCTATAACTTAAAATTTTATTCTGAATATGACACATGGTCAGGCTGTTTAATGGTAGCCATACTACCATTTTCATTAAGCTGTAACATACATATAGCAAAATGCATTGTGTACAACTCTACAAAATTTTAATATATAAACACCTTTTTAACTATCACCCAGATTAAGATATAAATCATTTCCAGCATTCCAGGTTCTCTCACACCCCTTCTCTTTCTATAACCACCCCTCACCCAGGTAATGAGTATCCTAATTTATATTATCATGAATTAGTTTTGCCTGTTCTTGTACTCTTTTTAGACTCTCTTCTTTCACTCCACATAACATTTGTGAGATTCACCCATGTTAATGCATGTAGTACTGTTTATTTTCTCATTGCTGTGTAGTCTCTTGTACGATTTTATCACAGTTGCTTATCCATTCTACTGCTCACTAACATTTACATTGTTTCCAATTTTTTGCTACAATAAAATGGAAGTACTATAAACATTCTTTGCATATGTTGATATGCTGCTTGCATTCTTTGATAGATGTACGCATTCTATTCTTTTGGGAGGATTCTCTTGGAGTGAAATTGAATGTCTAGGTTTAGTAGATAATGCCAAGAAGCTTTTCTACAGTGGTGTAAATGTACATGCTCACTAGCCATGTATGAGTAAGTTGATCCACATCTTCGTCAGTACCTGATTATTATTATTTTTTTGGCTGAGTTGGGCCTTTGTTGCGGTGCACGAGCTTCTCATCGTGGTGGCTTCTCTTGTTGTGGAGCACGGGCTCTAGGCGTGTGGGCTTCAGTAGTTGGGGCACACGGCCTTAGTTGCTCCGTGGCATGTGGGATTTTCCCAGACCAGGGATCAAACCCATGTGCCCTGCATTGGCAGGAGGATTCTTAACCACTGTGCCACCAGGGAAGCCCCAGTACCTGATTATTTTTAGTTGTTTTCTCTCTTTCTTTTTTTTTTTTTTGGCTCCACCCGCACAGCTTGTGGGAATCCGAACCAGGGATCAAACCCATGTCCCTTGCAAAGGAAGCGCGGGGCCCTAATCACAGGACCACAAGGGAATTCCCTAGTCTTTTTTCATTACTAGCTATTCTGGTGGATGCAAAGTGATATTTCATTGTAGTTTTAAATTGCATTTCCCTGACAATAATGATATTGATCCTTATTGGCTATTTGGATATCTTCTTTTAGAAATACTTGTTCAATTCTTTGGTCAATTTTTAAGTTAAAATTATTTTTTCCCTCTATCTTATTTGTAGGAGCTTTTTGTAAACTCAGGATACAAGTACTTTGTTAGATGTATTTCTTGTGAATATCTTCTCTGGACTGTAACCTTCTTTTTCAGTGTTTTTGATGAACTGAAGTTTTTAACAAAGTTCAATTTATTAATTTTTATTTTAGAGATTTTAGAGTTAGTGTTTCTTTGTGTCCTGTTTAAATCTTTGCCTATCACAAAGTCATAAAGATATTATCCTATGTTTTCCTCTATAAACTTAATTGTTTTAGCCTTCACATTTAGATTCACAATTCATCTCAACTAATTCTTATGGATGGTAGGAATTAGGGGTTAAAGTTTCATTGTTTCTCAGATATCCACTTTATCTACCATCATTGTTTAAAAAATCTCCCCCCACTTAACTGCAGTTACACCTTCATTGTAAATCAGGTGACTGTATATATGTGACTCTATTTCTGAACTCTCTACTCTGTACCAATATTGGTCTGTATGTCTATTGTCTTAGTTCAGACTGCCATAACAAATTACCATTGATGCATGGCTTAAAAGACAAATATTTATTTCTCACAGTTCTGGAGGCTGGGAAGTTCAAGATCAACATGCCTACAGATCCAGTGTCTGGTGAGAGCCCACTTCCTAGTTTGCAGTTGGCTGTCTTCTCATTGTATCTTCACATGGTGGAGAGCAGAGAGAGAGAGAGCAAGCTCTTCTGTCTCTTTTAGTAAGGGCACTAATCCCATCCCTGAAGGCTCCATCCTCAAGATCTAACTACCCCAAGGGCCCTACCTCCTAATAATATCACATTGGGAGTTCAGATTTCAACATATAAATTTTGGGGGGACACAAATATCTATTCTTTTGCCAATACCAAAGTGTAGTAATTACTTTACCTTCATAGTAAGTCTTCAAATCTTGTTGTTCTTATACAGGATTATCTTGGCTATCCCAAGTCCTTTGCTTTTCCATATAAATTTTAGAATCAGTTTGTCAATTACTACAAAATTGAGGCCTTCTGGGATTTTGATCGGGGCTGAATTTAATATATAGATAAAACTGTGGGGAATTGACATCTTAATAATAGTAAGGTTTTTTTCTTCATGAACATGGATTATCTCTCTTTTTATGAAGGTCTTTTTTTAATTTCTGTAGGCAGTGTCTTGGACTTTTCAGTGTAGAGGTCTTTCACAACTTTTGTTAGATTTATTCCTAGGAATTGAGTTTTTTCACGTTATTGTCAATGGTATAACTTCATAAATTTCACTTTCCATTATTTGTAGCTAGCATATAGAAATACAATTAATTTTTATATATTAACCTTGTATCTAACTACCTTGCTAAATTCAGTTATTTTTGTAGATTTTCATGGGTTTTCTATATATATAATCATATTATCTGCAAATAATGCAACTTTTATTTCCTTTCCAATTTCATACATTAAATTTTTTTTTAGTACTGGCTAGAACCTCTAGTATAATACAGACATACATTGGAAATATTGCAGGTTTGGTTTCAAACTACCACAATAAAGCAAATATCTCAATAAAGCAAGTCACATAAATATTTTGGTTTCCCAGTACATATAAAAGTTATGTTTACACTATAGTGTAATCTATTATGTGTGAAAGAGCATTATGTCTAAAAAAAACCTATATGGATACCTTAATTTAAAAATACTTTATTGTTTAAAAAATACTAACAATCATCTGACAAGGCAGGGTTACCTTCAAGCTGGCAACATAAAACAAGTTGGTGAGTATTTACTCTTCCACTATAGCCTGAAAGAGTTTGTTAATATTGGTATTATTTCTTTCATTAAATGTTAGGAATAATTTACCAATGAAGCCATATATGCCTAGAACTTTCTTTGTGGAAAGAGTTTTAATTTTGAGCACAATTTCTTTAACAGATATAAGACCATTCCGATTTTGTTCCCTTTCTTCCTTCCTTCTTTTTTCTTTCCTTTATATATTTTGAAGTTATGTTTTTAGGTGCTTATATTTAGGATTGTTGTGTGTTCCTTTGAATCAATACTTTAAACATTATCAAATGTCTCCCTTTATATCTAGCAATACATCTTGCCTTAAAGTTTACTTTTTCTCACATTAATATAGCTGTGATAGTTTTCTTTTGGCTAGGGTTTATTTTCAACCTTTATCTGTTCTTATCTTTACAGCATGTCTCCTATAAACAGTAAATATTGGGGTGCTGTTTTTTCAGTCATTCTGACAATATTTATCTTTTAATCAGAATCTTCCTGTACATTTAAGTACTGATATATTTAGATTTAAAGCTATCGTATTTTTTGTTTCCTATTTGTCTCATCCAGTCTTTGTTTTCTTACTTCTCCTTTCCTATGGTATTCATCATCATCTTCTTCTTCTTTTGGACCAGTGAATTTTTACTTACACATTTTATGATATTATTGTATTAAGGATCACTTTGGAACAGGGTTTCCCCAATCTCAGCACTATTGACATTTTGGACCAGATAATTCTTTCTTATGGAGGCTGTCTTGTGCATTAAATGACATTCAGCAACATCTCTAACCTGTACCCAGTGGCAGCACCTTTCTCCCCACAAGTTGTGACATCCAAAAAAGTTCAAGACATTACCAAATATTCCCTGGGGTAGCCAAATCAACCCTGGTTGAGAACCACTGTTCTAGATTAGTGCTGTCCAATAGAAATATAATACAAGCCACAGATGTAATTTAAAATTTTCTAGTAGCCACATTAACAAAGCAAACAGAGAGAAGTGAAATTACTTTAAAGAATATTTTTATTTAATAAAATATACCCAAGGTATTATCATTTCATAATATAATCAATAAAAAAATTGTTAGAGATATGCTACATTCTTTTTTCAAACTATGTCTTCCAAATCTGTGTTTTACTCTTACAGTACATCTCAACTTGAACTGGCCACATCAAGTACTTAATAGCAACATATGGCTAGTAGCTACCAAATGGACAATACTCTAGAGACCTCCGTATTTATCCTTGACTTATAATCATTAGTAGGTAAGTCAATAAATACAGTCAAAAGTAAATCAAAACTTCTAGCACAATAGAAGAACCTTACAATAGTTTAACTCCATCTATCTCCCATCTTCCCCATGTGGCATTGTTATCATGTATTTTATTTCTATATATGTAATAAACCCCACAAGACAATATATTGTTAGTGTTGTCTTTTGAAAAAAATCTGTATGCTTTTGCACTAACCCATATATTTACACTTCACTCCATTCTGCAGCTCTGTATTTCTTCTGGGATAATTTTCCTTCAGCCTGAAGATCTTTTAGGATTTATTGTTCTGTGAGTCTCCTGGCAACACATTCATTTAGCTTGCTTTCTGTCTTTATTTTACTTCATTTTGAAGAATATTTTTGTTGGGTACAGAATTTTAGGTTGGGAGTTATTTTCTTTTAGCAATTTAATTATTGCCATTCTGTGATATTTTCACCTTCTGCTGAAAGTCAATTAGAAATCTTATTGTTGCTCTTTTAAAGGGAATGCCTTCTTTTCTCTGGATGCTTTTAAGATTTTAAGTTTCCTTCCTCTGATTTCAGCAATTTTACTAAACTGTATCTGGGAATGATTATCTTTGCATCTACCCTGAAGCTCTTGAATCTGTGTATTGCTATCTTTTAATCAATTTTGGAAAGTCCTGATCATTATCTCTTCAAATGTTGCTTCAGCCCCATTTTTTTCTCTTCTCCATTCATGACTCCAATTATATGTGTGTTAGACTACTTGACTGTGTATACACATCTTTTATTACTCTTCTGTTTTTCTCAGTCTTTTTTCTTTCTGTGCTTCAGTATAGATATTTTCATTGGACCTGTTTTTGAATTCACTAGTCTTTCTAGTCTGCTTTTAAATGCATTTAATGAGTTCATTATTTCAGTTATTGTATTTTTCATTTCTGGATTATCCATTTGATGATCTTTTTTATGAATTTTAACTCACTCGAAGTTCTCCACAATTTCACCCACTTTTTAAAAACCTCATCTTTAAGTTTTAAAAACATATTTGTAATAGTGATTTTAAACTCCTTGTCTGCTTTCAACATGTGGATCATTTCTGGTTCTGACTCTATTTGTTATCTTGATTATTGGTGTCTCTTTTTTTCTCTTTATATGTATTGTAATTTTTAATTATATGCAGACATTGTCTTAATAGACCATAGAGAATACTGGTGATGTTATTTTCCAGAGATAGTTCACTCTTTTCTCTGCTAAATAAAGGAGTAAGGTGAAGATTACCTCAGTAAAATCTGGATTGAGCTAGGTTGGAGCTGAGTTTCAGTTTTAATGAAACTCATTCCACCTCTGAGGTGGCCCTTTTGAGCTTTCAATTGAAAGCTAGGTAGGTCTTCAGTACTCACCTACTGTGGGAAAAGCCTGAAACACCATTGGAGATTCATCCAGAAGTTTGGATATCATGAAACCACAAAAGATTTTACTCTACCTTTTCAATTTAACCCCATCCTCAAGTGTGACCTTCCCAGGTTGTTGATTGAAAGCCAAGTGAGTTTCTGTCTCCTCAGTCCTGAATTTTCTTTGGAAATTTCTTTGAAAACTTTGTAGTTTTGAACTTAATTCTTTTGTTTCTCTTCACATGCATGTTTTAAATCTAGCAAATTTCTTGAGAGGGATATCCGTTGTGTTTGTTTCAGGCCCATTCACTTTAGCAAGGCTCTTTGTCTCCTAAACACCATGAAATTTTACTCTGCCTCCCTGACCCAGGCCCACGAGCTTCCTGCTTCACTCTTTCAAAAAATCCCATGTGATAAACTGGTTGCACATTTGGGGTACCTCTAAATTCCAATCCATTATGCCAGCTGTCAAATGGCTTTCTGTTTCTTTTTCTCCCAAGGGAGTCCCTCTGACTAGGCCAAGCCCAATTCCTCAGTCTGTGCCTGGAATTAGCAAGTACAATGAGGAAAGAAAACAGTTGCCTATTGTCAGCTTACCTGGAGAGGGCTCTGCCTTCTGAAATTTTAATTCATCTAAATAAATATCGATGTATTTTAAAATATGATTTTTTGTAATTTATCCATTTTTTTCTAGTTGTTGCAGCAGAACATTGGTCTATCCTTCCCACTATATCCTATCTACAAGTGGAATTATCTTTTTCATTTAAAGTGAATTTTCCTGATTACTAATTAAATTGAGCTGCTTTCATGTATTTATGGGCATGGGATTTTCCTTTTTTGTGAGGTATATAAGTCTTTTACCCGTTTTTTCTACTAGGTTGTCTACTTTTTGATGGTTTGAAGGAGATTTTTATATATATTTTTTTCTATAATGAGTCCTTTGTGAGTTTTATGTGTTGCAAATATATTCCCTTCGTCTGTGGCTTTTTTTCCCTTTTCTGTGGATATGTAATATATCATAATAAAAAAGGTTTGAAAACATATTGGAAATGTTGAAATTAAGATTCCTGTGGACCATAAAAGTGGGACTGTCTAGGCCATGGTTATGGATTGGGGAGTATATTTGATGTTTTTTATGCATTGCATCAGATTTTCCACTAGTCTTCCTGGCCCTCAGCTGCTTGCTCAGCCCCAGCTACTGCCTCCATGACCAGTTCTACAGACTCCAATGATCCAAGTGGTCTCACAACTGAATCTTGAAGTCTCTGACTCCTGCCACAAATTCCAGACTCAGATGAAGGATTATGGCACAGGGTATGATATCTTGCTTATACAAAAAGTACAGGAGAGGCCAAGGGACTGGAAAGTATAGGGTAATTAACTCTGTGAGGGGAAACTTTGACAATGGGGGAGTGGACACAGGAGTGGCCAGCCAGTAAATTCTCTCTTCATTCTTTTTCAATAGATTTTTCTAGGGCATAGTGTTTCTGTAATACCTGCCTGGAGATGTCCTGTTTGGTAAGTTTCTGTTTGTGTAACTTTGAGAAGTAATGGCCAGTTTAGTAATATACCACATTATATTTGCTACCAACTTTCCCCTACCTCACTGCCCTTTTCCTCACTCTTACACGAGCGCTTCAGCTTTGCCTCACAATTTGTTTTCTAGGGAACCCAGGTTAATACAGCCTGTTAGTTAGCAGCCTTTCCTTCTCACCTGTAAATTCTATCTACTCTGAAGTATCCAATGTTATTTTCAGGTCCTGTTAAAATGCTGCCTCTTCTATATTACTTCCTGGATTCTTTTTATTTATTTATTTTTTCACTCAACTCTCAAAGAACTTTTCACCTTCCTTTACTATGATACTTACCATCTTCTACCTTGTAATATAATGGTAACCTTTTTACTAAACAAGCTGAACCTGGTACAGTGCTAACAGAAAGTAACTTTTTTCTTTCCCACTGATTCCTTCAAGACTGCTCTCTCAACTTTTTCTTCCCCATCCCTGGATGATACCTCAGGAGGTCCTGTGGCTTTGCAGGTCACTTTGCAGTAATTTTTTTAAAAAATCCCCCAGTCAAATAAGTGAAGTCTCTTTTTTGAAACTAAAAATGTCCAAACTCTCCTACTTCAAACTCTCATACAATTTAAACTCCTTTACCCAGCTTGACCTCTGTCAGATGTAAAATCCTGTGATGGAAAAAGTAACATAATTGACTTCTACTTTACCATTTTGCACTTTCACTCCTTCTCCCCCATTCACTAGACTATATCTAGACTGGAACAAGGGAGAGAGAGGACAGGTAAGAGGCAGAAAATTCTCACTAAACTAATATAGTTATAATCTTCCTTCAGGGTCTTCTTTATGGCAGTTACACAATCATTGGCTCTCTTTCACAGAGTGCTTTTGTGGGCTTTTTCATGGACACTTCTTTCCAATTCCTGGGGAATCTCTCTATAATACTCAATGTCTCTTTCATTTTATTGATTACAACTTCCCTGAACCTTAGTTTCTGGCAGTCCACCCATCTGTTGAGGTCACCTCACCCTCAAAGCAGTCCTTTTGTATGGAGTCCCTCTAAAGAAGACCTAATCAGGCTCACTGGCACCCTTCTAGTACAGTGGTAAGGACTGAAGCAAGACTTCAGTAAGTTGGCCACAAGATTTCTTACAGTGATTCTGAGTTTAGTGCCTTGACATTCAATAAATGTTAAATTTTGTTATTCAGGGACCTTCTGAATTCCTCAGTGCCTCCAGAAGAATTCAAGGTGTGACACAAAACTCTCAGCTTTTGGGAAGAGTTCCTCTCTCTTGCAATACTATTTTACCACAAACATCTTCTTTGGGACCATCAGAAGTAATCTTGTGATGCCATTTGTCCCTGTTTATATCAATCACTACAAAGAGCCCAGGTCTCTTATGTCATCCCTCTTACCTCTGAGTATAATCTCCATTGGACTATGTACATGTCATTACCTGACTTCTTTCCAACCTAGCTCTGTCACTGACTACCATAATGACACCCTAGACTTTGTCTTACCTATAACTATAAACTTCCTATAATGCTGGTTTCAAGCATTCTACTCTCCAACCATCATCTGTCTTTCTACTCACTCCTTCTGGGATCCTAACTCTGGTAATTCTCAAAGCCCCCTGAGAATTATAACCTATTGTTCCTATGACCTTTTAATTGTCCTTCATTATGGACAAACCATTCTTACCTAATTTAAACTCCATAGCCAATGATTATAATTATTTTCTTCAACCCAATTGCTTCTCTCTCACTCATATTCCCTTGGTAAAACTGGTTAAATTCAACTCTCTTTTTACCCTTTGACTACACTCACATCACTAAATATGACTCGAGAAAAACACATAACTTATACTGACTGCTCTCACTTTAAATACATAATCACTAATCTCAAGGGACCCTCAATGCTATTCAGAAATCATACTATATTATTCTAGTATGGGTAGTAGAAAAGTTTTTGCTCTTCTACTCTCCTAGAAAACTATTCACACCTTCTGTTTCCTCAGACCTCCAACTACTCCTCCCCCTTTTGCACTTTTCATGTAATAATTCTACTTCTTATTTTACTGAAAAATTTGAAGCAATCAGAACAGACCTTCCACAACTCCCAGCACACTCTCCTTGTTTCTCTCTGACTATTCCTTCTCCTTCTCTTTTGCTGATTCCTCTTCATTTCCCTGACCTCAAATATTGGAAGGTCTCAGTGCAGAAACATTTTACTTCCTCTATTTTACTCTCTAACCTTATACTTTCAGGCATCTCATCCAATCTAATATCTTTTATTTATTTATTTATTATTTTTATTTATTTTTTTTTCGGTACGCGGGCCTCTCACTGTTGTGGGCTCTCCCGTTGCGGAGCATAGGCTCCAGATGCGCAGGCTCAGCGGCCATGGCTCACGGGCCCAGCCGCTCCGCGGCATGTGGGATCTTCCCGGACCAGGGCACGAACCCGTGTCCCCTGAATTGGCAGGCGGACTCTCAACCACTGCGCCACCAGGGAAGCCCCAATCTAATATCTTTTAAATATCATGTATATGATGACAACCTCCAAATTTATATCTCCAGCCAGGCTTTCTCCCCTGAACTCCAGACTAATGTATATCCAACTGCCTACCCATCATCTCCATCTGGATATATGATAGGCATCTCATATTTTATATCTTACCCCCAAACCTGCTTCTACTACAGTCTTTGCAATCTCAGTTCTATTTGTTCAAACCTAAAACCTTGGAGGCAAATCCTACCGGCTCTCTCTATAAAACATATCTAGAATCTGATTATTTATCACTACTTCCACTGCTACCATCCTGGTCCAAGTTACCTTAATCTCCTGCCCAGATTATTGCAATGGCATCCTAACTGGTCTCTCTGTTTCTGTCCTTGTCTTTGTCATCCTTGTCAGCATAGCAGCCACAGTCATAGTGTTAAAATAGAAGTCAGATCATATTACTTTTCTCCTCAAAACTCCAATGGCTTCTTCTTGTCTCAGTTAGGGTAAAAGTAAGAGTCCTAACAATACTCTCCAAGGCTATCCATTATCTGTTTTACTATCTCCCTTCTGATGTCATCTCCTCCTATTTTCTCCTCACTCACTCTACTAATCCTACCATATTAGCTTCATTGCTTTTCTTTTCTTTTTTAAAAATTAATTAATTAATTTATTTTTGGCTGCATTGGGTCTTCATTGCTGCATGCAGGCTTCCTCTAGTTGTGGCAAGTGGCGGCTACTCCTCGTTGTGGTGCGCGGGCTTCTCATTGTGGTGGTTTCTCTTGTTGCAGAGCACAGGCTCTCGGCGCGTGGGCTTCAGTAGTTGTGGCACATGGGCTCAGTAGTTGTGGCTCACGGGCTCTAGAGTGCAGGCTCAGTAGTTGCGGCACATGGGCTTAGTGGCTCCGCGGCATGTGGGATCTTCTCAGACCAGGGCTTGAACCCGTGTCCCCTGCATTGGCAGGCAGATTCTTAACCACTGTGCCACCAGGGAAGTCCCATTGCTTTTCTTTGAATATGCCTATGACAGGCATCCTCCTGCCTGAGGGTCTTTGCACTTATTTTTCCCTTTGCCTTAACCCATATATTAATATTGGTTCATATTTTTAGGTGTTTTCTTAAATTTCACCTCATTAAGACCTTCCATAATCACCCTATTTAAATTTGCAACTCCTTCAACACTCTTTTTCCCTTTGCTATTTTATTTTCCTCATAGCACTTGCCATCTTATAGCATACCACATATTTTATTTGTATATTTTGTGTTTTGTCTTCATTCTCTCTACTAGAATGTAAGATCTATTAGGGTAGAAGTTTTGTCTGATTTGTTCTTTACTGTATCCCTAGAATCTAGAAAAGTGCTGAAAAAAGGATAGGCACCAAGTACATATTTGTTGACTACCCATGGGATGCCAGACTTTTACTAGTTGTTGAACATATTACTGTGAACAGACCATCATTCCTATCCTCGAGGAACTTATGGCCTAATTCAGGAAACCAACTTTAAACACAAAATTATCCAAATAAATATTCAACTACGTAAGTACCATTAAACAAAAGTACTGGTTGATACAAGGTCATTAAACAAGGGGCCATCCAACCTGCTCTAAGGAGTCAGGAAGGTTTTCCCTTATGAAATGATATTTAAGTTGATACCTGACTGATGAGATAACAAAGCATAACAAATAGAAGGAATAGCATATACAAAAGCCCCGAAGGAAGAAACAGCTTGCCCTCTTCACAGAACTACAAAATCCCTAATGTTACTGGAATATAGTGGTTGAGAGTATTTTCAATTTGTGTTTCTCTGAAAGCAGAGTCAGAGACACAGTCTTGGATGCAGGTAGTTTATTTGGGAGGCAGGTAGTTTATTTAGGAGGTAATCCCAGGAACCAGAAAGGAAGGAGTGAGTAGAGTGAAATAGCGAAAGAGGAAATCAAATATAAGGATGTGTTATTGAGTTTTTTTGTAATCCACTTTAAAGAGACTTGAGCATTTATCCACAACCCCACACCTTATCAATTGAGAGTTGCCCCAGATAGAGGTTAAATCCCCCACTCATCTGTACTGTGCTTGCCAAATGTGCTGAGCAAGCTTCCATGGTGTCTGGAGAAGGCCTGAGGATAGAATGCAGACTTATTTGAGTAGGACACTGGCAATATGAAGTGAACTGGAATGATGTAACACAGATATAGCTAAAATCAGAGCTACGTTCTGAATATGTGATATGGGTGGTACCAGAGATATCTGCTACAAAAGGGGAGAGTGCCATTGCTATAATAATTACTATTTTAAATTAAGAATGGAGTTGCCTCAGAACAAGAACAGCTAAATTTGGAATCATTGTATTTCAGTGCTTAACTTCTTTCCTTCTCAAAATCAAATTCAGTTTTTGGTCTAGTTAGGATGCAGTGAGAATATTTATTACATTTATATTTGTTGACTTCCTATTACATGAACTGCTCTCATGGAATTTATAGTTTATTTGGGGAGATAAGACAATTTTGTAAGATGTACAAATTGGTGAATGACTCAGAATAAAATATAAAAAATAAAGTGCCTCAAATTTAGAGACATGGAGTGTTCAAGAAGGTAAAATATTCCTAACCTCATTCTTAAAATATTAAATTGTTATTACTATAGGAAGTGGGGTACTTTGTGTATTTGACACCAGAAATGGATCATTTTGCTAACATATTCCTCCTCTAGATGACAAAATTATTTTTAGTGAAAATCAGAAAATAAAATGAATAATCATAATGGCCAGAAAAAAAAAGACAGACAGTGAAAATCTTTTTTGTTGAGATATAATTGACATCTAACATTATATTAGTATCAGGTATATAACATAATGATTCAATATTTGTATATATTGTGAAATGATTACTGCAATAAGTCTCATTAACATCCATCATCACATATAGTTAAAAAAATTTTTTCGGGACTCCCTGGTGGCGCAGTGGTTGAGAGTCCGCCTGCTGATGCAGGGCACACGGGTTCGTGCTCCGGTCCGGGAAGATCCCACATGCCATGGAGCGGCTAGGCCCGTGAGCCATGGCCGCTGAGCCTGTGCGTCCGGAGCCTGTGCTCCGCAATGGGAGAGGCCGCAACAGTGAGAGATTTTTCTTGTGATGAGAACTTTTAAGATCTACTCTCTTAGCAACTTTCTAATATACAATGCAGTATTAACTGTAGTCATCATGCTGTACATTACGTCCCCATGACTTATTTATTTTATAACTGGAAGTTTAAGGTTACATTTTGACCTCTTTCACCTATTTTTCATACCCCCCATCCCCTACTTATGGCAATCGCCAATCTGTTCTCTGTATCTATGAGTTCATTTTTTTGTGGATTTGTTTGTTTGTTTAGATTCCACATATAAGTGAGACCATATGGTATTTGTCTTTCTCTGTCTGACTTATTTCAGTCAGCATAATGCCCTCAAGGTCTATATATGTTGTTGCAATTGGCAAGATTTCCTTTTTATGGCTGAATAATATTCCATTGTGTATATATATTGCATTTTCTTTATCCAGTCATCCATCAGTGGACACTAGGGTTGTTTCAATATTATGGCTATTGTAAATAATGCTGCAAAAAACATAAGGTGCATATAGTCTTTTTGAGTTAGTATTTTTTGTTTCCTGCAGATAAATACCCAGAAGTGGAATTGCTGAATCATATGGTAGTTCTATTTTTAATATTTTGAGGACGCTCCATACTGTTTTCCATAGTGGCTGCACCAGTTTACATTCCCAACAAAAGTGCACAGGATTCCCTTTTCTCCACATCCTCACCAGTACTTGTCATTTCTTGTCTTTTTGATAGTAGCCATTCTAACAGGAGTGAGGTGATATCTCATTGTGGTTTTGATTTGCATTTCCCTGATGATTAGAGATGTTGAGCACATTTTCATGTACCTGTTGGCCATCTGTATGTCTTCTTTAGAAAAATGTCTATTCAAATCCTCTGTCTATATTTTATTTGGATTGTTGATTTTTTGCTGTTGAGTTGTATGGGTTCTTTATATGTTTTGGATGTTAACTCCTTATCAGATATAAGATTTGCAAATATTTTCTCCCATTCCATAGGTTGCCTTTTCTTTTTGCCGATGGTTTCATTTGCTGTGTAGAAGCTTTTTTGTTTGATGTAGTCTCACTTGTTTATTTTTGCTTTTGTTGCCTTTGCTTTTGGTATCAGATCCAAAAAAATCATTGCCAAGACAGATGTCAAGGAGTTCACTGCCTATGTTTTCTTCTAGGAGTTTTATGGTTTCAGGTATTATGTTCAAGTCTTTAATCCATTTTAGTTGATTTTTGGTATGATATAAAGCAGTGGTCTAGTTTCATTCTTTTGCATGTGGCTGTCCAGTTTTCTCAACACCATTTGTTGAAGAGACTGTCCTTTTCCCATTGTATATCCTTGGATCCTTTATTTGTAAATTAATTGACCATATATGCATGGATTGAAAATCTTCTTTTATTGAAAATAAAAAGGTAAATATTATAGCACAGAAAAAGAAAAATAAAATATTAATACTTTTTAATTTATTTTTTTAATTTATTAATTTACTTATTTATTTTTGGCTGCGTTGGGTCTTTATTGCTGCATGCGGGCTTTCTCTAGTTGCAGTGAACGGGGGCTACTCTTTGTTGTGGTGCGTGGGTTTCTCATTGCAGTGTCTTCTCTTGTTGCAGAGCACGGGCTCTAGGTGCACAGGCTTCAGTAGTTGTGGCACACAGTCTCATTACTTGTGGCGCACAGGCTTAGTTGCTCCGTGGCATGTGGGATCTTCCTGGACCAGGGCTCAAACCCATGTCCCCTGCATTGACAGCCTGATTCTTAACCACTGAGCCACCAGGGAAGTCCCTAATTAATTTAGTTTTAAAGGGGAAAGAAACTTATACTTACATCATGTTTTGTAATACATTTTGCAATAATGAATAACATTTTGTTTTTAAGCCTTCATGTTTGCATATTTGCCCATGACTTCATCAAAATTGATCTTCTTCACATACTCATATTTAGTAGAGAATGTATAAAGATTTGTCAATCTATTTTTACTCACTGATTGAAGAAATCTTTTTATTGACTTTAATTTAGAAAAGTTTCTTTCAAGTGAAGCAACATATCTACAAAAAGTTAGGAAAAAGGTTAAACAAAAAGGATAAGCTTGACAGAGATTTTAAGAAATCCCATTTTACAATAATTTTTTGAAATTATACATCTTTGCTTCTTCAGGATTGATTTTAGCAGCTTTCAAATGTTTCTGCATTTACATTTGAAATAGTAAACACAAATAAAAACTCCATATAATGATGTAAAATGACAGAATTGAAGAAATCAATTTCCTTTCTTCATCTTTACAATCTCTGTCTTATTATTTATATCAAATTTACTGTCTAAATGCAGAAATATGTAGTAGCACAGGGGTTGGAGACAAGAACAACATATGTAGTGAACTCAAGTAATTCTGAACCATTATGAACCTACTCTAAAAATAAATGTGTAGCTGAGTCTGAGTGTGTTTGAAGCTGATTCCAAGTTAACTTCCATGTAGAATACAATGTTTAAATGATTTTAAAATGTGCTAATTGAGGGGAGGGGTAGTTTGGGAGCTTGGGATTGACATGTACACACTGCTGTATTTAAAATAGATAACCAACAAGGACCTACTGTAAAAATAAATAAATAAATAGAAACAACGAAAAAAAAAAGAATACAAAAAATGTGCTAATTGGAAGCTTATGTATATATTATTCAAACACAATTATTTAGAACTTAGACTAACAAAAGATTTGGGGGACAGGATATTTTATCATTGATATGGTTTAGAAGTGCTGATATATGATGATAATAAAAGGCAGATCTACCTTTAGTCAGTTTTTAATTATTGTTTTTAATTCTCTACACTTAGTTCACCTCCTTATTGCCTTCATTCAGAGCAAACTACTCCCACTGTCCCATCCTTGGTATACCACTAACTCTAGATAGGTTTTAAACTTTATCCTAAACTATATCCTTATTTCTGAGATTTAGACTTAGAAGACCAGTGTATTATGCCAACTAGGAATTTGCATGAATTGTTTTGCATAAAAGTTGGGGAAAGAAGTCATAAAATCAGTAGGGTGAAAAGAAAAATTGGGAATACAACATGTAGTTTGTCTTAGAGAATGGGTCCAACTAATGGACTTAGGTTTGAAGCCCTTGGGTACTCTAACAAGATATGGAACAGGCTATTTTTAGAAAATACTCTGGGAGAATTTGGGTCACAATCAGCACTGCTTCATTCCCAGGTTTATAAAGTGTGGAAGAGGAGCATTCTCTTCTCTTCTGCCCTAAATATTGCCTATTGAAACTCTAAGAAATCCAACAGTATTTTGGCAGCTAAAGGATTTTAGCAGCTAAAGGATTTTAGCATATTGGTACTAGCAGCCTTGGGAGCATCAGGAAGCAGTGCCTTTGAAATAGACATCAAAATATTCAAGATGAGCCTCAGGACTAGTGTCAGTGAAGAGGCATCACTAAATAATTTCATGGGCAGTTGGAGGTCAGGAGATTTCACTGAAGGGAGTTTGGCAGGAGAGTATGACATGACAGGTGGTAGCAGAAGGACTATTCATGATGTTACATGAGATACTCTCAGACTTCCAGACATAACTGGGTGAGATTTTGGAGGTGAGAGATTAGATATCCTATAATAATAATAATAATAAATAAAACAACAAAAAGCCATTTCGAGTACCTAGGTATATGCAAAATTTCTTTCTTCTCATGGGATCATTCCAATGCTACAAACATGCTCTAGTGTTCCATCTTTAAAAACCCTCCCTTGACACTAAATTCACCTTCAGTCACCACCTCATTTCTTTCCTCCCTTTCACAGCAAAATTCTCTTAAGTTGTCAAACCTACTGTCCATTCTTCCTCATCTCCCATTTATTCTTCTTCCCAATTCATTCCAGCTTCTGCCCTTATCACTTCACTGAAACTACTCTTGTCAAAGTTATCAACAACCTTAGTATTACCAACTGCAATGAATAGTTCTCTTTCCTCATTTTACTTGACCTCTATGCAGTATTCAACACTTTTCTTCTTGAACTTTTTTTTTTTAATCTTTTGACATCACTGTATCCTGATTTTTCCCCCTACCTCTCTGGTTCCTCCTGCTCAGGCTTTTGTTTGTTTGTTTGTTTGTTTCAGATTCTTCTTGTACTTGAGCACGAAGTGTTGGAGTGTTCCTCAAGTCAATTTATTCAGTCCCAAAACTGTAAGGCTAAATTTCATACCCAGCTTTGACCTCTTTTCTGTGTTTAAGACACTCATATATAACCATTTATTTGATTTTTCCATTGTATATCTCAAATAATCATCTCAAGTTGAACAGATCTAAAACTGAACTTCTGCTATTCCCTGACTCTCCTTCCCCCAAAACCCTGTTCTTTCTTGGTTTTCCTCATAGTAGGCACTCAGTATAAATTAGTAGAATGAATGAATTAATGAATTAATGAATGAATATTTACATTGCCTCATTTCATTCTGACAATTATTGTAGGTGCTATTTTCAGCCCCATCTTAAAAATGAGGAAGGCAAAGTAAGGAGCAAATATATTAGAGAAGCAAAGTAAATAATAAAGAATGTAAAGAATATAAAATTTCAGAGCCAGGTTTTTAATCTCAGTCTGCTTTTCTCTAAAGCTCAAATGCTTCCCCTCTATGCTCTAAACGGCTTCTATCAAAACAAGGATGATTATCATAAATAAGATTGTATTTGTGACCATAAACTAGTGCAAACTGGAAGCATCAGCTACATTATTATTACAATGATGATAACAGTGATTACACAGAGCCCTTACTGGACACCTTTCACATACCAAGCATCATGAGAGGCCTTTTCTGTTTTAGTAATAGACTTTATCATTTAGAACAGTTTTAGATTTACAGAAAAATTGAACAGATAGTATAGAGAGTTCCCATTTACCCCCTTATCCACACAGTTTCCCCTATTATAAACATCTTTTGTTATTAGTATGGTACATTGTTATAATTAATGAACCAATAGTTGTATTATTTTTAACTAAAGTCCACAGTTTATTCATATTTTCTTAGTTTTTACCTAATATCCTTATTCTGTTCCAGGATCCCACCCAGGATCCCAAGTTACTTGTCTTATCTCTTTAGGCTCCTCTTGGCTGTGACATTTTCTCAGACTTTCTTTGCTTTCTTTGAAAGCCTTGACAATGTTGAGGAGTACTGGTCAGGTATATTGTAAGGTTGTTCCCTTATTGGAATTTGTCTAATGGTTTTCACATGATTAGATTAGTTATGGTTTATTTTGTTAATTTTTAGAAAAATCTTTATTTCTTTAGAGCAGTTTTAGATTCACAGAAAAGCTGAGAGGGAGGGACAGAGATTTCTCACATACTCCTTGCCCCTTACACATGCATAGTCTCCCCCGTTGTCAACATCCCTTACTTGAGTGGTACATTTGTTGCAATTGATAAACCTACACCAACACATCACAACCACCCAAAACCCATAGTTTACCTTATGGTTAACTCTTGATGTTGCACATTCTATGAGTTTGGACAAATATATAATAATATACATCCATCATTTTAGTGTCATACAGAGTATTTTCACTTCCCTAACAATCCTCTGCTCTGTCTATTCATCTCTCCAAACACCCAACCCCCGGAAACCACTGATCTTTTTACTGTTTCCATAGTTTTGGCTTTTCCAGCATGCCACACAGTTGGAATCATACAATATGTAGCATTTTCAGATCAGCTTCTTTCACTTAGTAACATGTATTTAAGATTCCTCCATGTCTTTTCGTGGCTTGATAGCACATTTCTTTTTAGCAGTGAATAATATTCCCTTGTCTGGGTGTACCACACTTTATTTATCCATTCACCTAGTAAAGGATATCTTGGTTGCTTTCAAGTTTTGGCATTTATGAATAAAGGTGCTGTAAACATCCGTGTTCAGCTTTTTGTGTGAACATAAGTTTTCAACTTTTGGGGTAAATACCAAGCAATACAGTTGCTGGATCAAATAGTAAGAGTAGGACTTCCCTGGCGGTCCAGTGGTTAAGACTCTGCTCTTCCACTGCAGGGGGTGTGGGTTCGATTGCTGGTCAGGAAACTAAGATTCCACATGCGCCGCGGTGCAGCTAAAAAGAAAGAAAACAAAAGTAGCAAAAAGAAAGAAAAAAAACCCCACATAGTACGAGTGTATTAGTTTTGTAAGAAACTGCCAAACTTCCAAGGTGGTTGTACCATTTTGCATTCACACCAGCAATGAATGAGAGTCCCTGTTGATCCATATCCTTGCCAGAATTTGATGTTGTCTGAGTTCTGGATTTTGGCCACTCTCATAGGTGTGTAATGGTATAAGTTACAGGGTTTTTGGAGGAAGATTACAAATGTAAAGTGCCATTTTTATTATATCATATCAAGGTTACATACCACCAACATGACTTATGACTGTTGATGTTGACTTTGCTCCCCTGACTGAGGGAGTGTTTGTCAGGCTTCTCTACTGTAAGGCTCTTCTTTCTTCCCCACTTTCCATATTGTACTCTTTGGAAGAAATTTTCTGTGTACAGCCCACACTCAGGAAGTGGGAACTTATCTCCCCTTCCTTTAAGTTGGAGTAGCTACATAATTTGTTTGGAATTCTTCTGCATGGGAGATTTATCTGTTCGCCCCCATTTATGAATTTATTCAGTCATTTATTTGTATCAATATGGACTCATGAATATTTATATTATACTTTTGGTTATAATCAGATGCTGCTTTAATTTGAACAATGCTCAAATTGTTCCAGCTCTGGCCATTGGGAGTTCTTTCAGTTGGCTCCTGTGGCCTATTGACATGTCCCACTAATATGTGTGTGTGTGTGTGTGTGTGTGTGTGTGTGTGTGTGTGTGTGTTTTGAATAATTCCTTACTTTCTGGTGCCACAAGATGATCCAAGCTATATTTACCCATCCGTATCTATATTAATCAAACATGCATTCTTACTGATGTCTTCAACTTGAATCCATTACCACATTCATAATTCTAGTCTATTTCCCTGGCTCTTCTTCTCTGTAACCTCCCAGTAATAAGAGGAAATGTATATATATTTGATCTTATTTATTCCTGTAAGAATAGCAATTATTATGTCATTTTATAGTTGAGGAAATTGAGGTTCAGAGATGATACATTTTTTTTCAAAGACACAGGGATTAAGAGGTAGAACTAGGACTTTTCCTGGAAGAAAAAGAACATTTAAGAGATGTAAATGAGAAGGTACTTGGTTTTTTAGTACGTGATCCTGTGAATTGGTAAAGTGGATTAAGGCTTTGTTGGCATGGCCCTGAATTAAACATGGATTGTTTCAATGTTGTGTGTACCTCTTTCAGGAGCAAACTATTATACTGAAAATTTGTTATTAATTATATGCCACTCCATGAATCACCTGAAAGACTATTTAAATTTTATATCTTCTAAAAGAGGCATGATTTGCTCTTAAATTATAAAGATCATTTTGTGTTATACATTTTAAATCAGTTGATTAAAGGATAATAAATAGGAGTGGATTAGATAGGGTAATTGCACCTCTAGTCAAATTTTCCTGCCCCACTTAAAAACTTAAAACAACAACCATGCCCCCCCCACAAATTATGGCTTACTTTAAAATCTTTATCTTTGACTGCTTATTGAAAAGGGAGCTCTGTGATAGAAGAGCTTAAGAAACACTGAATATATATCAATCCCCTTTTGCAAATTCATGTTTGCTTACTAAAGTAAGTGATAAAGCCTGCAATAAAAAAATTACTTCAACTTTTGAGTAACTGCTTCCTAAATTTATTTGTCCATAAACTGCTTTTTTCATGTAAGGGCTATTAATATCCCATAGATCGATATTTGGAACACAATTATTTATTCATTTCATAAGAGAAAGAACCTTGTTTATTTTTTCTGTTTTCAGAATTCAAAATAGGGCCTGGCACATAATAGGTCCTCAATTAATGTTTGTTAAATAAGTGGATGAGCAAATGTTTATTAAGCATCTGCTGTATGCCAGTCACAAGCAATACAATGGTGGAAAAATAAACATGGTTTCTGCCCTATGTAACTTACAGTTTACCAGAGAAGATTGTAAATAAGCAAGTAAAAAGAATTAAATTTTAGATAAAAGTTATTATGGAAATAATAACAATGTTGAGATGGAGAATAAAGGAGGAGACAGGAATGGTACACTAGAAGATAAGCAGCTAGCCCTTCAAAGCATTTACGCAAACAAGTCAACAGTTAACCGGAATCTGAATATTTCTAACATCAACCTTCATTCAGAATCCATGTTGAAATCATTGACATTAATCAAAGTCCTTGCACTAAATGGATGGCTTGCTCAAAAGGACTTAAACTGCCACCATGGAGAACAGTATAGAGGTTCCTTAGAAAACTAAAAATAGAACTACCATATGACCCAGCAATCCCACTACTGAGAAAACCATAATTCAAAAAGAGTCATGTACCACAATGTTCATTGCAGTTCTATTTACAATAGCCAGGACATGAAAGCATCTTAAGCGTCCATCAACAGATGAATGGATAAAGAACATGTGGCACATATATACAATGGAATATTACTCAGCCATAAAAAGAAACAAAATTGAGTTATTTGTAGTGAGGTAGATGGACCTAGAGCCTGTCATACAGAGTGAAGTAAGTCAGAAAGAGAAAAACAAATACCATATGCTAACACATATATATGGAATCAAAAAAAAATGGTTCTGAAGAACCTAGGGGAAGGGCAGGAATAAAGATGCAGACATAGAGAATGGACTTGAGGACATGGGGAGGGGGGAAGAGTAAGCTGGGACGAAGTAAGAGAGTGGTATTGACATACATACACTACCCAATGTAAAACAGATAGCTAGTGGGAAGCAGATGTATAGCACAGGGAGATCAGCTCTGTGCTTTGTGACCACCTAGAGGGGTGGGATAGGGAGGATGGGAGGGAGACACAAAATGGAGGGGATATGGGGATATATGTATATGTATAGCTGATTCACTTTGTTATAAAGCAGAAAGTAACACACCATTGTAAAGCAATTATACTCCAATAAAGATGTTAAAAAAAAAACTCAATGGATGTGTTCAACAGCAGAAGAGAGGGATCAGAGGAAAGAATCAGTAAACTGCAAGATAGAACAATAGAAATTACTCAGTCTGAACAACAAAGAGAAAATAGACTTAAAAAAATGAACAGAGCCTCAGGAATATGTGGGACTATAACAAAAGATCTAATATTTATGTCATTAGAGTCCCAGAAAGAAAAGAGAAAGAAGACATGGCTGAAAAAATACTTGAAGAAATAATTGCTTAAAACTTACCAAATGTGGCAAATAACATAAACCTACATATTCAAGTATCAAAGTAAACCTAAAGAAATCCAAACCAAAACACATCATAGTTAAAATTTTGAAAACTAAAGACATTAAAAATCTTCAAAGCAAGGAAAGAGAGAAACAACACCTTGCCTATCAGAGAAAAACAATTCAAATGACAATGGATTTCTCATGAAAAGCCACGGAGGCCAGAAAGAAGTAGTACAACACTTTTCAAATGCCAAAGATAAGAACTCTGAATCCAGAATCCTACATCCAGCAAAAATGGCCTTAAGAAATGAAGGGAAAATCAAGACATTCTCAGATGAAGGAAAGCTAAAAAATTACTATCAGCAGATCTACACTAAAAGAATGGTTAAAGGAAATTCTCTAAACAGAATGGAAGAAACTAAAAGAAACAACCTCAGAGCATCAGAAAGGATGAAACAATATAGTAAGCAATATATGGTTTAATAGAATAGATTTTCCTTCTTTTTTGAGGTTTCTAAAACATGTTTGACAGCTGAAACAAAAATTGTTACACCGATGTGGTTATAAATATCTGTAGAGGAAATATTTTAAACAATTATATTATAAAAAGGGGGAGTGTAAAGAAACACAAAGGAAGGTACTCCCCTCAACTGATAAGAAGACATCAAGTAGACCATGATAAGTTTCATATGTATGAGGTATACCTAGAGCAATCCCTAAAAATACTGTACAAAGAGACGCACTCAAAACTATTACAGATAGCTGAGGCGATCCGGCACTGGAGCCTGCCCGGGCTCTTTGGTGGGGCTGGTGGCGGATTCTGGGAGGGCTCACACCGGGGAGTGCTTCCCAGAACTTCTGCTGCCGGTGTCCTTGTCCTCGCGGTGAGACACAGCTGCACCCCCGCTTCTGCAGGAGACCCTCCAACACTAGCAGGATTGTTTTGGCTGGATTACTTGTGAAACTAATAAAGCTTAAGCTTCAGACTTCTACTTGCATGGGCTCCTTCTAAGGCAGTGTGGAGGGTGGACCCAGGACAATGGCTGCTGCTCATAATTTGGAGATGGAGGAGGATGTGAATCTGAATAGGGATAGAGAGATGAAAGAAAAGCTGGAAGAGCAGAAAATGAGAGAGGACAGGGCAGGTAAAGATCCCTTCAAGCCTAAAATGATCCACAGGATTGTCTCAAAATGGATGCTTCCTGAACCGTTGCAAAGAACATACCTGGAAAGAGCTAACTGCCTCCCACTCCTGTGTTCATCATCTCCATCAGCATCGCTGAGGATCTCTTGCCAGCTTCATCTTTGACCCACTCAGATCTCTTGTGGGTGCTCAGGAGGAGTCTATGCTCTGATGGGAGGCTATTTTATGAATGTTCTAGTGAATTTTCAAGAAATGATTCCTGCCTTTGGAATTATCAGACTACTCATCATCGTCCTTATAATTGTGTTGGACATGGGATTTGCTCTCTACAGAAGGTTCTTTGTCCCTGCAAATGGGTCCCTGGTGTCTTTTGCAGCTCACATTGCAGGTGGATTTGCTGGAATGTCCATTGGTTATACCGTGTTCAGCTGCTTTGATAAGGCACTGCTGAAAGATCCAAGGTTTTGGATAGCAATTGCAGCTTATTTAGCTTGCGTCTTATTTGCTGTGTTTTTCAGCATTTTCCTATCCCCAGCGAACTGACTTGCCCCTAACACAAAACAATTAATAAAAAGAGCCATCTGGGAAAAAACTGGAGAACTCTCTATGAAGAAACAGAGAAGTCCCAGCAAATGCTAACAATTTTATAAAGAGGACAAAACACGCTTGAAGTCGTTGGTTTCAAAGACTACTTACAAAAGGAGTTAGGGTTTAAGGAAGGGGCTCTTCTGAGTGCATGAGGGGGAAGAGGAAGAGAGAAAAGGAAAGGGAAGTGAGAACCAAAGATTGGCTTTTTCCCAGGCGTGCTGCATGAGGGTATGTATCCTCTAAAAGAGACTTGCTCTCCTAGTAGGGTATAGTATAGAGATTGCTTGATAGAATCCACAAATAATGTTCTATGCTGAAAATAAAAACTTTTCACATCTGTCAAAAAAAAACTACTATAGATAAATCAAAATGGAATTCTAAAAATTTCAAATAACACAAAGGAAGTCAGGAAAGAAAAACAGAAAAATGAAAAACAGAGAGAACAAACAGAAGGTAAAAAATAAAATGGCAACTTAACAGATCAACAATTACCTTAAATGTGAATGGCCTAAATACCAGTTAGTAGGGACTTCCCTGGTTGTGCAGTGGTTAAGGGTCTGCCTGCCAATGCAGGGGACATGGGTTCGAGCCCTGGTCCAGGAAGATCCCACATGCCTTGGAGCAACTAAGCCCATGAGCCACAACTACTGAAGCTCACATGCCTAGAGCCCATGCTCTGCAATAAGAGAAGCTACCGCAATGAGAAGCCCGCACACTGCAACAAAGAGTAGCCCCTGCTCACTGCAACTAGAGAAAGCCTGCATGCAGCAACAAAGACCCAATGCAGCCAAAAATAAATAACTAGGTTTATATTTTTTAAAAAACCTAATTAGTAGACAGAGCTTGGCAGAGTGAATTTAAAAACATAACCCAACTATATTGCTGTCTAAAAGAAACTTCAAATATAATGATCTAGGCAGGTTGACAGTAAAAGAATAGAGAAAGAGACATCCTACAAACATTAATTAAAAGAGAGTAGCAATGGCTATATTAATATCGATAAAGTACAGTTTAGAGCAAAGACAATTACCAGAGACAGATAAATGCATTATATAATGATCAATCCGCCAAGAAGACACAGTAATCCTAAATACATATGCACCAAACAACAGATCTGAAAAACATGTGAAGAAAAAACTGATAGAACTGAAAGGACAAATCCACAATTATAGCTGGAGACTTCAATACCCATCTGTCAACCACTGATATATTGGATAACAGATTTAAATATAAGAGCTAAATCTATTAGAAGAAGAAAAAAGAGAATGTCTTCATGATCATGAATTAAGCAAAGTTTTTGCAGAGAGGACCCTGAAAACCATGACAGAAAAAAATAATAAAAGGGCTTCATCAAAATTTAAAACTTCTGCTTATTGTAAGGATATACCATATTTTGTTTATTCACTCGTTGGTTAATGAACATGTGAGTTGTATCCACTATTTCGGCTATTATGAATAATGCTACTATGAATGTTTGTGTACATAATTTTTGTGAACATACGTTTTCACTTTTCTTATATATACACACACACACACACACACACACTGCAAGCAGAGTTTCTGGATCATATGGTAACTCTATGTTTAACAATTTGACGAACTGCCAAACTGTTTTCTAAAGTGGCTCTACTATTTAACATTCTTACCAACAGTGAACGAGGATTTCAATTTCTCCACATCCTTGTCAACACTTACCATAGTCTTTTAGATTGTAGCATCCTACTCTATGTGAAGTGGTATCTCCCTGTGACTTTGATTTGCTAATGATATTGAGCATCTTTTCATGTGCTTACTAACCATTAGCATATCTTCTTTAGAGAAATATCTATTAAAATACTTATGCCCATTTTTAAATTAGGTCATTTGTCTTTTTATTATTGAGTTGTAAAAATTCTTTATATATTCTGGATACAAGTCCATTATCAAATATATGATTTGCATATATTTCCCTAAAATCCATTTTGAGCTTTTGTGTATGCTATAAGGCTCAAGATTAACTTTTCCCATTTAAATATCATTTGTTAAAAATATTAAACTTACTCTTTTGAATTATCTTGGTATGTTGAAAATCATTTGGCCATAATTGCGTAGGAGTATTTCTGCAGATTCGATTCTGATTCATTGATTTATGTATCTGTCCTTACACCAAGATCACAATTTTTTGATTAGTGAATTTTTGATTGTTCTTTTATTGTAAAATATATACAACAAAAATTACCATTTAAATATTTTTATAAGTACAATTTAGTGGAATTAAGTTACATTCACAATGTTGTGCAGCTATCACCACTATTTCCAGTAACTCTGTACATATTGAACAATAATTCCCCATCCCCTTCTCCCTCCAGCCCCTGGTAACCACTATTCCACTTTATGTCTCTATGAATTTGCCTATGCTAAGTACCTCATATAAGTGGAATCGCACAATATTTATCATTTTGTGCCTGGGTGACTTCACTTATATTGTTTCTGAGGTTCATTCTTGTTGTAGCATGTATTAGAATTTCTTTCCTTTTTAAGGCTGAATAATATTCTGTTGTATGTATATACCACATTCTGCTTATCCATTTAACTGTTGATGGACAAGGGTTGTGGCTTCTGGCTATTGTAAACAATGCTACTGTGAACATGGTACAAGTATCTGTTTGAGTCTCTGCTTTTAATTCTTTTGGGTGTATACCTGGTAGTAGAATTGCTGGGTCATCTGGTAATTCTCTGTTTAACTTTTTGAGGAACCATGAAAACTGTTTTCCATAGCACCTGCACTATTTTACATTCCCACCAACAATGCATGAAAGTTCCAATTTGTCCATGTCCTCACCAACACTTGTCATTTTCCTTTTTTTAAAAAAAATAATAGCCATCCTAATGGGTGCAAAGTGACATTTCATCATGGTTTTGATTTGCATTTCCCTAATGATCAGTGATGTTGAGCATCATTTCATGTGCTTATTGGCCATTTGTATTTCTTCTTTGGAGAAATGTCTATTTGAGTCCTATGCCCGTTTTTATTTTTTAAATTATTTATTTATTTATTTGGCTACATCGGGTCTTAGTTGCAGCACATGGGATCTTTGTTGCAGCATGTAGGCTCTTTTGTTATGGTGTGTGGGCTCTCTTGTTGTGGTGCGCAGGCTCCAGAGTATGCATGCTCAGTAGTTGTGGCATGTGGGCTCTAAAGTGCGTGGGCTAAGTTGTCCCGCAGCATGTAGGATCTTAGTTCCCCAACCAGGGATTGAACCCACGTCCCCTGCACTGGAAGATAGATTCTTAACCATTAGACCACCAGGTAGGTCCCTTATGCTCATTTTTAAACTGGATTTTTTGTTGTTGTTGAGTTGTAGGAGTTCTTTATATATTCTGGATATTAATCCCTTATCAATTAATTCTGGATATATGATTTGGAAATATTTTCTCATCTGTGGGTTGTGTTTTCATTCTCTCGATAGAGTCCTTTGGTTCACAAAAGTTTTTAATTTTGATGAAGTTCAATTTATTTTTCCTTTTATTGCCTGTGCTTTTGATGTTGTATCAAATAAATCACTGCCAAAACCAATGTCATGAAGCTTTCACTCTATGTTTTATTTTAGGAGTTTTATGGTTTTAGCTCTTACATTTGGGTCTTTGATTCATTTTGAGTTAATTTTTGTATGTGGTGTAGGGTAATGCTCCAAATTAATTCTTTTGCATGTGGATATACAGTTTTCCTAGTAAAATTTGTTGAAAAAACTATTCTTTCATTTAACGATCTTGGCAGCATTATTGAAATCATTTGACCATATATGTGAGAATAGAGTTCTGGGCTCTTTTGTGTGTGTGTGTGTGTTTTTGCTGGTGGGGGCACTCTTTATTCTATTCCATTGGTTTTTATGTCCATCCTCATGCCAGTACCACACTGTTTTGATTACAGTAGCTTTGTAGTAAGTTTTAAAATAAGGAAGTGTGAGTCTTCCAGCTTCATTCTTATTTTTCAAGGTTGTTTGGGCTATTTGGAGTCTCCTGAGATTCCATATGGATTTTAGAATGAGTTTTTCTATTTCTGAAAAAAAAATGTAGTTGGGATTTTGATAGAGATTGCATCGAATTGGTAGATTACTCTGGGTAGTATTGTCATTTTAACAATATTAAGTCTTCCAACCCATGAATATAGGGTGTCTTTCCATCTATTTATGCCTTCTTTAATCCTTTCTTTTTAAATTCCTTTCAGTGGTGTTTTCTGCTTTTCAGTGTATAAGACCAGTTAAATTTATTCCTAAGTATTTTATTCTTTTTTGATGCTATTGTAAGTGGAATTATTATTTTGATTTCCTTTTTGAATTGTTCATTGATAGTGTATAAAAATGCAACTGGTTTTTGTGTGTTAATTTTGTATCCTGCAACTTTGCTACTCTGCTGAACTGATTTATTAGCTCTAAAGTGTGTATGTGTGTAGAATTTTTAGTGTTATCTACATATAATATATCATCTGCAGACAGAGATAATTTTACTTCTTCCTTTTCCATTTGTATATCTTTTATTTCTGAAGTTTTTAAAAAAATTATTTCCCATTATGGTTGTTTTTTAATTGAAGTATAGTTGATTTACAACATTGTGTTAGTTTTTGGTGTACAGAAAAGTGATTCAGTTATACATATATACATATATTCCTTTTCATATTCTTTTCCATTATGGCTTATTACAGGATGTTGAATATAGTTCCCTTTGCTATACAATAGGACTTTGTTTTTTATCTATTCTATATATAATAGTTTGCATCTGCTATTTCCAAGCTCTCAATCCAACCCCCTCCTTCCCCTTGGCAACCATAAATCTGTTCTCTATGTCTGTGAGTCTGTTTCTGTTTCATAGATATGTTCATTTGTGTCATATTTTAGATTCCACATATAAGTGATATCATATGATATTTGTTTTTCTCTTTCTGACTTACTTCCCTTAGTATTATAATCTCTAGGTCCATCTATGTAGCTGCAAATGGCATTATTTCATTCTTTTTTATGGTTGAATAATATTCCATTATATATATATCACATCCTCTTTATCCATTCATCTGTCGATGGACATTTAGGTTGTTTCCATGTCTTGGCTATTGTAAATAGTGCTGCTATGGACATAGGGGTGCATGTATGTTTTCAGATTATAGTTTTGTCCAGATATATGCCCAAGAGTGGGATTGCTGGATCATATGGCAACTTATTTTTAGTTGTTTCTGGTTTTTTTTTGTTTTGTTTTGGCCATGCCACGTGGCATGTGGGATCTTAGTTCCCCAACCAGGGATCGAACCCGTATCCCTGCCATGGAAGCATGGAGACTTAACCAAGTACCTATTTTTAGTTTTTTGGGTAACCTCCAACTGTTCTCCATAGTGGCTGCACCAATTTACATTCTCACCAACAGTAAATGAGGATTTCCTTTTCTCCACACCCTCTCCAGCCTTTGTTATTTGTAGACTTTTTGATGATGGTCATTCTGACCAGTGTGAGGTGGTACCTCATTGTAGTTTTGATTTGTATTTCTCTAATAATTAGTGATGTTGAGCATCTTTTCATGTGCCTATTGCCCATCTGTATGCCTTCTTTGAAGAAATGTCTATTTAAGTCTTCTGCTCATTTTTTGATTGGATTGTATGTTTTTTTGTTATTGAGTTGTATGAGGTGTTTGAATATTTTGGAAATTAAGCCCTTGTTGGTTGCATCATTTGCAAATATTTTCTCCTAGTCTGTATGTTATCTTTTTGTTTTGTATATGGTTTCCTGTGCTGTGTAAAATATTTGTGAAGTTTTATAGTACATCTTGAAATCAGGTAGTTAGTCCTCCAACTTTATTTTTCTCTTCAAAATTATTTTGACTCTTCTAGGAACTTTGCATTTTCATACAAATTGTAGAATCAGGTTGTCAATTTCTAACAAAAAGTATCCTCTAGGCATTTGAATGTGATTCTGTTGAATCCATTAATCAATTTGAGAAGATTAACATCTTAGTGGTATTGAGTTTTCCAATCCATGAGCCTATTATATCTCTCCATTTATTTCTAAATTTTATTGGCAATATTTGTGGTTTTAAATGTATAGGTTGTGCACACATTTTGTTAAGTTTATCAGTAAGTAATTTGTGTTATTAGTAAGTAACTTCTTTTCTAATGTCTGTGCCTTTTATTTCTTTTTCTTAACTATTTCACTTGTTAGGATAACAAATACAACATTGAATACAAGCAGTGACAGAGCGCATCCTTGCTGTGTTGTTGATCTGATGGGGGAAAGTATTCAGACTAATAATTAAATATGAGGTTAGTTGTAATTTTTGCATAGATGACCTGTTGAGGTTAAAGAAGCCCCATTTTATTACTATTTTTTACTTTTTATCATGTATGGATATTGAGTTCCTCAAATGTTTTTTCTACATCTATTGAGATGATTATATGTTTTCTCCTGAATTCTGCTAACATAGTGAATTAAATTGATTGACCTTTGAATGTTAAACCAACCTTGTATTTCTGGGCTAAACTTTACTTCCTCAAGCTATATTATATATTGCTGAATTCTACCTGCTAATATTTTGTTAAGAAGTGTTTTATCCATGTGTATGAGAGATATTCTATAGTTTTATTTTCTTCTGATACCCAGTTTTGGTATCAGGGTAGTGCTGATGTCATAAAATGAATTGTAAAGTATTTCTACTTCCTCTATTTTCTGAAAGAGTTTGTGTAAGGTTAGCCTTGGTTCTTCCTTAATAGCTTGATGAAGTCAAAGCAGTGAGGTCATTTGTGCCAGGAGTTTCCTTTGCACAAATTTTTTTAAAATTTCCTTTGGCTTTGTTGAGTCTTAGTTGCAGTGCACGGGATCTTTCGTTGCGGTGCATAGGCTTCTCTCTAGTTGTGGTGCACGGGCTTCTCTCTCTAGTTGTGGCCTGCAGGCTCCAGAGCGTGTGGGCTCTGTAGTTGCGGCACACGGGCTCTCTAGTTGTGTGGCGCATGGGCTTAGTTGCCCCACAGCATGTGGGATCTTAGATCCCTGACTGGGGATCGAACCAGCATCCCCTGCATTGCAAGATGGATTCTTAACTACTGGACCACCAGGGAAGTCCCTGAATAAGTGTTTTAAACTAAGATTTCAATTTCTTTAATAGCTAAAAGGCTATTCAACTCATCAAATTTTTATTTCTTCTTGATTCAATTTTGTTAATTTATTTATCTGTTTTCTTCAAGAAGAAATGTGTCCTTTTCTTTCAGGTTGTTGAATTTATTGAGATAAATTTGTTCATAATTTTTCTGTTATCCTTTAAAAATCTGTAATGATTAATTTTTGTATTTGCTATTTCTTGATCAACATAGCTAAAAGATTTATAAATATTTTTAACCTTTTCAAAGAACCAGCTTTTGGTATCCTCTAACAAAGATATTCTCCTAATCACAATGCCATTATCTCACCCAGGAAATTTAACATTGATATGTTAATCTTGTCCATTATACAGTCCACATTAAAATTTCCCTAGTTGTCCAAAAATGTCCTTTAAAGTTGTCTTTTATTCAATCAAGGATCCAAGATAAGGCCATGCATTATTGCTGCATGTGTCATCTCTTTAATCACTTTTAATCTGTAACAGTCCTGTCTGCTTTTTTCTTTGATAACATTGATATTTTTAAAGGGTCTAGCCAATTGTCTCACAGAATATCTCACAATCTGTTTTTGTCTGATTGCTTTCAAAATTAGACTCAGGCTAAACATTCTTGGCAAGAAATTTCACGAGTAAAATTGTGTTCTTCCCACTGTATCATATCAGGAGGTACTTAATGTCAATTCATTCCATTACACTCATGCTAAGTTTGATCACTTGATTAAAGTGATGTCCAAAATGTCTCTCCATTGTAATAATACGTTTTCCCCTTTAGGGTTAATAAGTAATCTTAAGGGTGATACTCTGAGTTCATGTAAATGATGCTGAAAAGTCGGCCTCTGTGCACCGGTGCCGAATCGAACCCTGGAGACAGAGTTTTTGGTGAAGTAGAGAAGAATAGCTTTATTGCTTTGCTAGGCAAAGGGTGACACAGCAGACTCCTGCCCTGAAAAACTGTGTGTCCCACACCCAGGAGGATTTGATGAGGAGTTTTATAGCAATGGTTCAAGGGTAGGGTTGCTGATAAGGATTAGGGTGTGTGCAGGGCCTGCACTCCTTTAATCTGGTCTCAGGTAGTCTCCTGATGAGCTTCTCTGGTTCCTTTAATCTGACCTCACATGGTCTTCTCTGGAATGAAGAATGCTAGCATCTTCCATTTGTTGGGGGTTTTAGTTCTGTAAAGAGCTCAAAGATATTGTTATAGGTATCCCTTGAGGTGGAACCAGGACCCTGCCCCAAGTCTGTACCATTATTTCTTGACTACTCCTCCCTTGTCTCTGCATCCCCTCCCTTCCCTGATTAGCAACTGTTCGAATATGCCCTTTGGAACTCAAGGAAGGTCATGAAGGCTGGAGTCTATTCCCTATAAGAAACAAGGGACATGGAAGGTCTTCCGTGCCCAGGAGCCTCACAGGGTCCTGCTCGGTTTCATAAATATCTTGTTACCCTGCCAACTTTCATACAATGGTTTCTAACTAAGTACTATTACACTGGTGGTTACAAAATAGCATTTCTTAATTCTCTCCTTCATTCTACTTTCCTTTTTCATTCAACACATATTTACTGGGTGTCTACCATGTGCTAGGCACCATGGTAGGAACTGGGGATAGTGAGGTGACAAAAAGAAACACATTTCCCCATTCTCATGGAGAGAAATAAATAAGGAAATGGTCTCTTCTTAGCACTCCAAGAAGGAGCTAACTAAAGAACATGTCCTACTTGGACTCATCATCATCTTTATATCAAGTAAAGGGCAGTAGACACATGTCTGGGTTTTGGTGTATTTTGTTGTTTGATTTTTGTTTTGCCTCCCTCTTTCTCTTTTTTAAAAAGATTTTATATATAATTCATATATCATAAAATTCACCCTTTTAATAAAGTGAACAATTCAGTGATTTTGGCATATTTGCAAGTTGTGTAGCAATCACCACTATTTAGTTCAAGAACATTTTTATCACTCCTAAAAGGAACTTTGTACCCTGTGATAGTCATTCCCTATTTCCCCCTCCAATAGCCCCTGACAAGAATTAGTCTACTTTCTGTGTATATAGCCAATTCTGGACATTTTATATGAATGGAATCATACAATACGTAGTCTTTTATGTCTGGGTCCTTTCACTTAGCATAATGTTTTCAAGGTTCATCAATGTTGTACCATGTATCAGCACTTCATTCCTTTTTATGTCTGAAAATATTCCATTTTATGAATATATCATATTTTGTTTATCCATTCATCACTCCAAATAAGTTTATACCACTCTTTCTAACTTTTAAATGGCTGCATAATTCTCTGTTGTGTAAATGTGCTACAGTTTATTCTAACTAGTCTCTTGTGGATGAACATTTAGGATAGTAACAATATTTTGCTATTACAAATAATGTTTGTTTGTAATGCTGTTACAAACACTTACACATAATGAAATACTTTACATATATTCTTCCTATTTTGAAGGTGTAGTTTCAGGTTAAATTCCTACAAGTAAGATTCTAGGGTTAAAACCCAAACGCATATGTACTTTTGTTACGTGTTGCCAAATTCACTTCACAGAATTTGTACCATTATTTTTTTCCCACCAGCAATGAATAGAGTGCCTGTTTCCCCATAGCCTCACCAACAGAATGCACTGTACATTTTTTACCAAATTAAAATTTTTTCTACCAAAGTTATCAGTGAGAATTATACTTTTACTTTGCATTTATCTAATTTTGAATGAAGTTGAATATTTTTTCAGATGTTTAAAGACCATCCTAGTCTCTCCAGCCTTATGTGACTGGCCCAGATGAGAAGAACCCTGTAGTCAATCCACAGAACCATGTTCAATAATAAATCTAATTGTTTTAAGCCACTAAGTTTTTGGGTGGTTGGTTAACTAGCAAAAGCTAACTCATATAATCCTATTAGCCTATTAGTCACAAATCTTATGAGAGCCTAAATACAAGGGGCTGGAAAGTACAGTCTGCCTCTTGTGAGAAGAATAACAAATTTACCTGGCAAAGGATATAGATACAGGGAGCAGTGAATAATTGGTCTTATAACTCAACCTACCACAGTATTTTTCTTTGCTCCTATCTTTACCAAGTTTAACATTTAAAAATTTTCCTTCTTTTATTATGTTCTGGAATAATTTAAGTAAGCTTGTCATTATTTGTGTTTGAGAGGTTGGAAGAATTTGCCTGTCAGACATATGACTTGATACTTTTTTGAGAGATACTTCTTTGGTAATTTTCTCTGTTTTTTTCTATGGAAATTGGCTTGTTTAAGCTTTTTGTCTACATTGAGGTCAATGTGAGTAAATTTTATTTTACTAGCAATTATGTGTTTTTAACTACACTCAAATATGTTTGCATAGAATTGTGCAAAATAGTTTTTCATTTTTTGTTTTGATACTCTCTATATCAATGTTTATTTCCCATTTGTCATTTCTTACTTTGTGTATTTGTGCTTTCTCCCACATGATTAGGTTAAGCTAGTGGTTTTTCTATTTTATTGACTTTCTCCAAGAAACAGAAATTTTAATTTATTTATTATATAGTTTCTCTGTATTCTACCTCAGTAATATTTGCTTTCACATTTATTATGTCCTCCCTCTGATTTCATTTGATTTATTTTCTTTTTCTAGGTACTTGAGTTGAAAAATTAATTCATGTAAATATATTCATTTTTATTGATGTAAGTGTTTAAGGATGTTTTCCTCTGACCACTACTTTAATTATGTGACTGAGATTCTGACATCTAGACATTATTGTTATTTTTTGAGAAATTCTGAGATTTTCATTTGTATTTTCCTTTTCAGCCAAGAGTTGTTTGCTAGAGAGTTATAATATATGTAGTTGGAAGAAGTTTTCTGAGAAAATATGTTACTATTGATTTTTAGTTTTCTTAAATTGGAATAAGAGAATCTTATTTGTAATATATCTACTTTATAGTATTTGTTGAGGGTTTTTTTTTTTTTTGCTCACTATGTGACTAATTTTCATAAATGTTTCATGTTCACTTGAGAAGCAGGTATATTTTCTATTATCAGAGTGTAAAGTTTGATATATGCATTAGGGCTACCATATTTTTTAGGTTGTTTAGGACTTTTTAATTTTTACATCTTTATTAAAATTGGCATGTGTTTGATTAAGAATCATATGTTAGTGCATTTTTGTCTATTTCTCCTTGCACCTTGTATAGGTACTTATTTGTGATGGTAAGTTCTTTTTTTTCTTTTTTTTTACTATGAAAATATTTATTTGTGATAATTGTATGTCAGTAAGACCAGCATAGACATGGCCTCTACAACGCTGGAAGGGGTTTTACATTTAAAACGCTCTCACACACACACAGTAGGTGGGGCTGGTAGAGCACGGGGCTAGTGAAACCACTGCCAGAACTGCAGACACCCACCCCCCCCTTGCAGCTGGCGGTAAGTTGTTTATGAAGTTGCTGTCTTATTTGGTTCATATAATTCATAACTTTTATAACTTCATTGTGCATTGTAGTCTTTAGTCATTATTAAAGTTTTCTTCTTTGTCTCATTTAATAATTTTTGGCATGAATTCTAATTTGTCTGATGTTAGGATCATAAACTTTCTTATTATTTGTATTTTCCTGGTGTATATTTGCCCATCCCTTTATGTTTAGGCTTTCTGGTTCACTTAATTTTAGGTATGTATCTTAAATAAAGCATAGATTGACTTTTGTCCTGAAATCAGAAAATTTTTTTCTTTTAATAGGTGAATCAAGCCCATTTACATTTGTTCATATGACCTACGTATTTGATCTCAACTTAAATAATACAAAGTATATCTTCTGGCCATAGTGGGAATAGCCCATGGATCAAAGAGAAAGTCACAGGGGAAATTAGGAACATTTTTAATTGACTGAAAATGAAAACAGAGCATATCAGAATTTCTTGGATGCAGGGTAATTTGAGAAAAAACTGTTTCTTTTAGAAAATAAGAAATATCTCAAATCAATAATCTAAGCTTCCACTTTAAGAAAACAAGAGCAAATAATGCAAATGATGTGACAAACAAGGGGTTAATATCCAAAATATACAAATAGCTCATATAACTCAATATCAAGAAAACAAACAACCCAATCAAAAAATGGGCAGAAGACCTGAATAGACATTTTTGGAAAGAAGACATACAGATGGCTAGCAGGCACATGAAAAGATGCTTAACATTGCTAATTATTAGAGAAATGCAAATCAAAACTATAGTGAGGTGTCACATCACACTGGTCAGAATGTCTATCATCAATAAGTCTACAAATAACAAATGTTGGAGAGGATGTGGAGAAAAGGGAATGCTTGTATACTGTTGGTAGAAATGTCAGTTGGTGCAACCACTATGGAAAACAGTATGGAGGTTCCTTAAAAAACTAAAAATAGAACTACCATATGACCCAGCAATTCCACTCCTGGGTATATATCAGGAAAAAATAAAAATGCAAATTTGAAAAGATACATACACCCCTATGTTCATAGCAGCACTATTTACAATACCCAAGACATGGAAGCAACCCAAGTGCTCATCAACAGATGATTGGATTAAGAAGATTCAGTATATATATAAAATGGAATATTACTCAGCCATAAAAAAGAATTAAATACTGCCATTTGCAGCAATGTGGGTGGACCTAGAGAATATTATGTTTAGTGAAGTAAATTAGACAAAGACAAATACTGTATGATATCACTTATATGTGGAATCTAAAAAAATAATACAAATGAATGTATATGCAAAACAGAAAGAGACTCACAGATATAGAAAACAAACTTCTGGTTACCAAAATGGGAGCGAGAACAGGGAAGGGACAGATTAGGAGTATGGGACTAACAGATACAAACTACTATACATAAAATAGGTAAGCAACAAGGCTATACTGTATAGCGCAGGGAATTATACCCATTATCTTAATATAACCTATCATGTAGTATAATCTGTAAAAATACTAAATCACTGTGCTGTCACCTGAAACTAACACAATACTGTAAGTCAACTAAACTTCAAATAAAAAAAGAAAATAAGAGCAAATTAAACTGAAAGCAAGCAAAAAGAAGAAAATAATAAAGGTAAGAGCAGAAATCTGAAACCGAAAGCAGAAAAACAATAAAGAAAATCAATGAAGTCAAAAGCTGGTTCTTTGAAAAGTTCAGTACGATGATATCTTCAATTGATCAAAATAAATGAATGAAAGAGAGAGAAGATATTAATTGCCAACATTAGGGATGTAAGAGGATGTAACTGCCTATACTACAGACATAAAAAATAAGGCAATATTATGACCAACGTATTTTCAACAAATTTAACAACAAAAATAAAATGGACAAATTCCTTGAAAAACACAAAGTAACAAAGCTTACTAAATAACAGATTACCTGAATAGCCCTGTATCTATTTTAAATTTTGAATTTGTAGATAAAAACTTTGTCATGAAGAGGACTCCAGGCCCAGAGGGCTTCCTCAGTGAATTCTACCAGATATTTAAGGAAGTTATAATACCAATTCTATATAAATTCTTTCATAATATAGAATAAGAGGGAGCGCTTCCCAACTCATTTTATGAGGTCAGCATTACCGTAGTACCAAAACCAGAGAAAGATACGTCTTATCTCTTCAGGCTGCTATAACAAAATACCATAAACTGGGTGGTTTATTAACAACAGAAATTTGTTGTTGTTGTTGTTGGTTTTTGTTTGTCTTTTGGCTGTGTGGCGCTGCTTGTGGGATCTTAGTTCCCTGACCAGGGATTGAACCTGGCTCAGGAGTGAAAGTCCCCTAACCACTGGACCGCTGGGGAATTCCCAACAACAGAAACTTCTCAGAGTTCTGGAGGCTTGGAAGTCCAAGACCATGGTTCTAGCAGATTCAATGTCTGGTGAAGGCCTGCTTTCTAGTTCATAGGTGAAAGAGACTAGGGAGCTCTGGGGATGTCTCTTTTAAAAGAACACTAATCCTGTTCATGAGGGGTCTACTCTCATGATCTAAACACTTCCCATAGGCTCCATCTCCTACTACCATCACATTGAGCATCAGGTTTCAACATATGAATTTATGGAAGTGGGGGACACAAATATTCTATCTATTTCAAGATGTCAAGAGGAAACAAAGCTATAAGCCAATAACATTCATGAACAGAAACATAAAAATATTTAACAAAATATTTGTAAATCAAAACCAGCAATATGTAAGAAGTAAAATACGTCAAGACCAAATGAGATTTCTCCTAGGAATGCAAGGTTGATTCAATATTTGAAAATCAGTGTAATTCACATTTTAAACAGGCTAAAAAAACCACAATCATCTCAATAAAAGCAGGAAAAATTTGACAAATTCCACATTCATTTATGATTTTTTTAAACTGAAAGCAAACTAAGAATAGAAGGAAACTTCCTTAAACTGATAAAAAAGCATCTGTGAAAAATCTAGAGCTAGCATCATAGTGAAAGACTGAGTGCTTTCCCTCTAAGATCAGGAATAAAGCCAGAATGTGCACTCTTTCCACTCCTATTTAACATTGCTTTGGAGGTCATAGCCTTGCAGCAAGGCAAGAAAAAGAAATAAAAGGCATACAGATTGGACAGGAAAAAAAAATTAACCTGTCTTTATTTACAGACACATGATTATCTATGTTGAAAATTAAAAAGTATCTACAAAAAAAAAGAAACTAGAATAATTAGTGAGTTTAGCAAGATTACAGGATATAATGTTAGTATACAAAAGTCATATTTCTATATGCTAGCAATGAAAAACTGCAAATTGAAATGTAAATAGCATAAAAAATGTGAAATACTTAGGAGCAAGTCTGGTAAAATGTATAAAAACTGTATACTAAAAGTGGCAAAATATTACTGAAAGAAATGTTTAAACTTAAATAAGTAGTGAGATATTCATGGTCAAAAGACTCAAAATTGTTGAGATATCAATTTTCCCCAAATTGATTTATAGATTCAATATAATCCTAATCATTTTTTGAGAATTTGACATGTTAAATCTAAAATTTGAAAATGTATATAGAAATCAAAGGACCTGGAATATCAAAATTAACTTTGAAAAAGAACACTTGCAGAACTCACACTACTTGATTTTGAGACTTATTATAAAGCTATAATAATCAAGACTATAATATTTGTATAATGATAGACATATAGATCAATGGTACAGAATAGAAAGTCAGAATTAGACCTACATATAGATGGTCAATTGATTTTTCCACAAAGACGTCAAGATAATTCAGTGGTTATGGATAGTATTTTCAACAAATGATCCTGGAATAACTGGATATACATATGCAGTTTGTATATGTATATCCAGTCTTAAAAAGTTTTTTTAAGAAAAAACTTTAACCCTTTCCTCATACCATATACAACAACTTACTTAAAATAGATCACAGATCTAAATGTAAATTCTGAGACTATGAAACTTCTAAGAGAAAAACTTTATTTCCCTGGTTTAGGCAAAGATTTCTTGGATCGCACAAAGCATGAACCAGAAAAGAAAAAAATTGATAAAAATTGTGCTACATTAAATTAAAAACTTCTCTTCAAAAGACATGGTTAAATGAACTTCTCTTCAAAAGACATGGTTAAATGAAAAGACAGGCCACAGATTAGCAGACAATATTTACAAAGCACATATCTGATAAAAGACTTGTATCCAGAATATACAAAGGACTCTCAAAACTCAATAATAAGAAAGTAAAAACAAAAAAACAAACAATAAAAACGGGCAAAATATTTTGACATTTACTTTGAGTTTTCCTTCAGTGTATTACCCTTTGGGGCTTCTAGCTTTATAATGGGGGCTTCTGTCAGTCTTTCCACCTCACAATTGCCCTAAGCATTGTCTTTTATCTTCTCCTTGAGTCTCCTTAAAACTAAAACTTGAGGTTACCAGGTGTTACTGGTTGAATTTTGCCCCCCTAAAAGATGTCGAAGTCCTAACCTCCAGTACCTGTGAATGTGTTCTGGTTTGGAAATAGAGTCTTACCAGATGATCAGGTTAAGATGAGATTATTAGGGTGGGCCCTAATTCATTATGGCTGGTATTCTTATAAAAAGGGGAAATTTGGACACAGAGGCAGACACACAAAGAGGGAAGACAATGCAAAAACACAGGGAGAACAGCATCTACTATCCAAGTTATGCCTCAGACTACAAGAAGTTAGGAGAAAGGAATGGAATAGATTTTCCCTCAGCCCTCAGAATAAACTAACCTGATTTCAGACTTCTAGGCTTTAAAGTGTGAGACAATAAATTTCTGTTGTTTAAGCTTCTCAGTTTTTGATACTCTGTTATAGCAGCCCCAGCAAAGTAACACCCTAGAGATCAGTGGATGCCCCCCAGAGCACCTGGCATCAGGACTCACTTTCCCTCATTTTTGGTCTCTGTAAATTTCCCATACCTTCTTACCAGTGCAACTCTGAATTCCAAAATATGTTTAAAAAAATTTTTATCCATCAGGTTATCTGTTTTGTTTTGGTAAGATTTTAAAGGAAATCTAGTCTTCATTTTGTTGGAAATGAAAGTCTACTTGACTCTTCTAGAGTTAGCTTTCTGAAAATGGAGTTTGGTTTCTCAAAGGTACTTATTACTTTCGAAATCTAATTTATTATTTATTTTGTACCTTCATTATGCCTAATATCCTATTATACTCCATATAAGGTATATTGTTTCTCTCACTAGTTCCTTGAGGGCTGAGATGATGTCTTACCTTCATATACTCAGCATATGGAAAAATACCTCACATATAATGGGTTTTTAATAAGTGTGGTTATTAAACTGAATGTACTTGTATATTGGTCACATGCATAGGTGCTTGGAGTGATGACTTTAAGTCTAAATTCAAAGTTTTTATTCTTAATCCACAAATGTCTGTGTTACTCAAGGTTATGTTCACCTAAGAGGGATTTTCTTTTCTTTCTTATTAATATAACTAAATCTAGGAAACCTGTTGTTTTATAGCCTTCCAAGTTTTCTATGTTAAAGTATTAAATGACTTATTAATAAATATTATTCCTAATTATTACAACCATGTGAAGTAATTATTATTATACCCATTTTACAAATGAGGAAATGAGGATTAGAAAGGTTAAGTGCCTGTTCCAAGGTGAGGTACATAGTAAGTACCAGAGTTAGAAATAGAGTTTAGCCCTGAAGCCATTCACTCACTATCCTCTACTACTTATTATGGATTCCATTATGTAATGATTATGAAACTCCTAGGTATTTTTCTATTCCCATTTGAGTCAGGATATCATAGTCACTTATTCAAAAATAATGAAAGATACCTTTCAAAATACCTATGTATGTATGTTTTTTATATTTTCTGTCCATGCAGTCACTTTCCATTGTTCACCTGCTATATTTGTTGGATAAACACCTTCAGAGAGTACATGCTAGAAGAAGTCAATTATTTTGAGGTGGCTTTTCCTTTTACTTCTCAATAAAGGAAATTTTCCACTATAGGATATTCAAATCAATATCATAAGTCTAATAAGATGTTTGGTAATAAGTTTGCTCTTTTGGTGCAATCTATATCACATACTACCATGTACTTGCTTATACCTTGCTTGCTTTCCACTTGTTATATGTATGCCACATGTGAACTTTATCTACCCAAATAGTTTTTAAGTTCCTTGGGGTCAAGAATGGATTTTCTGTTACTTTAGAGTCCCCATAATAATAGTTCCCATTTATTAAAGGCTTGCTGAGTGCAAGGAAATTTACACATACTTCATTTATTTTTTACAACAACATGACAAATTAGGTATTATTACCCCCATTTTGCAGATGTGGAAAGCTTTGGATATAATTAGCCCCCAAATTGTAAACCTATTAAGCAACTATAATGACGGGTCCTTAATATGTGATTATTGAGTTGACTGATCTGTGGTAATTTCTCTGAAAGATCTTTCCATCTGGCTATAATGAAGTAATAAAAGAAATGAGTTTGTATCCTTATGCTATAAATTACCAGCCTGTGACATGGACAATTTACTCAACATCATTAAATCTGAGTTTCGTATTTGTAAAAATGGGAGAATAAAGCCCAATGCCTGAGGGGGTTATGAATATTAAGTTAGGTAATATAGAGACTAACTAATAGATATTGATTTATTAACTTGCTTGATTTTGTGTTTCTTTTCTCTCTCCTCTTACTGAAAAGTAAGTTGAATTAATATATGTATAAATTAAGAAGTACAATTACTTCTTAGTACAAAAGAAGAGACAATTACTAAAGTATCTCCTATTTTCTTTGTGTACACATGATTTAACAGCCTACTAGATGATGACAAAATTCAATATATTTAGTACTTTTTATATGCTGACATGTTCACACCTATATTAAAATATCTTCGGAGAATCCTCTCAGATCAATTACTATCACACTTCCTAAACTCTTCCTAAAGCAAGAGACTCACTTGCTTTTCAGCATGTTCATATCCCTTTCCTAAATATTTAGGATTTTATTTCCAACAATATTGAATAAGAAACCAGTAATCTTTTAATCTAATGGAAAAGGATTTAAATATTTTTTCCTATCACTCCTTTTCCCCAAAGTAATGGAAGATTTTTGTGTGAGACAATTCTTCTGTTGGTTGATTTAATATCATTGTTGTTCTTTAACTTGAATCTTACATCTGAATTTTGTGTTTTGATCTGATTTCTCTTTAGTCTGTCCTACTGCTAAGTAAGGAGAAACCTCACAATGTCTATACAGAGTTCTGTTGTTTAAATCCTATATATTTAAACTCAAAATGATGATATAAAATATTACTTTACTGTAGAAATGTTAAATAAATCTTATGTTGATTCTAAATATAATCATATTTAGTTCATAGAAGACAAAATGTGCTGCTGAAAATTCCCAGATCTTTATCTTGATAATTCAAGACAGAACATTTTCCTTAGAAAGCACTGATCTTTACAATTCTTTTATATTGCTAAGCCTCAAACTTTATTTGCTGATTTTAGGGTATGGTGCATGATCTTTCAATAGGTACTTTGGATTACTTTTTTGAGAAAAATTTAAAAATTAGAATATTAATAAATTAGTATGTGTTGTATATTTTACAGATATTAGTCATATGTTTGAAGAACTGTGCATTTTAAATATTTAAAACATAATAAAAAAGCCTTTTTAAAGAAATGAAAGCAATCATTTATCTTCAGCTGATGTTATTATGTACAGTTCTCTTTTATATTGCTACATTAATATTTCCCCATGACGTTTGTGATGTCCCTCTGGATGCAAAAATATATATATTCCTTCTTTTAACTGTCTTTATATAAAGTTATTTGCTTTTCCATTAGGTACATGGTGTATTTAAACAACTGTAGGCAATTTATACTACCTCAGAGCCATTTTGACTACTCTTAAGCAAATTAGCCAGCATTCAGACAGTTCGGTACTCTCTCCCTAGTGGCCCTACTCGGGCTGCACATTAAACAGCCCCTCAGTCTAGTCCAGATGTCCAGCTGTATCCACTCACCCTTTCAGAATGGTGTTGAACTTGCTACTTTTGGACAGAATATATATTTTTGTATTTAAGTAAAACATATATGTAATTTAAAAATATGACCATAAATAATAAGTGGTTATTTTCTAGCTGTGTTTTTAAAGCATTATCCAAGTGAAAAAGTAGCACACTTCACTGGAAACTGTAAAATTATCCATACCAAGCACATTAATTTGTTTATATTTCCTATGGTGGTATAATGGGAAAAAAAAATTTTTTTTGGTCTTGTTTGCCCTGCTTTTGAATTATTGGGCAAATATCTTTTACTGGTCTTGTTTTGTCCTTGCTTTTGGATTATTTAGCAAACTGCCCATCATGTAATTGATATTAAATTAACCCACAGGCATGGCTATCTAAAACTTGAAATGTCCGTTCTTCCTCTTAGCACTATCACAGTTCTGTTTCTAATATTTCAAATTTGATTACATTAATTGTGGATGTTAAGTGGTTTCATGTATATTTGCCTCATGATAAAAATTTGAAACAATACCTAGGTGGAACTAGGACCTGCATCAATGTTTTCAGTTCTAAGATTTTAATTTCTATCCCTCCCTGGATCTTACCTATATCTAAAAAATTATCAGCCTATATTTCTGTAGCAGATCATAATTTAACATCTTAAAAATAGCAATATGAAGTGAACTGGTAGTATTTCTTCAAAATATCTATTTATTCAGTACTGAACGTTAGTAAGAAATATCTAAATATACATATATATACATAAAATACTCATATAGAGCAGGACCACAAAGTATTATTTGGATTACCTGCATAACCAACTATATGCTTACAGATAAACATAGAGAACTTTGGTCTATGTGCCAAGTGCAAAATTTAATTATAAAATAATAATCACTACAATTAGAGTATATAATTTACCAGTAGGAGTAATTTATTTTTAAAAAAACATTGCTTTGGATTTGATATCATAGTCCTCTCTTCATATTTTCCTAAAAGTATCAACATTTTAACTTTTTATTACTTAAAACAATTAGCCTTATCTTACTATGGCAAATTAAAATATATTAAATTATTTTGCAAAGAAAGACCAGAAATTAAATTTAATATTTTCTAGATCTTGATTCTAAACTGTTAATCTTAGCATATGTTATATCAAAATATTAAATGTGTTTTAAGATTCTGACAATTAATATTCAAAACATAAATACACACTTGCTACAACCTAATGTCCACACTTCTTTCACTTTATTTTAAATAAAATACAGACAATGCTTTTTCACTTATAGGCCTATGATACATTTTAATTAATGGGAATAATTACTTTTTAGCATCACAAAACATGGTTTTTAAAGTTGAAGTAATGTTTGTGAATGGAGAAGTAGATGGCTGAGGCAGCAGGAATAAAGGAGGATTGGAAACCTTTTTCTACATGCTATTTTTGTTCATCACCTATAATGTAGAGGCAAAAAAGTAAAAGAAGTAGAAAAAAAAGAAAGAAAGATGGGAACAGCCAAAAATATAGGTGATAGTGTAGTGGTTTTTTTTTTTTTTTTTTTTTTTTTTTTTTAGCTAATGTGTTTTAATTATATTTTACTTAATACTGAAAAAAGATATTCTGGACTTCAATTCCTTTTATATATGATGAGTGTTATGTTTCACAGTTAAAAATCATACCACAATACACACTATTGCTTATTTGAATACTGAGGTAGGGAATATTGTACTATTAATCATCATCAAATGCTGCTTAACTTAATAATTTGATCCCACTTTTTCTTCTGATACATAAGGCTTTAAAATTTTCATCTTGAATCATCAACTATAATAACTGATTTGCAAATTAATTATTCTAGGCCTTTCAAATGTTAACGTTCATTCACATCTGTTCTGAACTTGGACAAAAGAAGAAATGAATGTTTCCTTTTAAATGGCGTGTATAAGTCTGGTCTCAAGTTCTTGAATTAGCAGAATGAGCAGCAGAATGCTGCTGCATCACTGAGGACAGTCACTTCTTAGTAAAAATATCTGAAGGAGAAAATTTTGGAGCAAGAACAATTTGGGCCCAAATGGCTTTTACAATAGATCCAAAATGTAAAAGGAGATACTGTTACATTAGCTATACACAGAATAGCCAAATTATAGAATAATTATTCCTAAAGAACAGTGAATTATTTTTTACTTTAGGAAGTCATGTTTCCAAGGCATACATTTTAAACTCAGGACAGATTTCTTTACCAGCAAGTTGTGCAAACTGTACACTTAGAAGAAACAAGGGAGTGGACTGTACTTTAATATAATTGTGATAATTTAGTTGCATTTCTAAATTAAAATGTTAACATTAAAAGATGTCAGTTTTGCTTTATATGTGAACCTTCACTATTCTTGTAACTAATCTGAAAAACTAAGGCATATAACTAAAATAAAATTAGTCAGCATGATACTGCTTTATATGGTCAAGATAAAGTATGAGGTTTTTTTCCAAGTAACTACTGTACTGATGAAATATAAAGAAGAGCAGAAGCTTCCGTCTCCAAACATTTCAATGGAGTTTTTTTTTAGCTTTTCACCTATCAGTTCTAGAAACTGTCCCATTATTTTAATGTTAAAAGCTAATTGATAGCACTTTAATTATACCAACTGAATGCATTTGAGGTCCTGGTAAATTATTTCTTCTTTCATAGTATAGGTTATCTGTAGGATTTCTTCTTTATGCTCAAAAGAAATGACGGGTGGTTTGGATAAGGATTGGTGGTTTTTTTACTTCCTCCCCAAAAGAGCTGATGTTTTTGGCTGACTGGTTTTTTTGGGGGGAGGGGAGGGAGGAGGGAAGAGAAAAAGGCTGAATGTAGAATTATTGAATAGGCCTACACTAAAATTCTTCCTTGACCAATGGGGACTGGGAGAAAGGAGAGGTGAGGTGGAACACTCTAAGTCTAATAATATCTGTGTAGTTTTTAAAAATGTACAAACTCCTTCATTCCCCCGTCCCCCTCCTCGTATGTGCTGGTACCTCTGGACGGTCCAGAAGCCATTTTAGAACTCAGGAAGGAGTTCCACTTGTGCTTTTGCAGGTGCTGTGGTGGCAAGGATAACCTCTGCTCACTTGCCGGGTGTGTTACCATGCTGTTATTTAATGTCTTTCAGGATTAAAGACAGCACAGAAAATTCCAAACCCACATCCTAACACCTGAAGCTCGCACAATGTTTCTATAGCAGATGGCAAAACATTTCACTGGAACCTTGATTTACCAAGTGAATATTCAGATCTGGGGAGTTTTTATTCTTTTCAGGCACTGCTGAAGAGCCATACTCGATTGTCGGATCTATTCCGGGTTCAAAAAACACGACCACTTCTAGGTGTTTTGCGCGTCCCAGCCCCACCCAAAGTCCCGACGGGCCTGCAATTCTGAGTGTTTCAAGCTAAGGGTCTTTCCGAATGAACGTGCATTTTCAGTTCTGGACGTCTAGTAATTTGTGGGGGAAAGGCAACACCATAGGACTTTCCGAGCAGTCGAAGCGGGTGAGAAGCCTGAGAGGCATTTGCCTCCTCGCTGTTGGACGCGAGGCTCGGAGCCCGGCTGTCCTCAGCTGTCACGGGGGGAGGGGGAGTGCTGGCATTGGCTTTGGGCATGGAGTTGCTCCAGCCGCCGCGCCCGGTCCCGCCGCCAGCTCACCTCTGCAGAGAGCTAGGCACTCACCGGCCCGCTTGCCCCTGCTCCCACGTCGCCCTCGGGCCCCAGTCCTCAGGCACAGGTCGCCGGAACCATCCAGTGGGATGGCCGCCGCCTCCTCGGGGACCGCTGCCTGAGGGCCAGGGCCGGGGAACCCTGGCCGCCCCGGCAGCCCGTAGCACCCAGGGTGCCGCGGCGGCTGCAGTGAGGCACCGGGGCCCGCTCCCCCTCCCCGCCCCCGCTCCCGCCTCCTGCCTGCTGCGCCGTGCGCCCGCTTGCCCCAGCCGGCTGGCGCAGCAGCGCACACACTCACTCCGAGGGCGCCTCCAAGGTTACCCGCGGGGTGGGGGCTGGGGCAGGCTCCGGCCACTGGCCTCCTCTGCTGCTTTCCTATCGCCGCGGCCCTTCCGCCGCTCCAGGGCGACCGGGTTCCAAACCCCAAAGTAGAAGAGACTCCAAAGTCCGGGGAGGGAAGTCGAGCTGGGAGCAGACAAGCGTCCGGGCGGGGGGCGGCCTTAGTTGGCTCTGGGTGCCGGGAGAGTCGGGTCAAGCGAGGTCGCGGCAAGAGGGGGCTGTGGCTCCGGCGGGCGCGCTCTGGGCCGCGCTGGCTGGGCCGGGGGCAGCGCGCAGGGGCTGCAGGCAGCACCGAGGCGTCCGAGGCGCCCCGGGCCCGCTGGGGGGCAGAGACAAGCGGGCGGCCAAACCTGCCGAGGAAACTAACTAAATAAAAGGAGACTGTTATTTAAGGCGCGGAAATTTGAAATATTTGGACAGGAAGAGAAAAGAAAAGAAACCTTAGCGAGGGAGGGGAAAAAAAAAAACACACAACGCGAGCTAACGGTTTTGAAACTCCCCCACCCCCACCCCGGGCTTTTCTGCGCGCCCTGAGGGAGCTTTGGGCTCCAGCTTCCTCACTAGGGAGCCGGGAGCTGCGGTTGGAGTCTGGAGAATTTCGAAGGGACAGAAAGGATGACTTCGCAGACCCTCCATAGAGGGCTTGGGTTGACTGTGCGCAAAGCTTTACCCCGGGTCTCAGGCTGGAAGATTGTCTCCAGCCTCTTATTAGGTCCCTACGTGGATCTGTTTTTTTGGAATTGGAATTGTGGTGTAAAATCAAAGCAGTCTCGAGGGACGAAGAGACGGACTTTCCCCCTCCAACCCTCCCCCGCCCCGGCCTTTTGATGAAGGTAGCTTAGGGTAGTCAGGAAGGCTGCGAGCACGACCCTTTTTCGCTCCAGCACTGTACTCTTCCAGCGCTTCTGGACTATTACTTCTAACCCCCGGCAAAAGCCGAAAGCACCTTTTTGGGAACTGAGATTTCGAAACCAATCCGGGGCCACGGATTCCACAACGTTTGTTTGATCAACGCGATCAAGGACATTTATAATATTACCAATTGAAATGCCTTTCCTGGGACAGAATTATTTTATCCATTTATTAGTCACCCAGCGTGGTGTGTGTGTAGGAGCTCATCACACCATTAGGAGATGCACACTGTTTATCAGAAAACTATTGATTCACTACCGAAATATGGTAAAATGCAGTTGCTTAGTGGCTTGGAGACCAGAACGTGGACTGAGGTCCTGATGGTGTTTCCCTCCCGCACCCACTCCCGGCCCTACTTTTCCCCAGGTGTAAGCCGGGGGTTCAGCTTACTGGGCAAAAGCTAAGCCTTGAGTTTCCCGACGTGGGTGCGGGCGCAGTGAATAACTGAATTTGAGAGCGCATCTCTGCTTACTATCCTCCATTCTTTCTATGGCGTCGTCCCCTGGGGCTCTGGCCATTCCATTAATTAGCACTTGCCTTTCTACTCTGCATCTGAAAAAGTTCAGATCCTTCCCCGTCTCAGCTCGCTGTACACTGGACCCCGTTAGACTCTGCAGTACTGTTTCTTCCATTCTATACATTTCGGTATATTTGTCTTACTGAATATTGTCGAGGTTTTTGAGAGATTGAATAATGGCTTTTCATATTTCCTAGAGGAGACCACACAACTCATTTCTAAAATACTTAGATTAGCTAAGCTATTTCCTGCGAAGAGCCCAAGAAATGTGGCGATGTTCTAATGCCTAGACAAGTTTTAGGCTGGTGAAGAGGGACAGAGCTGCCTCTCCTCTTTTCGTGCTCCGACCACCTGAGAATAAAGCAACTGCAGAAGTACCTCTCTTTAACTTTAATAAACATCCTATATTTGAAATATCTAAAGAGCAATTTTAATGCTTATACTTGATGGATACTGAAAAGTCCATTAAACTCTACTTTAAATTAAGAAACGTCCATCTTTACAGTTGCAAATTGAAGAAGTGTTTATTTTTCTTAGTAATAGTCTTGTGTTTAGAAAATATTCAGCTTACTCAAGCAGTGTATTTTGTGTGTTGATTCTAGTTTTTAAATGCAAATTACACCTTTTTCCTTCAAAATCATCTCAATTTCTGCTTTTTTCTAAACTTTAAAATAAACGTTTTACATTTAATTTCATGTTGCTATCAAAAATAAATTTACTCAGTAACTTGTGGTTTGAGGTGGCAGAAGTTGAAGTCTTGTTGCACTTGACATAGGGAAGGTGAACTTAAAATGCCAAATGAAAAGGATTTTTTACCTCGGATTTTTTTCTTCTATATTCTTTTATACTATCATGGAAAATAAATTATTGAAAACCACTTGCCTGCCACCTTCCAATCCTTGTTAGGGCAGGCATCACAACCATGTCCTTCAATAAACCTTGAGGTATTTTGTTCTTTTTGGAGTGAGGGCAGGGAGCTTATAAAGCAGAAGGAGGGAACTTTTACATAAAACATCTTTGTTCTTGTGGGAGATGATGAATAAAGTATTTATAAATTTATAAATGGAAACTGCATTGAAATCCTTTGGTGAAATCTTTAAAATAACAGAGTAAGTAGTAGATGCTGGAAAATTCTCTTGGAAATTTGATATTTCCATTTTATTCAATTTTTTTTTATTTTTAGCTAAACATATTCTTAAGATTTTATATGCCTTTACCAAAAAGCTTCGTGGGAATCAAGTGCTATATGTAGGAGTGGCCTATTTATTTATTGTAAAAGTTTCTATATTTATTATCCTGTAGCCCCTAAATAAGTTATGACCCTTATATGTAATATGTGTATGTCCTTGCTAAGCTTTTTATCCCCTAAATATTGGTATTTGCAGCATATTTTAATATTTAAACATTTTGTAATTTTACACTTCTGATATTTCAGGGAGAAAAAGTCAGTGTTACACTTAGCATACTTATGGTATAACTTTGGGAAACGTATTATTTAACCAATTGTTTCATTTTGTGATTTTTAAAAAATCAACTAATGGGAAGCACTTTTAGATGGCATTTTCTTTTTAAAGTGCCTTTTAGAGCTAACATATATTTGCTTTCAGATCGCTACTTCTGAAACCTGTTTTTCAACTATTTAACTTTGAGAGAAAGGGAAGATCGAATATATAAGGATAAATTCACACTGAAATAATTTCAGGTTTATTTCCCAAACATGTTGTCCTTATTCTGTTTTAAAGCAGACATACTAGGCACCAAGTAAAATCTTTGAGGGGAAGCATGAGGAGAGAAAGAAAAGAATAACTGAATCATCAATAGAATATGTCTAGTTTTTCAATTAGTCTACTTTTTCTAACGTCAAGACTTAAAACACCATGATCTTTTAGTGTAGTTCTCCTTAGCAAGAGGCAAATTATGTGGGGATTATAAGAGGAGTGGAAACCACAGAAAACACTGTCCTGTTTTGAAAAAGTGTTTTAATCAGGCAAAAGAAGCATCAGGACAAACCATTTTTAAAACAAAGTCTTCAAGTTGGGTATTGAGACTGGCAAAGGGAGAAGCAAGGAGAAAAGTCAGGGAAAGATAAAATATTCAGATGAAAGCCAAAGCTATTTGCAATTACATGTTAGAACTCAGGGTTTTGCAGGTGAAAAAGATGTTGCTTAAATATATTCATAAACCTGTAGTAAGATTTCCACTTAGCAGTTTCAGAAGATTTAACTAGCTGTTTAAAATATGACAAAACTGAATTTTAACAAATGATATTAAAATAGGACAGCCAATCAATTAACTGACAAAATAGAAGGCAGTGTGGGAGAGCCCTCCCCACATTCATTGCAGATTCGCAGCTCCCTCCGCCCGGTTTCCCTCCATCAGGCTAACGACCTCGTTTCTCCGGTAGAGCCTGGCCAAGTCGCAGGCGGTGTCCCCCTGATGGTTCCGATGCCCCACTTTGCAGGCCGTGTGCTTCACAAGGAACTCCACCACGGGGAGGTGGCCTTCTTTGGCAGCCAAGTGCAAGGGCAGGTTCCCTTCATTATCCTCGATGTTAACATCAGCTTGAAACTCCAGCAAAGTCTGTAAAGTGTCCAGGAAACCTGCTCTGGCTGCATCGTGAATGACAGCGAAACCAGTTCGGTCTTTCAAATCGGGATTAGCACCTCTAAGTAGTAGTCTCCTGGCAATCTCGGGATTTCCAAGTTTCATAACCTAGAAAAGAAGAAAAAACGGTAGAATCCTTCAAGTGCTCCCACTACAAGAATATTTTAAAATACCCATCTCTTTTTATGTATGTAACTATTTTTGATGAAGGAGTGCTTGGGGAAGACCCGTATGATCGGGTTTGAAGGACTCAGTTGCAGGAAATGAGTACTATTAGGTAAAAGTAGAAGAAAACTTCTAAAAATTGAGCTTCTATGATGGAATATCTTAAACGGGCCCAAAAGTAGGATAAATTGATTAATAAAATAGAATGAGTCCTATATTTATTATCTGACAACTTGGTTGTTGTCAGATAATATAAAATTCACTGACAACTTGGTTCTCTATCTCCCATAAAGAGTTGTGTAATTTCATGAATTTATTAAAATAAAAGAAGTGGAACTTGAGATTTAAGTAAGTCTCCTTCTGTTTGCTTGTTCATTCTCATAAGATGTGCCTGGGGTGTTAATTCTGTAAAATAAAATGTGGGTAAATTTTATTTTCTAAACAGCTGAAAAGAAATAAGGAGAGTGAGTTTCTTTAAATCCTCAAAGAAGTGTTTCCACACATCAGACTCCATCTAGTCTGATTTTATAAGTGTGAAAATGATCTCCTAAAAATCCAAACTTGGTATTTTCTTAAATTATTAATTTTCACAAGTTCTCTCCAAATAGATACAGCCCCAAGTTTCCAAGTATTTTTTAAATAGTTTTTTTTCTTTGCAATTATTTCATATGGGATATTAGGTGTGTTTAGTGCTTAGAATCCTTCACTTGAAATTTAAAAATGATACTGATTATTAAAGTGAAAAAAAAGCAACAGTGTTCTACATTGTCAATGTATTTATCTAAAACTAAGTTCATGATATGTCTTGTATTAGATAGTAAATGACTGTATGGAAACTGTTCTTGAAAAGAATGAAACAGTCATCCTACTATATTACTTACTGTTTCCTAAAGTTCTAACTAGTCTCCTAATTTTCAAGTGAGCAAAAGAAGAGAAAATAAGATATTAAATGTGTATTTTGGGACACAGACAGCTTTGTCTTGTGGTTTCAGCCCATTTATTAATCAACTGGTGATCCATCTTATTTCCTTTCGCAGTTATTATCAGGCATTTAGGAATAGCTATTTGTAAACTGCCAGTATTTTAAAAGCCAGAATTTGCTATTAAAATTTGCTATCAACATACAAATAATTCACATGACAAAGACTTATCTACTGGTGTTTAAATATATTTCACGCTAATAAGAAATCACTATTAGGCTCTCATAGTTATAAAATATTTTGTGGAGCAGCAATCAGTTGTACAATACATATAATTTAACCGTGAAAAATATAGTCTCATTAACATGCAAGAATATTTCAGCATTTTAATTGTTTTAATTTATATTTAGGTATATTCATAATAACCTAAATTTATAATACATTACACAGTAGGCACTCAAATGTTTGTGAAATTAAATATACACTGTAAAATACATACAAAGCTGATCTATCTCTTTAGAATGTTTGTTTTAAAAAATCACAAATTAAGTAGCATGATGAAATATATTTAGAATGAATAATATTTTATAAATGCAAACTCTATAGATGGCCAAGATGTTAAGCTTCCCTGTTGATAAAACCTTGTTGACTTTTAGCCCTTCCTTTGAGGCAGTGGTTAAAAATGATACATAATTTATTTTTCAAGAACTTCAATGAAATACTTTTTGGTTATGAAAAATTAACACAATCTAATTTTTACCACAACTGCCTCTAAATATTTAGTCACATCTAAGGACCTGAACTGGGAAAAATAAGAGACAGACACCTTGGATCTTTGTAAAGCAAATGTACGATTAAGGCCTTTGATATCATCCTGATTGAGAGGCTTACACTAGGAAGGGGGAAAAATCTTTTGTAATTGGATTAATAAACATAATTGTAGGAGAAAATTTGCCATATTTCACCAAAAATAATAGTAATGCTGGAAATTGTTTTGAAAGAAAGTTCTTTCTTGAGTTATGACACAACTTCAGAGTCAGGATTATACATACTGAAAATAAGCCTTGAGACTCCTGTTTGTGTGTGTTTCATTATATGTACTAGGACTAAGCCACAATAAATGGGTGTTAATATCTTGATAAGTATGTTTAATATAAACGAGACTGCAGAGTTGTTTTAAAAATGTTTGTCAAAACTTTTTTTTTTTGCGGTATTAATCTCCCAGTCTTCCTGCTCGTCAAAAGTCCTGCAAGATCCTATTCTTACAGGGTTAAGTGGCTCATTCTTTGTGATATTTATATAACATTTTGAATGTTCAATAGGAAACTTTTCAATATATTAAATTTGTGGCATTGCTATCATCACAAAACCTGTTAAAAACTACTAGGTGGAAAAAGAAAAAAAATCCTTTCCCCACTTAATCTACCTGAAATAACAAGATAATTTAGTATCTATAAGTTTCCTTAATACTGAAATTTTTGCAAGGTCAGTGTATTCTGATTTAAAATATACAGGCTGTATGGACTTCATCTGTCAATAGTACATCTCCTGCCACTTAAATTTCTAATTCTTGCAATTAAAACAAAGCACTCTAAAAACCCTCTCCCCAGTGGATTTTCAAAAACAGCTTTAAGTGTTGCATTTCGAATACGCATAGCTTATAAGAATATCATCAGAACTCAGATAAAGCAACTGTTTGAGACTACTTTGCCATTTTTCTGTTTCTGAGCCTTTCAACTAAGTTACATGATAACGTTCAGAGGAGGAAAAAAAATTATCAGGTACAATACTTTGCAGCTGGACGTGTTTCATTTGTTGCTTGTAAATCTAATTACTAAAAATTAGAACATACCAGGGTATGACCGCAGAGACAAAAACACTATAAACTGAGCTCTGATTAGAAAATTCAACTTTTTATTCCTCCTCGATCCTGAATGGGTGGATGGTATTACATTAACTGTGAAATGTACATCCTGTGCCCGTGCCCAGGCCACCCATTCCAAACGAGGAAAGGTCGTTGGTCAAAACCTGAAGCATTTGAAGAAAAAACACCCTTGCCAGTAGTCAAGAAAATTAACGTTAAAGTCAATTATTGGAGCAAAGTACGGAAACCACTAATAGCAGTGTATTTACTTCAAATAATAATCATAATAACGTGTTTACAGAGCTGTCTAAAAAAAAGAAAAACCAAAAAACTCAGCGCTGCTACGACTGCTACAGAATCCCCACCGTCACAAAAACATTCCAAAAATTAATACCAAACCTGGAACCCACTTGATATCGAGGATGTTATTGGATTTGACGAGTTTGTTCAAAGTACGTCATTTTGGGGAGTTGGATCCACTTAAAGATATAAAATATGGCAACCAACTAGTTTTTAAAACAGTTAAATTTTGTACCCCTGAAAGCTTAAAAGCTATTATTCTAGAAACCCGGGTCACGTAGGCAACATTGTTGACCTGTTTTCCCCACCTCTCTGGATACCAACCTGCAGCGCAGTTCTTCCAAATCCATTTTGTGCATTGACGTTTACATTATTTTGCAACAAACTAGTAAGTTGCTCTAGGTCCCCCCTGGCAGCTGCGGACGCCAACTCGTTCCCCCAAGGCTCGGCCATTCTTTAGGGTCCTGACGATCGGGAAAAGATGAATTAGTTGTTTTTCTTTTTCCCTTTTCCTTCGCTCCTAACCAGGCTGCATGATGGCATCGGAGACTGACAGAAGGACTGGGATGGTTAATCTGGAGTAGAGCTTGGTAGTAAATACTAGTAAGATCTGCCTGCCAAAAGCCCGCCCCTCGATTCACACGTGATTATTCAGCAAAACTGAGCCATTGGAGAGGGGCTCCGCTCCTCGCTTTTTAGCTTAACCCCTATGAAGAATTCTGGTGATTAAACTGAGAGATATACAGGCACACATATATTTCTGGTAAATTACTCTGGACGTAAAATATAGGCAGAGCTGGCACGTACCTACACTACAGATCTCCGTGAGGAATGTGTGCGGAGATTTAAGGCACTAGATCAGGGCAGAAAATACCGCGAAAAAAGAGACATTTGGGGGGGAAGAAAAGGCATCAACCCACCCTTGTTCACGGTGGTGACTTGAGCCGCGCGAGCCAGTACCGCAGGGGCAGGTCCTCGAAGGGGCTCGGTCTCCATCCGTCTCGCCGAAGGGGTAGTCCTGAGTCCTCCGCGGCAGGGAGAGCGCCGCGGTGGCTGGATGCTGAGGTGCTCCGGGGGTTAAAGATGATCGCCAAAAGCAAATGAGAGTAGCAGTTCCGTGGCCCTCAAGTTACAGGTCGTAACGACTCCTCGGTGGCCTTGGATTCTCCGGAGGAGCCTTAATTCGCGTTCAGGCCGAGCTGCGGGCTAACGCCGCGCGGGAGGGCTCCGGAGCCCGCCAGCCGGGCTACCGCAGCCCCACCGAGCCTCAGAGGCCGTGGGAGCCAGGCTCGGCGCGCGTCTCCGGAGACTGCCGGGCGCGCGGCGGGCCCCCGGCAAGCCGGTCATGCCGGCCCCACCGGGTCCTGGGACTCCCAGCAGCGTGAGGAAGGGGGAGAGCGATGCGGGAAGTGTCTATGGGGCCCGGGCTGCTGAAGCAGCGTGCTGCAGCATCGCGGCTGCACTGGGCAGCCCACCGGTAACTTCCCGCCTACGACCGAGCCAGTTCAGACTTCCTAATGTAGAAGCTCATTGAGCTGCCGCCGCCTCTTTTCCTTCCTTTCCCGGTTTTCTGAGGGCCTCCGGAGATCGGGAGGGTCCTGGGAAGTCACAGGCCAAGCTCTGAGTATCGGGAGTCGCCACAATTCCAGGGCGCAGCCAGTCCCGCCGCTCTTGGCGAGAACCCAGCGGCTTCGGCGCCGGGTGCCACTTCGCCAACCTCTCGCGGTCCCCTGGCCTGTGCCCCCAGCCTGTGCAGCCGATAGGGCAGCGGCCGCCAGCCAGCTGTGCCCTGGAGCCGAGCTGGGTAGCACCTCTTCCTCCCGAGCCGCAGCGCTCCCAGTGACAGTTTCTTTTGTAGCTGGTCCCCCCCAAATCGCCGGTCCCTGCTCCCTTCACCCCTACAGACACTTGTGCGTCGTGCCCCTTTCTGGTCTTTTCCTTCCCTCCCTCCCTCGCTTCTTTTTTCGCTCAAACAATTGCTGCTTCTGTTGCCGCTGCAGAGACGGTGCCGGTTTCTTCTCCCTTTTTTCCGACCTCATCAGCTTTTTTTGAAAAGAAAAAAATTGAGCGCTTTTTGAGTTGAAAAACCCGCCCCCATTTTAACGGCAGAGTTTTAAGGAGGCTCGGCTGAGTTGCAGCGCCGCGGGAGCGGGAAGGTTGGGCACCGCCCACGCCCCGCCCTCCGCCCTGGTGGCGCTCAAGCACTCTGCCGGGCTCGCCCCGCCCCCCGCCCCGCGCCCTTTCTCCCGCCTCCTCGCTCTCCGCTTTCCTCCCTCAGTCTCCTGCGCTGGCTCCCACCCGCCAGCCCAGCGGCCAGGCCCCAGCCGGAGCGGCTTTTTCGGACCCGCGGAGCCGGGTTCGGCCCCCTCCGGCTGGCGGGCGGAATGGAGTCTGCGATGTGAAACCCCGGGCTGCCCCGAGGCCGGCGGGGGCGGAGGTGGAGGAAAGAGGCTTGTTAATTAAGGCTGCGGAGAGCCGCAGGGCCTTGGAGGCTCGGCGGCGCAGATTGCTGGAAGGCGGAGAGGAGGCTGGCGCGAAGCGAGTCTTTCCCCGGCCCTGGTCGGGCAGCCCGGCCCGCCTCCGCGCTCCCCCGCTAGGCTCTCGAAGTTCGGGCGGCCAGGCCTACGGCTGCCGCCTCTTCCTCTGGGGCGCGCGCTGTGTAAACTCGGCCTCCTTTTCTCAGTGCAGAGCTTCGGCCTCGCACCTGCTAGCTCAACGCCCAGGGCCGCGGTGGGCAGAGGTGGCCGCGGGGGTGGAGGGAGAGACCTGACTGACAGCAAAACCAGTGCTCAGGAAAAGCAAAAGTCTTTTATAGACTGATTTTTACGAAAACTAAAGGCATGGTATAGGTAAGAAATCACGACGGACTCTGAAGCCTTAATGTTACAGGGACTTGAAACTGAAATATTCCATTTCTTTGGGGAAAGGGAGAAAAGCAATTAACTTTAAAGCAAAAAAAAAAAAAAGTCTTGGGAAGGATTTTCTAACAAGGCCATTTCTTTCTTGTCAAAGTTCTCTCTGACTACTTAGATGGGACTTGTTTTGGGGGGGAGGGGGTGTCTAAATGTAAAGGAATAGTATCTTCCTAATCGTTTATTTCAATCATCTGAGACACCAGTTCTCTGTACTTTTAACTTCCTCTTTTAGCTATGTAAGATTAATTAATTACTGTTTTCTATATTTTTTGCACTTAAAAATATCCAACACGGTTGCAGGATGCACCCAGTGGTCAAAATGAAACCAAGCAAAAAATGACAGGTGGTCTAATTATTACCGACTTCTAGCAAGCATGTCCTCAAGCAACATCTATACCCAGCTCCTTGAAGTACACTGGGAGTAGCAACGAAACACACCAACAACATTGGGATAATCATCTAGCATCAGATTGCCTGGTAGGTAGAGAGAGTTGAAACTGCAAAGAATCCTGCAGTGTTTCCTTTAACTGAATTGTTGAGAGGAAAATAACCAGAGCTCTTTTCTTAGGTAACTAAACTTGAAATGTGAATCAAACATGAACTACAACAGAAGAAATTAACTCCTCTCGTTTCTTACATATATTTAGACATTTCAAATAGAACATTTAGGATTCTATATATACCAGTAAATACCATAAATAATATAATTTACTTTTGATTATTCTGGGAAATTAGTATGTAATCTTTCAGTACAGCTGGAGGGTGTGATGATATAGTAGCATTGTTGGCTGTTAAGAGAGAACTGGCATTAGTCCAACTTATGAGAGTTGCTTTCTAGCATTTATTATGGTTTCTTGCTAAGAGAAGACATTGTAATAAGGAAGAATATTGTACTCATGTAAAGTATAGGTATACATGTGTTATCATTTTCATGAAATAAAATTCTTTTTGCTGAATAACGATAAATAAAACTTATGGTAATTTAAGATGCATACAGAGCTGGATTAATAGTTTTGGAGCTCTTAAGCATTGAAAAGATTTTGATGTCCCAGCAACTCACCTCATATGTAAATAAAAATAATACAAAACCAAAAAATAAGTGTAAAGGAGTCCAACAAAGTTCTGATTTTTCCCATGTTGACTACTTCAATGCTTTTGCTGAAATATTAAATTCTTTAAGAAAGTTTGTTTGTTTTTTACTCTGGCTTAGCTGGTGTCCTGAAGCATATACTTCGTTTGCTTATTGTATAACCCAGAACTGACTGCATAGAGATTACAATCTTAGTTCAGAAAGCGTAAGTAAGCACTACAAAAGACCTGCAATGAAAATCTCATATTGAGGGCTAGTTCACTGAAGTCAAAGGTGAGTATCTTTGCCCTCAATAAGCTTACATTCTAACATGGTGTACAAAAAAGATTGACAGTTAAGCATCTGTTATTTTGAAAGTAGTAGTTTGTCTTTTAACACAGTAATGATATCTCTCTCAAACACTGAAATAGAGCCTTTTAGTTGGATATAAAATACTAACAGTCATGGAAATTTTTTCAGCAGTTTATGCTCATTTTAAAGGCTTTATAGAAATACTACAGTCAAATTATTTTGTGCTTTTTCCCTCATTGACTTAAGTATGCATAGTTTCAGAATGATTAACTTACGGATATGTGTATATGGTATTTACAATTTCTTTACATAGTCCCAAAGTCTTCCTTTTGTTATATTTATAGATCCAAGAGAGGTAGAAAACAGACTGGTACCCTCAAGGGGCCTTTTTATCATTTCATTATTGTGGCTTTGGCATTTTATTTCTGAAATTCAGCAGGCTTTTTCATATGGGTTCTCACACCACTTATGAAAAGTCTTTTTGTAAAGTAAGAAAAAAAATGCCCAGTAAGCAACTCAAAAGTTTAAACATAATAGCAACAATTAATACTTATATAGTTTTTCCTGGTTATAACATCATGCACACATTATTTAATCTTTACAACTCTGGGACGTAAATATGATAACTATCCCCATTTTTCAGGTGAAGGAATTGAGGCTTATAGAGAATGTGACTAAGGCCAATAAGTAGTGGATATAGGAATTTGAACTCAGAATCCATCCCCAGGTGTTAGGCCTTTTCCATTACATAAGAGTCCAGTTCACTGGAAGCTTTGGGTTTGGAACTCTCCCAGACTTTTCCCTATGTGCTTCTTCCATTGGCTGGTTTTGGCCTGTATCCTTTCCCCTTTTCCTGTAATAAATTGTAACCATAAACTAAAAAAAAAAAAAAGAGTCCAGGATCAGGCACTAGTGTCCTAACAAACATTAAATCATTATATGAAATATATTTTGGGTTACTTAAGTGTGGATCTAACTGTAGTAGCATTAATCTTCTCAGGAATTAGATTGTAATTGAGTAGCATTGTTAAAAAGCTTGATTAACTTAAGGGATCAAGGTTAACACCCCCAATAATGAGTCATGTTGATATCATGTGTCCCTGATATGATGTGATGAGGACACATCACCTTTGTGGAATCCTTCCCCTGAATCCATAAACTCAGCATAATTCTGAGAAAACATTAGACAAACCCAAACTGAGAGACATTCTATAAAGTTCCTGACCATTAGTCTTCAAAAGTCAAGACCGAGCAATGGTAACAGATTGGAAGAGGCTAAGGAAACATGACCACTAAATGTAATGTGGTATGCTGCTTTGGACCCTGGAACAGAAAAAGTACATTAATATAAAAATCCAAATAGTCTCTAGAACATAATTAATAGTATTAATGCCAGTGTTAATTTCTTAGTTTTGATATCAGTACCATGGTCATGCAAGATGGTAACAGAGGAAGCTGGAAAAAGGTAAATAGGAGCATTCTGTACTATGTTTGCAACTATTATATAAATCTAAAATTATTTCAAATAAAAATTTAGCAAAATAACTAAAAGTAAACTTTATTATATATATTTGAAAAAATATGAAATAAAATTCCTTTTAAAAGAAGAATGGTAAGATCAAAGAACATGGAGATTCTAGAAAAAGATCTATATTTGAATTAGACTGAGCTCCATGAGTTAATGCAGTAAAACAACTATGAGAATGGATAGGTTAAAATTATTTTTCTTTGCTCATGCTTATGGACAGAGAATCTCTATATTTTTATTCTCTCAGTTTTTGACACTGGAATGAAATTGTTTCCTTTAAGGAAGGAATTCTGGGGAAATGAATTTTCTCTTTTTTTTAAAAGATGTTTTTGATGTGGACCACTTTTAAAGTCGTTATTGAATTTCTTAAAATACTGCTTCTGTTTTATGTTTTGGTGTTTTGGCCACAAGGCATGTGGGATCTTAGCTCCCCAACCAGGGATCAAACCTGCGTCCCCTGCATTGGAAGGCAGATTCTTAATCACTGGACAGCCAGGGAAGTCCCGAATTTTCTCTTAATTCAGTATTTATTTTTCTTTCATTTCTTTCTCTGTAGTGGAAAGTTACTCTGGATTCTGGGTATCCAACCATGAATAGTTACATCATAGGGAAGAATCAGTCTCTTCAGGAATTATACACTATGGAGGGTAAAATGCAGGGAGGCAACAGGGTGAGTGGAAAGAGCACTAGTTTTGACCTAGCCTTGAATACTAGGTCTGTCCCTGTATAGCATGACTTTGGGCAAATTCTTAGCCTATCAGAGCAGTTTTTTATTCTGTAAAATGGTTGTTGTAAAAATTAAATGAGATAAGGTGTGTGAAGTACCTGTACCTACTAGACATCCAATAAAAATAAATTCAAAGGCATTGGTTGTTATGTACCCAAGAGTTTGCTATTTATGAACTATTGTGAATATAAAAACACATAAAATGAAATGGCTGATAATCTCAAAGAACTTACAACCTTTGAGGAGAGATTAAAACATGCAGAGATGAAACAATTAGAGAAAAAAATTGCAGAATTTATCAGAGTATTAAACTGTGTTGTAAAGATAGTACAGCAGTGATTAGAAAGGAGAAGAATCCTTGTTGGCTTAAATATTATGAAAGAGGTGATCCTGAGAAAAGCATTTAGGAACTGGTATACAAAGTAATAGCAACTAATATGGTTTAAGGTTTTGAAAAGTTTTCACAAGCATTGTATCACTCAATAATCACAATCACTCTGTGAAATAAGTTTTATAAGCCCCATTTTAGAAGTAAAGAAATCTAGAGTCAGAGAAGTTTCTTGTCTGTTTTTGTCAAGTGGCAGAACTAGAACTCAAGCCTAGTAATGCTGACTATGAAATCTATGCTTGTTTTGTAAAAATATTTTATGCTTCCATGCATTTTCATAATTGTTTTCTCATCACCTGAAATAGTCATGTCAGAAGCTGAAGTCAAGAGTCTAAGTGACCCATCCAAGTTCCCCCAGCTAATTAGTTGGGAAAGCAGTACTAGAAACCATATGCCTGAATGTCTAGTGTATTCTCCCCCTCTTTCTGTATTACCACATTCTTTTAATTTCCAGATGGAGAGGAGGGAGGGAGAAGGGAAGCAGTACTGGATTTGAATGGGCTCCGAGATATACACACATGTCATCACAGAGAAAAATCTCAACTTTGCAGGGCTGCATTAATCCTGGCCATGTAACTAGAGACAATCATTCACCTGCCTTGTGCTGAGAATGACATATATGAATGGGGCAAGTGAATTGCCACACTTAAATTGCTGGTACTCTGTTTTACCTCTTAATTCATATTCGTGCTATATTTTGGAATTACTTCCTTGGGGGTGGCAATTAACCAAGAAACCCTTCAATTCGTGTGACTATGTATGGTTCTGTTCCTTATCTACCTCATTCTGGTCTAAATACAGACTATTACATGTGAGTTGTAGGCCAGAATATTTTCGTCTAGAGAAAAAAAAGCAGAATAAACCTAGATCTTTAGAACACCATAGTGCTCTTTTTGTTCAGGGAATACAAAGATTCTATATGGTGATTTCACTAGTTTCTGTTTTAACTGTACAGCACAAAATCAGCAAACTTACTTCACACTTTCAGGATTTTACATACTTTCCACCGCAAGTTCATGCTCTATTTCAGTCCAGAAGATGATATTTTCCCAAGTCAAAGTTGAACATATTCTACTGTCACTCTTCCTCCAGCGGGAATGACAAACTATCACACTTCACTGTACATAGTCTTCGACTATTCTTGGCTCAAAGCCTGATCATCTTTTTCTCGAGATCGATATTCTCACCTTTCTCAGCTTCCATGTCTGCCCCATGACTACCGTGGGAATCTGGTTGCTTGCCATTCCTTGTTACCGAATGTCTGAGGATGCAAGCGTCAGGGCTTGGGATCGAGTGTGACAGTGTGCAAGTGGGCTTTGACAAGTTGAGCATAAAAGACTATGTGAAGTTGTATTTTGGTGAAACAGAGAAAATGTACATTTATGAAATGTTGTTTATTAGACGGGATGTGACGGTGTGCTGAGTTGGTTTGTGAGGCTTGACGTGTATGTGTGTTACTATATAACCACGTAAGGAGCAGAATCTAATCCCCGCCCTAGCCACGGGGAGGCGGTACCCCGAGGCCTTTGCTTAATTCAAACCGGAATAACCTGTTGCGGGACTCCAAGCTGCCGCAGTTGCAGATTGGCGTCCCCGCCGGCGGCGCGCAGATCTCCGCCCGGTAGTCGCGCGCCCAGCGCCTGACAGGAGGGCAGTCACGTGGTAGCCGCAAAGCGGTGCTTTGCGACCTCGATGACAGGCAAAATGTGCGACAGCTTCGGCGCTGGCCAACCAGGGGCGGAGGCGGCGGCCAGGGAGGAAGCGGAGGAGGCGGAGGCGGCCGTGGCGTTCGCCCGCCTGCTTTTTCGCTCGCTTTCCCCGCCCCCGCCGGTCTTGTCGCCGTTGAAGGGAGCCGGCTGCGCGCTGTCGCAACCAGCCCTCATCCTGGCCGGCGACCGTAAGACCGAACCCACATCCCTACCAACCTCCCTGTTGAGGCGGCTCGGGCTCCGCGGGGCGCAGGCAAGCGGCCCAGGCGCCTGAAGGTTACCGAGTGCATGAGCGCTTAGCCTCCCGCGCTGCCCCGCCCGCCGGCCCGCCGGCCCGCCCGCCGGCTCGCCCGCCAGCCCCTCGGCGCCCGGCGGCGACGGCGGCGGCGGCGGAGACGGCCGCAGGAGGCGCAGTCTCCCGCCCGGGTGCGCGCTTCGCTCCCGGAGCCGCGGAACTCGGCAGCCGCCATGGCGTCCAACATGGACCGAGAGATGATCCTGGCAGATTTTCAGGTGAAGTATCGGGCCCAGTTACCCTTTCACCTCCAACCTCGTGGGTTCCTGGTGCCCAAAGGGTGGCCTCTTCCCAGCGTTTGTTTGAGCACTGCAGTGCTGTGTGGTTTGAGTTTTTATACGGTACCTGACATGAGGTGTGTGTGAGTGTGGTGTGTGAGTGTGGTGTGTGTGTGTGTGTGTGTGTGGGTGTGTGTGTGTGTTGTGAACTGTGGGGGACTATGTTATGTTGGGGGTGTGTAGAATGGCTTATGTACGGCTTGAATGGTGTTTGTCGAGTGAGTGGGTGTTCTGTCGGGTTGTTTTGTGCGTGGATTGTATTGTTTCCTGTATTATAGGTAGTGTGTAGAATTCGAGGATAAGTGTGGGGCTTTTAAGTATGAGGTGCTTTGGTGAGGAGTTTTGGGTTTGTGAGGAGGGTGTGCTGTATGGAGTGTGGGTGTGGTGTATTAAGGGGAGAGTAAAAAAGAATGATGGTGAGGAGGTGGTGAGGGTAGCGGGACATTGTGCTGGTTTTGAGGGAGAAATAAACATTTGAGACTGATGCCTTATTGGAGTCTTTGGGGTGTAGGAAGAGGAGGAGGCAAATAGACTGTATATATCAATGTATCTTTGCAGTGAGTTCACAAGCTTAATAAATTACCAATTCATATTTGTGGATTCCCTTCCTCTACAGATTTGAACTACTTGGTTGGTGTCCTTTCTCCAGGAGAAATTTTAAGGATGAGCAAAGATTATTTCTTACTGACTCAACTGTAGTGACACTGGCATATAAGTATTTTAGGGAGGACCTTTGAAAGTAGAGCTGTATGCTTCATGAAAGAGTTGGAGTTAGAACTAATACCCTGTAAACACCACTTTTGCCTTTTGATGTTGGAAGAAAATATTGTAGTGAGATATTTTTAACCATTTATTTTGGCATTAACTTAGAAGCTATAGTTCTGTATAGGCAGACGTTTCCCTCCTTTAACACTGCCGTCATTGCACATGGTCTAACGCTAGCATAGTAGGCAATATTTTTCCTTACTGATATTTTGTTGGGCTTTTTTCTTTCTCTAATTTTTAAAGTTACTTATTTTTACAACTAAATATTCTGATGGCCATTTCCAGAGTTTGCTCATTTAATTATTCAAGTCATATCTGCTACATTAGGAATATGCATATATCTGCATTTGATTATACTGTAACTTTCAAACTCAAACAGAAGGAAGTTCTGAAAATAAAAGTTGACCACAAGAATTTGGTGCTTTGTAGGATTAGGATTGGCCTGAGATTTTCTGCCTAATTCTTTCACCTTTTTTTTCATTCTTCAAGTTAGTCTTTTATCTAATGTGGAATGTAGTTGTGTGATAAAGGACTCTATATGTCTAGGAATGATTTTATCCTTTTGTAAAATTGTTCTGCTCTAGTAGGAATGGCTTTAAGCAACAAAAAGTATAGTTTACCTCATTAGAAGCTTTAAGGTAACTGTAACTTTGTTTTGATTTACCAAACTTTTGACTTCCTCTAGTAACTTGTAGCTGTTGGTTTTCTTATTATTTGTGACAATTATTATTATTATTATTTTTTGGCCATGCTGCGTGTCATATGGGATCTTAGATCCCCGACCTGGGATCCAACCCGTGCCCCCTGCAGTGGAAGCGCGGAGTCTTAACCGCTGGACTGCTGGGGAAGTTCCTATTTGTGACCATTATTATGCTTAGCTTTATCGGCCAGTCTGGAAATTTAGGATTCCTGCATTCAGAGGCAAAGTAAGATTTTCTGACAAGCATTTGGGATTTTATTTTGATTGCATGAAAACATTCTAATAAGTTTTTTTCTTCAAACCAATAGCAATGCTGTGAACAATTGTTTACAAATTGGAAAAAGCTTATGACATCTGCAGCGAACAATTGTTTTCCAAATGGTGAGAGTTAATTGCATATTGTCAAATAGGCAGGAGAACATTACTGGTAGAATAAAAGTTATTTAGAAAACTATGCACAAGCACGTTAGCCTTTTGTGTACTTTAGGAACCTTGTATTCCTCTTACAAATGATGATTCCAGATGAGTTTATTCTTGTGGACTTGGTTTTAAAATGGATTATTCTTCACTTTGCTGTACACCTGAAACTAGCACAACATTGTAACTCAACTATACTCCAATATGAAATAAAAATTTAAAAAAAGGATTTTTCTTACTTTTAAAAAATATTATGTAAAAGTTTTGTAGAATTGACTTTAAAAAATTAGCATTTATCCAGTTATCAGAAACCAGGCAATTTATTTTGAAAATTATAGCTCAAGACTTGGAATGTAGATGCTTGGATGATACTGGCTTCTTCTATAACTGGGCAAATCAATTTCCCCAGCCAAAAGTGAGCATAGTAAAATTATGTTGTTTACTTCATATGATTGTGAAAATTAATAATAGTTTTGAGAGCTCAGTGCTGCTCTTGTAGAAAGGGACATGATTTTTAAATGTGACTAGATTTTAAAAATAAATAAGTTTAAGATTTTGATTATTGCTGGAAAATACAATGTCTAAATATGGGAAAGTTTTTGAGAAGGATTTTGTATTCTCTATTTCCACTCAATAAACAAAGGACTTCTGTTGAAATCAGTGGCGGAGTGGCTAACAATCATATGAGGTAAATAGAACATAATTTTACTATTTTCACTTTTGGGTAGGGAAATTGATTTGACCAGTTATAGAAGAAGCCAGTATCATCCAAGCATCTACATTCCAAGTCTTGAGCTATAATTTAAAAAATAAATTGCCTGGTTTCTTGTAATGAGATAAGTAGTGGATGGAAGAGTTCAGCTCAGACTTAATGGGATAGATTTGAGACTTTGTAGGTGAGTGAACTAATTACAAAGCAAATATATTCCAAATTGTCCTCTAAAAGATTTTTTCCCCCAAGTAAGAACAGCTGCCAGTAGGAAAAAAATTTAAATTGTGGTGAAATACACAATAACATAAAATGTGCCATCTTAACCATTTTTATCAGTACGTGTCCAGTTCAGTGACATTAAGTACATTCACATTGTTGTGCAGTCATCACCACCAGCCATCTTCAGAACTCTTTTTATCTTGCAAAACTGTAACTCTCTACCCATTAAACAGTAACTTCCCATTCTTCCTTCTCCCCAGCCCCTGGCAACCACCATTCTTTCTCTGTGAATGTGAATGCTCTAGGTACCTCTAATAAGTGGAATCATACAGTATGTGTTCTTTTGTGACTGGCTTATTTCAGTTAGAATAATGGCCCCAATTTTGTAGCATGTGTCAGAATTTCCTTCCTTTTTAAGGCTGAATAATATTTCATTTTATGTATTTACCATATTTTGTTGATCTGTTCATCTGACAATGGACACTTTTTCCCTATGTTTTGGCTATCATGAATCATTAATGCTGTACATGGATGTACAAATATCTCTTTAAGTCCCTGTTTTTATTCTTTGGGGTATATACCCAGAAGTAGAATTGTTGAATCATATGGTATTTCTATTTTTAATTTTTTTAGGAACCGCCATACTGTTTTACATAGTGGCTGCACCACCAAAAGTTTGAATGGAGAGAATGACAGTGTAGTGTTTAATTAATTTGTAAATTCCACTCTGAACAAATGAGTTTAGAACTTGGAATAGTCCAACAGAAATCAGCTATAAATGTAAATAGTGTTAGCATAGTATATTACTGGTAAAGGAATGACTAGACTAGTACACCTACAGTTTTGGCTGACCAGAACCAGGAGGGGGTGTAAAGGAATTTCCTGGGTTTAAAAAACAGGCAGACACTGATGAATCAAGAGAGGTTTTTTTTTTTCTTCTTCCTTAAAGTTTTTTTTATAACAGATGCATTCAGGTGCAAGTTCCAAATCTTTTTCTTTTTGTAATTGTATAATTCATTAAGGTTGAGGTATAGAGCAAAAATCATTTGATCAAACAAACTTTTGAGACTGTATTCGATTTGCTTACAGATGTGAAAACATTTATCCAAACAAAATTGCGGTTGCTATTTAATAATTTCAGTAATTAGTTACCTCTTACTTTGGGTCTAGATGAACAAAAAAATGAGTCTTCTCCTTCCCCCACCCCTTTAACCTTTCAGTTAATGCCATGGTAAATTCTTTTTCCTCTAAGATACTTTTTTTTACTTATAATTTTCCTTTGGGAACAAAATGAGTGGTGTACCCATTTAGATTAGTGTCACATGTGGGTCTCATGTTTTTCTATTTATGTTTCTTTGTTACTGATAATATAGATACATAGATCATAGCTCTACTCAAGTGAAGAAAAAATAACTTTCACTAGTAGTAATATTTTCTATCAGACTTTATCATAAACAAAACTTATCTGCCTTTCTAAAAAAGTATTCGTTCTGAATCTAGTTCCATTGGTCACATATTAAGAGTACCTTTATTTCTTCTCTAGTTCGGCACTGATTTTGATGTTACTTTCAGTTGTATATCCTGGATGACACAATTGTGGCTTTGTTTTCTACTCCTGGTCTTTCCAGCTAGTAATACCTTTGCTGCCTAAATTGCTTTGTACATTTACATGTATTGGACTATCACTATGGGATGTAGTGAGTTTTCATTTGCCTATCAACTCCTCTTTGAAGCATGGACTCTTCCATGACACTACTGGTAAGTTACTTGTAGGTAATTTCTGCCCTTTCATTACATTACATTTTTTCCTTCTAAATGAAGCTGTGAATCACTCTTCTTTCTTTTTTAGTTTGACGCAAAGAGATATTTTCTACAAAAGAGGATACCAGACTGCGAGTAGAAATGGTATCGATCCAGACAGATAGGTATCCTTGGTGATGTTGTGGATGAGGGACCAAACTAAGTATTCATGGAACATCATCTTTATTTCCTGGGATGTTACCTTGGGTAGGAGATAGAACTATGGCAGAAAGTAGTCTTGTTAGTATTCTTTCTTTCCTTTCTTCACTGTCCCCTTCATTTTTAGAGGGACAAAGCATATTGTTTTGTGTCTGGATTGTTGGTCATTGGGAAAATAAGGTTTTGGCATGTAGATTAAAGTTTAGTAGTTAGTGGTTAAGAACATGGCCTTTGATGTCAGATTACTTAGATTTAAATCACAGCTCTGCCATTCACTCATCTTGTGATTTTTGACCAGTTACTTCACACCACTTTGCTTCAGTTTTCCCATATGAAAAAAGGGTTAATGTAAAGTGATTAGAACAGGTATCTGACATAGAAAGTGTTTTAATAAATTTTAGCTGTTATTTTCATTGTTGACAGTTTTTTTTTTTTGCGGTACGCGGGCCTCTCACTGCTGTGGCCTCTCCCGTTGCGGAGCACAGGCTCCGGACGTGCAGGCCCAGCGGCCATGGCCCACGGGCCCAGCTGCTCCGCGGCACGCGGGATCCTCCCGGACCGGGGCACGAACCCGCGTCCCCTGCATCGGCAGGCGGACTCTGAACCACTGTGCCACCGGGGAAGCCCCATTGTTGACAGTTTTCAAGTATGCACTTGTTCTCTGCAGGGGACTTCAGAGATCATCTATTTCTAGCTTCTCATTTTTCCTTTTGTGGACGTTGAGACCCTGAAAAAGGAAGTGACTTGTCCACGGTCATGAACTGGTTTGAAACAAAGATTTTATCCAGGTGTACATAAGAGTGTTCATTTTCTAGCTTAATTTGTCAAATAGCTTGGACGTTTAGAGGAAAATGAGACCCACCACTTAGAAATTTGTCCAAATTGTTAAAACTTACATAGAAAATAAATTAACAGTGCCTGGCATATAGCAGACATGCCAGCAGGAAGGGAAGGAGGGAGGGAAGGTGGGAAGGAGGAAGGGAGGAAGGGAGGGACTGATCGTTCCTAAACTGCCATTCCAGTTCAGTGCCATGCTTCTAAGCTCACAGGTGATCAGAAGCCATGGAATGGAGAGACTTCAGATTTGTTGAGCATGGTTCGGTTGATGCCTGTTGTTTGCCAGACAGGTTTTATGGACTCTGTAGTTCAGGGGTCAGGAAATTGTAGCCTGTTAGCTGGTTGCCTGTTTTTATACATAAAGATTTATTGGCACACTCATTTACCTATTGTCTATGACTGCTCTCTTGCTGCAGTGACAGAGGTGAGTAGTTGAGACAGAGACTTCATGGCCCACAAGCTTAAAATATTTACTATTTGAGCTTTTAAGATAAAGTTATCTACGTCCCCCACCCACCTGAAATCAATACTTTCTTTTGAAATCAATACTTTTCTTTCTAGGTTTTAGTAACTGCAAAGTGTTAGAACATTTGAATGCCTCACAGGTACACATGGTTACTTCTCTATAGGAGGCAGTTAGAACATTGCACTTAGGCAGACTAGAGCACTTGTTTTTGTGCTTTGTTTTGGCTGTGGTTTTCTGAGCAAGTCATTTATCCTTTCTGGGTGTCAGTTATTCAGTCTATAAAATGTAGATCTGCTTAGACCCATATCTACTTGAACACAGAAGATTAGACTAGATTAGGTGTTCAAATAGAGTCTGGATAATCAGTTGGCAGCAGTGGGGTTGAGGACATTCAGTTATAATTTAAGTAATTTATCTAGCTTAGGGGTCAGCAAACTACATCCTGAGGGCCAAATCACCAGATTTTTTGTCAGCAAGTCTTATTGGAAGGCAGTCTTTCATGTTCATTTACATACTGTCTCTGGCCACTTTTGCCCTCATTAGCAGAGTTGAATAGTTGATTGCATGACCTGCAAAGCCCAGTATATTTACCCTGCCCCATATAGGAAAGTTTACTGATCCCTGGTCTAGATAAGTGGTTTTCAACTTTGAATGATTTCTGTTCCCCAGAGAATATTAGACAATTTCTAGAGAAATTTTTGGCTATCACAACTGCGGGGTGCTAATAGCGTTTAGTGGGTAGAGGCCAGGGGTTCTGTTAAACATTGTATAATGCAGTAGACATCTTGTGACAATGAAGAATTATCTGCCCAAGAATTTCAGTAATTCTGAAAACCCTTGATCTAAATCAGTGGTTCTCAAACTTTAGCTTGCATAAGAATAAGTGGGAGGGCTTGTTAAATCACAGATTACTGGAGCCCAGAATTTTTGATTCAGTGGATCTTGGGTGGGGCCTGCAAATTTGCATTTCTGCCAGGTTCCCAGGTTATGCTGATGTTGCTGGATCCAAGGACTACACTTGAGAAAAACTGATCTAGATGATTTTTGAGGTTACATCCATTCCTGTGATTGTTTGATTTTGTGATCTTAAGTACTCTTCCATTTTTTGACTTAGGAAAATTTGAGTTTTTCAGTATATACTTGATGCTCATAATAAAACATGCTGTTTCATGACTCCACATGTTTGAACCCGTAGTTTTCCGTGTCCCTTTGGAAAACTTCTATTTATTGTTCAAAATTATTGCCTACCTTTTGTTTATAAAACATCAGTACTCTGTGCCCAGTTAGTGTTAATCATTTCTTCTTATATATCTTGTACATATTTCTTTTATATCAGAAATAAGAGAATTTCTCAAAAAATTCTGAAAAGTTTCTGAAATTCTCAAAAATTTCTCTTTTGAGTCTTATATCAGATTGTCAGTAATCACTTAACATGTTTCTTTTCCCTACTGTCAGCTCTGAGTGAACAGGTGCTTGGGTCTTAACCACTGTTCCTATAGTATCTATTAAGAGGTGCTCCGTGAATATTTTTTGAAGAAATATTATGAATATTGGCTGTTATGGTACAAGTAAATGGAGTAGAATTGTAAATTATGTATTTTTAAGCATCTACCATTTTCTGACATATGGTTTTGAATAAGAAACTCTGTCACTGTGAGAATAAAAATTAGACTAGTTTATTAAATTGAGGGTTATAACTTCAAGGTGACCCATTTATAGAGAAGTACAAAACACCCACACTCTGTTTTAGCTTTTATAGAGTGCTCAGTAAGTTAATGTGACAAAATATACGGCCTGAGGCCATATTTGTAAAGTTTGAATGCTGTTACTGAATTGCTACATGTTAGCCATTCGTCCTGATTATGTTTTCACTCTCAAACTGTTTTTTAAGGCAGAAATTCTAATTTCAAATAAAAATTGCTTACCATGTTAAATCATTAGTCATTGACTTCTGGGTAAGTTTGAGATAATTGCAAGAAGCAAAATTAACAGAATAATTGTACCTGTCTTTATACTTATTTGTGGTTATAGAGGAATAATTGAGATAGAAAGAATGAGATGTCAAGTTGTGGTAAGGAAAAGTGGAAAAGTTTGCAGGTTATGTGTACCTTAATGGCATTAGAGTTAGGTTCCAGTCACCTGTTTTTTTTTCCCTCTGCAGTTCACCTGGTTTAATGACTGAAGTTGAAAAGTGTTAGTGAGAGGAAAGTTTTGTCTCTTGTGTCCTCCTGGCTCCCCATTCTCTTTCTCCCAAGGGAAAAGTAGTGGTTGAACTTTTTTTTTTTTTAAGCCAATTTTAGTGATATTCTTTGGCATCTAGTTAAAGTGAGATGGAAACACAATTGAGCATTTTTATTTTAGGTTTAATGAGGAAGGAATAATAATATTAGCATATAGCTTTTGATTGATTTGTATGTGCCAGATATTGTGCTAGGTTCTTTTTTTTTTTTTTTAAGTTGATATGTTGTATTCTCAATTTTATTCAGTTCAAGAAATTTTCTTTTTTTTTTTTTGGCCACAAGGCATTCAGGATCTTAGTTCCCCGACTAGGGATCGAACCTGTGCCCCCTACAGTGGAAGCGCGGGAGACTTAACCACTGGACCGCTAGGGAAGTCCCTGTGCTAGGTTCTTAACATCTAAATTCTGCAGTGACCCTGTCTTAGGATCCAGAGATACAGTTCTCCGTGGCTTCTGTAATGTCTTGTGAGCACAGGCAGTGACTTTTTGCTCCTGACTATGTTTTCAAGGATATTTGTATAGTGAGCAGCCTTGGAAGACAGAGGTAATGTCTCTCTCTGGAGCAAAGAGCAGGCATGCATAGTATCTATTTTAAAAGATTTGGGTTCTCTAGGCTCTAGGTTCCTCTTCTGTAACACAGTCCACTGTGTGTGCAGGTATCACTTGGCCTACTTTGTGCCACCCTGTGGGAAATGGGACTGGGAAACTGTGCAAGAAAATTCTGATATTCTGACTACAAATATTGCCATGAGTCATAAAGTTCATTGTCTCCAACCCAGGAGTCTAGCTCTTCTGCCAGCATCTATGAAACTGACAGGCTCTAACTTAGTTTGCAAGTAGGGTAAAAATCTCAGATCCTTCTCTGCTCTTAATAGTTCTGGCAACAAGGATGAGATGTTGACAGAAACGTAGGTTTCTGGAAGAGGAAGGGTGAGGGCCTTATAGGCTGGTTAATAATTTGAGGGAAGTCCATGGGAATTAGTAGTGAACATGTTGACAAAATTGTTAAGTGGTTCTCTACTTCCTTGCCTGTTAATGAGGAGGAATTAAGGAGGTGGTTGCAGACTGAGTACCAGGAAGTAGGTTCAAAGACAGCTGCCTGAACATTCCTCTGGTTGAGGCTAACTCTCAACAACCCTCAAATATCCTCTCTGATAGAGGGAATTTTTTTCACCAGTCTGTCAGTCAGACTCAAGTTCAGACTCCTCACAATGTAACAACTAGCACTAAGATTTGTCCTGGCTGGGCAGAAGGCTCTGCCTCCTTTCAGACATTTACAGATGTGTGTAATTTGCAGTTGCTGTGGGCAGAAAGCAAAGTTGTTAGAACTTTCACTAGTTTGTCTGAGAGATAAGAGGATGGGGGTACAAAATGTCTTGTGGCTCAGCCCCTCCTTTGGGGCCCCTCCTTCCCAACTTCACTGTCTGAAGCAAAGCCACTGACTCAATGAGGTCCTCAATTTATTGAGGTTTCCCTAAACCTTGTCCTGGTTCACCAGTGGTTCAGCCAAGCTGAAACTGATTGTGTCTGCTCATCTTTTGTGGCTGTTCAGCCTTTGCACCAGCTATGCAGACTGGTAATGACTGTAATTGCTGTGTTCAGTGGACAGAACGCAAGGCTGTTCTTATAGGTCTGGCCTGTACTCTCCTTCATGAACTTGTATTTTTGCTGACCCTTGGCATGTTGCCAACGGCCTAGCTATTTGGTCTGCCACTTGGAAACTATAGACTGGCAGATTAAAGACTGCTTTCTTTGAAGCTGTGAACTATGGAAACAAATTATAGCTGCTGATCAGACTGTCTGGATCACTCATGTAGATGCCCACAGTAAGGGCCTTTTCTCTGATGAAGCCCCCTGGAATCAAGCTTCTGATTGAGCCTGCACTGCCCAGAGCCATCATTGTTGCCAGGATCCGTCATTGTATCAGATGTGACAGCATATCAACTGTCATAAAGTGTGTAAAGTAAAAGACTATATTTCTGATGCAGGGGGTACCATTGCATGCCAGACTTGTGACTCCTGCCAAAAGTTGACCTGTTTGCCATATAATGAGAGAAGCTACATTACATGGGATGTGGCCCCTGCCTGTTTTGGCAGATTAAATAAATTGGGCCTTTGACCTCCCTCTCTGAGGTATCAGTGGTGCCTCACTGCTGTTGACACTTTTTCTGGTAGTGTTGTTGTTGTTTTTAGTCCAGTTAGCTGACTGGCTACACCATTTTGACCCTTGAAACTAATTGTGTTATGCTTTCCAGCTTTCTGGACCATTTGCAGTCTGGCAGTGGTGCACTTTTTATTGCACCATTTTTATTGTATTAGTGAGCTGATAGTCAAGATATTTGAGGGGCCTTTCATGCCCTCTGCCATTCACAGGCATTTGGTATGTGGACAAATGTTGACTGCTGGAATAACTTCCTCCTCAGTAAGCCAGTTTGGTCACTGAATGCAGCTATCTCCAGAAAGGGATCATTTCATCTTGGCTACTTCCTGGGTAACGATCAGAATGGAAGGGGTGGGAGGTTATGTAGCTCTATTTTGAAAATTCAGGATTCCACCCTGACCATTTCTGGGCATGATGCTTCTTTATTTCTCCTAGCAGCAACTCACTGCCAGCCTGTTGATATACCTTCTGTGTGGCAGCTTGCCAAAAGGTGGTGTAGGGGATTTAAACTGAATTCTGGTTCAGCTACCTGGGTTTTCTTGTTGGGTTGACATGGTCCTAGATCATAAGGATAATGACCACTTGGTTGAGTACACTGCTTGCTGAGCCTCCCTATGGTGGCTTATGTGGATCAGTAGGGACCATAAATGGGTTTCTGTACATTTTATGAAAATTCCCTTGACCATCTTGCACCTGACATTTCCAGGTAAAAGGCCTGCGTGTAATTAGGAGATGATTGAAAGAAGATGAAATTATAGCTACTGGAAGGGGACATATGATTTTGTGGCAGTGGAGGTAAAGCAACAATCTTGACGCCTGGGGAAGGATCGCCTTAGACCCCAGAAAGTTCGGGGAAAGGAAAGACATTAATGTTCTTTGTTTTTCTGAACCGAACTTGAAGCCTTCCTTATGAAGGAAAATGCCTGGTACAGCTCTTCCAAACTGTTGCAGGCACATTCAACTCAGTCGACTGCTGGGTCTGCCAAACCCCATTAGAGGGCTCTGATAGCTATTTGATTGTCATTCCTCTTAAACTTACTGAAAGGTCTATTGGAAATACCAGGGGTTGGCCCTCAGCTTTTTTACCTTCTTGCAAAACACCTGTCAGCACTTCCTGATGCCTACCCCACCCCCATACCATAGCCTTCACTCAGAGATTCTGTAGGGCAGATTACTGGTGGCCTGCACAAATGGGACAGTTTAGATTAACTTCATTAATTCCTTTCAAAAACAAGGACTAGGCTCAGTTGCTGGAATTGAACTGGGAACCCTAAGGACCACCACTTGGATGGGAGGCCATGTTAGGACACAAGTTGACAGTGCCTCCCAGACTGATATAGGTCCCACTTGGAAGGACCCAACAATTGTAAACAACCCACTCTATCTAGGTGCACTGTGTCTGCCCTGAGGACTGTATTTCGTACATGGAAACCAGGCATTAATTTGCCTCCCTCCTAAAAATATGGACTCTTGCACCTTTTGAATGGTTAAGTAAACACCACCAGTAGATCTTGTAGCCTTCACATGACTGCGGAGATATCTCAAAAATGAGAGCCTATCCTTGGTTCCTTGGGGAAGCTTCCCAGAGTGATTTCTGATTTGTTATTTATGTGCACCCTGTGGACAGTTATCTCTCTGAGGGAAGTCATTCAATTAGAATAGGTATTTCAAAATTTGTTCCTAACTTTTTAGCTGAAGTGGCCCTGGAAAGCATTCAGGTCAGCCTCAAGTCACTGACCAGAGTTGTTATGGTTGATAAAATTGCCCTACACTTCTTCCTTCTGGGCCAGGGCAGAGTTTGTATAATTGTTAATTCATTCTGTTGTTCCTGGATTAATGCTTTTGGCCAAGTGGAAAGGTTAATACAGAAACTTAGGGAGAATGCTGTCAGACTCTCTTTTCTGAGGTAAACCCTCATGACTTATCAGATTTCTTCATCTTATTTGGGTGTGGAACCCTGAGAAACATGGATGAAATAAATTCTGAAGGTTGGCCTCATCCTGTTGGCTGTTGATAGTCACCTAATTAAATGCTATACGAGACAAATTAAATGGATTTAGTCATAGTCTCTGTCAGATTAATCAGAGTGGCTGTTGGAGTGGCATACTTATGAGAAGCCAGAGTGTTCAGTGGTGAAGACGGTTAGGAGTAATGGGTAGATATTTTTGGGAGATAGTTCCCTGTGTGTCTCTTCTATTTCTGTACATCTTATGAACAGAGACATTGATTGTTCCAGATTATCTTTTCAAGGGTGTTGGACTGTTACCAGCCTAGATAATTTCTCCTTCCAGACCAAAGGGCAAGTTTGCTTACAACCTGGAAGATAAAGATACTTTGATCCTCCAAAGCAAAGCGTCCTCGTGCTTACTGTCCATTATAAAAGATTCATGTTCCTTAAGCTCAAGGTTCCTCTCGTAATGCAGATCTACTGCATGTGCAGGTGTCACCTGGAGCACTCTGTCACCCTGTGGGAAATGGGACTTGGGAACCAGTGCTAGAAAATGCTGACACTCTGGCTGCTGCTCTTGCCCTGATTAATAAAGTACTTTGTCCTTGACCTAGATGTCTTGAGTCTTCATCCAGCATCCATGAAATTGTAACAAGCTGCATTGTTAGCTTGCAAGTAAGTATGGTGGAATATTTGATCTTTCACAGTTCTTACCACTGTGAAAGGTTGATGATCCCCCATTTTACAGATTGAATTTGGACCTAATCTGTGATAGCTCTTGTTGTATTCCCATTTTAAAGATGAAAAAGTAGAGGTGTAAAGAGGTTAAGTAATTACCTAATGACAAGTAGTCATAACAAGGCTGGGTTTGGAACTCAGGTCTGCTTTACTCCAAAGTCAAGTCCATGATCTTATATATCCACATTTCTCAAATGGGTGTGCTAAGGAGTAATCAAAGCTACAGAATAAATATGCACATCTTCTTGTAGCACCAATTTACTAGAATAACTTAAAAAGAAATATGCTTTTTAAAAATTAAAAACAATTATCATGAAGTAAATATAAAATTTGCATGAATTTTAAATAGAAAATGAAATTTCAAAGAAATTGTAAACATGTATGTAGCCTGCTTTTTGGGTCATCTCCTCCCCTCCTCCCATGAGGGAACATGCTTTCCTTCCTGTATCATTCTGACTACAGTAGTGTAAAAAATTAATAAGTAGTGCACTTTACAAGGTTGCCTTTTAAAGAAACAAATCAAAGACGCATCCGGTTATTTTTTGATTCCTTCATACTGTTGTAGCTTTGTGAAACACAAAAAAGTAGAACAAAGTTTTTCTGGTGTCCCTGGATTTACTGAGGCTAATGGAGGGATCAAAGAAGAAAAAACTGGAATTCATTGACTTCTTATCTTGAAGTTGTATGTGGCAGTGGTTTCTATTGGGATTACTTAGTACTTCAGCAAGAGATTATCCTGTCACTGGTATTTTTTTACTTCACTTTTACATTTATCAGTATCTATAAAGTATTGTGTATCTATATCTATGCTAAGTAAATTTGCATTATTTTGGGGAGTGCTGTCAGTTTCGATATTTTCCTGAGGTCCTAGTAGTGGGACTTGAAACTAAAGTATAGTTGTCCCTCAGTATCCATGGGGGGTTGGTTCCAGAAGTCTCTGAAGATACCAAAATCTGAGGATGCTCAAGTCCCTTATGTAAGATGGCGTAGTACAATGAATACAGGGGGCTCTCATTATCTGCAGGTTTCACATCCTTGGATACTGTAATGACATAGTGGCAAAAGTAATAGAATTGATTCCAGTTAAGGCAAGCTGATCCCAAGTTGATACACACGAAGTTCGTTTTACACTGCATTGTATTTAAGAAAAGGAAAACATTACTTAATGATTATTATGGGATAATGTAGTAAGAGATATTTTGCCAGGGCTCACTGTATATTTGATGAAATTAAATACTTAGGGTTTTTAAGTGTGATAATGCATTGGGTTATGTTAAAAAAATGTCCTGCAGGAGTTGAGGAAGGTGGCGGAAGAGTAAGACGTGGAGGTCACCTTCCTCCCCACAGATACATCAGAAATACATCTGCATGTGGAACTGTTCCTATAGAACACCCACAGAACGTTGGCAGAAGACCTCAGACCTCCCAAAAGGCAAGAAACTCCCCACATACCTGGGTAGGGCGAAAGAAAAAAGAAAAAAACAGACCAAAGAATAGGGACGGGACCTGCACCAGTGGGAGGGAGCTGTGAAGGAGGAAAGGTTTCCACACACTAGGAAGCCCCTTCACGGGCGGAGACTGTGGGTGGCAGAGGGGGGAAGCTTCGAAGCCGCGAAGGACAGTTCAGCAACAGAGGTGCGGAGGGTAAAGCGGAGAGATTCCTGCACAGAGGATCGGTGCCAACCAGCACTCACCAGCCTGAGAGGCTTGTCTGCTCACCCGCCGGGGCAGGCGGGGGCTGGGAGCTGAGGCTCGGGCTTCGGTCGGATCGCAGGGAGAGGACTGGGGTTGGCGGCGTGAACACAGCCTGAAGGGGTTAGTGCAACACGGCTAGCCGGGAAGGAGTCTGGGAAAAAGCCTGAACCAGCCAAAGAGGCAAGAAACTTTCTTCCCTCTTTGTTTCCTGGTGTGCGAGGAGAGGGGATTAAAAACGCTGCTTAAAGGAGCTCCAGAGACGGGTGCGAGCCGCGGCTAACAGCGCGGACCCCAGATGCGGGCATGAGATGCTAAGGCTGCTGCTGCCGCCACCAAGAAGCCTGTGTGTGAGCACAGGTCACTATCCACACCTCCCCTACCGGGAGCCTGTGCAGCCCGCCGCTGCCAGGGTCCCGTGATCCAGGGACAATTTACCCGGGAGAACGCACGGTGCGCCTTAGACTGGTGCAACGTCACGCCGGCGTCTGCCTCCGCAGGCTCCCCCCACACTCCGTGCCCCTCCTTCCCACCTGGCCTGAGTGAGCCAGAGCCCCTGAATCAGCTGCTCCTTTAACACCGTCCTGTCTGAGCGAAAAACAGACACCCTTAGGCGACCTACATGCAGAGGCGGGACCAAATCCAAAGCTGAACCCTGGGAGCTGTGTGAACAAAGAAGAGAAAGGGAAATTTCTCCCAGCATCCTCGGGAGCAGCGGATTAAATCTCCACAATCAACTTGATGTACCCTGCATGTGTGGAATACCTGAATAGACAACGAATCATCCCAAATTGAGGAGGTGGACTTGGAGAGCAAGATATATTATATTTTCCCCTTTTCCTCTTTTTGTGAGTGTGTATGCTTCTGTGTGAGATTTTGCCTGTAAAGCTTTGCTTTCACCATTTGTCCTAGGGTTCTGTCCGTTGTTTTTTTTTTTTTTTTTACTTAAAAATTTTTTTAATAATTATTTTTTATTTTAATAACTTTATTTTATTTTATTTTACTTTATTTTTATTTTATCCTCGTTCTTTCTTTTCCTTTCTTTTCTTTTCTTTTCTTTCTACTTTTTCTCCCTTTTATTCTGAGCCGTGTGGATGAAAGGCTCTTGGTGCTGCAGCCAGGAGTCAGTGCTCTGCCTCTGGGGTGGGAGAGCCAACTTCAGGACACTGGTCCACAAGAGACCGTCCAGCTCCACATAATATCAAATGGCGAAAATCTCCCAGAGATCTCCATCTCAACACCAAGACCCAGTTTCACTCAGCGACCAGCAAGCTACAGTGCTGGACACCCTATGCCAAACAACTAACAAGACAGGAACACAACCCCACCCATTAGCAGAGAGGCTGCCAAAAATCATAATAAGGCCACAGACACCCCAAAGCACACCACCAGATGTGGACCTTCCTACCAGAAAGACAAGAACCAGCCTCATCCACCAGAACACAGGCACTAGTCCCCTCCACCAGGAAGCCTACACAACCCACTGAACCAACTTTAGCCACTGGGGACAGACACCAAAAACAGTGGGAACTACGAACTTGCAGCCTGCAAAAAGGAGACCCCAAACACAGTAAGATAAGCAAAATGAGAAGACAGAAAAACACACAGCAGTTGAAGGAGCAAGGTTAAAACCCACCAGACCTAACAAATGAAGAGGAAATAGGCAGTCTACCTGAAAAAGAATTCAGAATAATGATAGTAAAGATGATCCAAAATCTTGGAAATATAATAGACAAACTGCAAGAAAAATTTAACAAGGACCTAGAAGAACTAAGGAGGAAGCAAGCCATGATGAACAACACAATAAATGAAATTAAAAATACTCTAGATGGGATCAGTAGCAGAATAACTGAAGCAGAAGAACGGATAAGTGAGCTGGAAGATAAAATAATGGAAATAACTACTGCAGAGCAGAATAAAGGAAAAAGAATGAAAGAAACGGAGGACAGTCTCAGAGACCTCTGGGACAACATTAAACGTACCAACATTAGAATTATAGGGGTCCCAGAAGAAGAGAAAAAGAAAGGGACTGAGAAAATATTTGAAGAGATTATAGTTGAAAACGTCCCTAATATGGGAAAGGAAATAGTTAATCAAGTCCAGGAAGCACAGAGAGTTCCATACAGGATAAATCCAAGGAGAAACACGCCAAGGCACATACTAATCAAACTGTCAAAAGTTAAATACAAAGAAAACATTAAAAGCAGCAAGGGAAAACCAACAAATAACACACAAGCGAATCCCCATAAGGTGAACAGCTGATCTTTCAGCAGAAACTCTGCAAGCCAGAAGGGACTGGCAGGACATATTAAAGTGATGAAGGAGAAAAACCTACAACCAAGATTACTCTACCCAGCAAGGATCTCATTCAGATTTGATGGAGAAATTAAAACCTTTACAGACAAGCAAAATCTGAGAGAGTTCAGCATCACCAATCGGACTTTAAAACAAATGCTAAAGGAACTTCTCTAGGCAGGAAACACAGGGGAAGGAAAAGACCTACAATAACAAACCCAGAACAGTTAAGAAAATGGGAACAGGAAAATACATATCGATAATTACCTTAAATGTAAATGGATTAAATGTTCCCACCAAGACATAGACTGACTGAATGCATACAAAACCAAGACCCATATATATGCTGTCTACAAGTGACCCACTTCAGACCTAGGGACACATACAGACTGAAAGTGAGGGGATGGAAAAAGATATTCCATGCAAATGGAAAGAAAAAGAAAGCAGGAGTAGCAATTCTTATATCAGACAAAATAGACTTTAAAATAAAGACTATTACAAGAGACAAAGAAGGATACTACATGATGATCAAGGGATCGATCCAAGAAGAAGATATAACAATTGTAAATATTTATGCACCCATGATAGGAGCACGTCTATACATAAGGCAAATACTAACAGCCATATAAGGGGAAATCGACAGTAACACATTCATAGTACGGGACTTTAACACCCCACTTTCACCAATGGGCAGATCATCCAAAATGAAAATAAATAAGCACAAGCTTTAAATGATACATTAAACAAGGTGGACTTTATTGATATTTATAGGACATTCCATCCAAAAACAACAGAATGCACATTTTTCTCAAGTGTTCATGGAACATTCTCCAGGATAGATCATATCTTGGGTCACAAATCAAGCCTTGGTAAATTTAAGAAAATTGAAATCGTATCAAGTATCTTTTCTGACCACAACACTATGAGACTAGATATCAGTTACAGGAAAAGATCTGTAAAAAATACAAACACATGGAGGCTAAACTATACACTACTTAATAACGAAGTGATCACTGAAGAAATCAAAGAGGAACTCAAAAAATACCTAGAAACAAATGGCAAGGGAGACACGATGACCCCAAACCTATGGGATGCAGCAAAAGCAGTTCTAAGAGGGAAGTTTATAGCAATACAATCCTACCTTAAGAAACAGGAATCATCTCAAATAAACAACCTAACTGTGCACCTAAAGCAATTCAAGAAAGAAGAACAAAAAAAAACCCCAAAGTTAGCAGAAGGAAAGAAATCATAAAGATCAGATAAGAAATAAGTGAAAAAGAAATGAAGGAAATGATAGCAAGGATCAGTAAAACTGAAAGCTGGTTCTTTGAGAAGATAAAATTGATAAACCATTAGCCAGACTCATCAAGAAAAGGAGGGAGAAGACTCAAGTCAATAGCATTAGAAATGAAAAAGAAGTAACAAGTGACACTGCAGAAATACAAAGGATCATGAGAGATTACTACAAGCAACTCTGTCAATAAAATGAACAACCTGGAAGAAATGGACAAATTCTTAGAAATGCACAACCTGCTGAGACTGAACCAGGAAGAATTAGAAAATATAAACAGACCAATCACAAGCACTGAAATTGAAACTGTGATTAAAAATCTTCCAACAAACAAAAGCCCAGGACAAGATGGCTTCACAGGCGAATCCTATCAAATACTTAGAGAAGAGCTAACACCTATCCTTCTCAAACTCTTCCAAAATATAGCAGAGGGAGGAACACTCCCAAACTCATTCTACAAAGCCACCATCACCCTGATACCAAAACCAGACAAAGATGTCACAATGAAAGAAAACTACAGGCCAATATCACTGATGAACTTAGATGTAAAAATCTATGTAAAAGGATTCTTCAGTATACGCAAATCAATCAGTGCGATACACCATATTAACAAATTGAAGGAGAAAAACCATATGATCATCTCAATAGATGCAGAGAAAGCTTTCGACAAAATTCAACACCCATTTATGATAAAAACGCTGCAGAAAGTAGGCATAGAGGGAACTTGCCTCAACATAAGAAAGGCCATATATGACAAACCCACAGCCAACATCATCCTCAATGGTGAAAAACTGAAAGCATTTCCACTAAGATCAGGAACAAGACAAGGTTGCCCACTCTCACCACTCTTATTCAACATAGTTTTGGAAGTTTTAGCCACAGCAATCAGAGAAGAAAAAGAAATAAAAGGAATCCAAATCAGAAAAGAAGAAGTAAAGCTGTCACTGTTTGCAGATGACATGATACTATACATAGAGAATCCTAAAGATGCCACCAGAAAACTACTAGAGCTAATCAATGAATTTGGTAAAGTAGCAGGATACAAAATTAATGCACAGAAATCTCCAGCATTCTTATACACTAATGATGAAAAATTTGAAAGTGAAATCAAGAAAACACTCCCATTTATCATTGCAACGAAAAGAATAAAATATCTAGGAATAAACCTACCTAAGGAGACAAAGGACCTGTATACAGAAAATTATAAGACACTGATGAAAGAAATTAAAGATGATACAAATAGATGGAGAGATACACCATGTTCTTGGATTGGAAGAATCAACATTGTGAAAATGACTCTACTACCCAATGCAATCTACAGATTCAATGCAATCCCTATCAAACTACCACTGGTATTTTTCAGAGAACTAGAACAAAATATTTCACAATTTGTATGGAGACACAAAAGACCCCGAATAGCCAAAGCAATCTTGAGAACGAAAAACGGAGCTGGAGGAATCAGGCTCCCTGAGTTCAGACTATGCTACAAAGCTATGGTAATCAAGCCAGTATGGTACTGGCACAAAAACAGACATATAGATCAGTAGAACAGGATAGAAAGCCCAAGTATAAACCCACGCACATATGTTCACCTTATCTTTGATAAAGGAGGCAAGACTATATAGTGGAGAAAAGACAGCCTCTTCATTAAGTGGTTCTGGGAAACTGGACAGGTACATGTAAAAGTATGAAATTAGAACACTCCCTAATACCATACACAAAAAATAAACTCAAAATGGATGAAAGACATAAACGTTAAGGCCACACACTATGAAACTCTTAGAGGAAGACATAGGCAGAATGCTCTATGACATAAATCACAGCAAGATCCTTTTTGACCCACCTCCTAGAGAAATGGAAATAAAAACGAAAGTAAACAAGTGGGACCTAATGAAACTTAAAAGCTTTTGCACAGCAAAAGAAACCATAAACAAGACCAAAAGACAACCGTCAGGATGGGAGAAAATATTTGGAAACGAAGCAACTGACAAAGGATTAATCTCCAAAATTTACAAGCAGCTCATGCAGCTCAGTAGCAAAAAAACAACCCAATCCAAAAATGGGCAGAAAACCTGAATAGACATTTCTCCAAAGAAGATATACAGGTTGCCAACAAACACATGAAAGTATGCTGAACATCAGTAATCATTAGAGAAATGCAAATCAAAACTACAGTGCGATATCATCTCACACCGGTAAGAATGGACATCATCAAAAAATCTAGAAACAATAGATGCTCTAGAGGGTGTGGAGAAAAGGGAACACTCTTGCACTGTTGTTGGGAATGTAAATGGATGCAGCCACTATGGAGGACAGTATGGAGGTTCCTTGAAAAGCTACAAATAGAACTACCATATGACCCAGCAATCCCACTACTGGGCATATACCCTGAGAAAACCATAATTTAAATAGAGTCATGTACCAAAATGTTTATTGCAGGTCTATTTACAATAGCCAGGACATGGAAGCAACCTAAGTGTCCATCAACAGATGAATGGATAAAGAAGGTGTGGCACATATATACAATGGGATATTACTCAGCCATAAAAAGAAACGAAATTGAGTTATTTGTAGTGAGGTGGATACACCTAGAGTCTGTCATACACAGTGAAATAAGTCAGAAAGAGAAAAAAAAATACTGTATGCCAGCACATATATATGGAATCTAAGGAAGAAAAAAAAAAAAAGGTTATGAAGTTAGTACCTAGGGGTAAGACGGGAATAAAGACACAGACCTACTAGAGAATGGACTTGAGGATATGGGTAGGGGTTGCGTAAGCTGTGACAAAGTGAGAGAGTGGCATGGACATATATACACTACCAAACGTAAAATAGATAGCTAGTGGGAAGCAGCCGCATAGCACAGGGAGATCAGCTAGGTGCTTTGTGACCACCTAGAGGGGTGGAATAGGGAGGGTGGGATGGAGGGAGATGCAAGAGGGAAGAGATATGGAAACATATGTATATGTATAACTGATTCACTTTGTTATAAAGCAGAAACTAACACACCATCGTAAAGCAGTTATACTCCAATAAAGATGTTAAAAAAAATGTCCTTATCCTTTAGAGATATATCCTGAAATATTTATGGATGAAATTATTTGATATCTGGAGTTTACTTCAGAACAGTTTGGGAGTGCTTTGGGGGTGGGTTAATGGGGGGTGAAACAAAAATGGCTACCACTTGGTAATTGTTGAAGAGGGTATTGTGTTTATGGCTGTTCATTTTACTGTTATCTCTACTCTTGTATGTGCTTGAACTTTTTCATAAAGTAAAAAAATGTTCTGCCAAAAGAAAAGTGACTTGGAGGGATTGTAAGCTTTAGGATAATATCTTCATGTTCTAATGGACTATAGGATTAGAGGAGTGGGAATGAGACTATTACAAGGAAGTTGTAACAGCAATCACCATAATGTTATGTAATGCAATATAATTGGATTACAATGTAATTGCTAAATTTTTGTCTATATTTTTGTCTACATTTTAAAACTTAAAGTAGCTTACTAGTTAAGTTTTCTTCGTTAAAAGCCTTTGCTGAAGTCTTGGAATAATGGTTTCCTAAAAATAATCAATTTTCTAACTAAGATAAAATAAACTTGTAAGGAATTAACTTCGTGTGCTAAGTTTGAATAACTGAAGACAAGTGTCATTTTGGCAAAGAGGTGCTAACAGCTTCTTTCTTTTTTTTAAGCAATATTTAAACAAAATCAGAAACCCAAAAATGTACCAAAAATGTATTAAGCAAAAAGAAAAGACCAGTTAGATGATGTGTCATTTTCTGTGTGTATTGATGCAATCTGTTTTTTGCAATGACTTTTTACTCTTCATTCTGCCTTTATTGTCCCAATAGACCAGCACGTGATGATAATGTTTAAATATGGCTTTATTATTATTATATAAGCTTCAGGTGTACAACATTATAATTTGGCATCTTTATGCACTACAAAGTGATCACCCCCTAAAGTCTAGTTACCATTCATCACCATATACTTGACCTCCTTCACCCCTTTCACTCACCTCCAGCTCCCTTCCCCTCTGGTAACTAACCACTGATCTGTTCTTTATATCTATGAGATTGTTTTTGTTTTGTTTGTTCATTTGTTTTGTTTTATATTCCACATATGAGTGAAATTGTATGGTTTTTGTGTTTTTCCTTCTGGTTTACTTAACATAATATCCTCAAGGTCCATCCATGCTGTCACAAATGGCAAGATTCATTTTATGGCTGAGTAGTATTCCATTGTGTGTTTTATACGCACACACACACACGCATGCATGCACGCACGCACCCCACATCTTCTTGGTCCATTCATTCATTGATGGAAACTTAGGTTGTTTCCATATCTTCTCTGTTGTAGATAATGCTGCAGCGAACACAGAGGTGCATGTATCTTTTCAAATTAGTGTTTTTGTGTTCTTTGGATAAATACCCAGAAGTGGGATAGCTGGATCGTATGGTAGACCTAGTCTTAATTTTCTGAGGAATCTCCATACTGTTTTACACTGTGGCTGCACCAGTTTACAATACCACCAACAGTGTATGAGGGTTCCCTTTTCTACACAGCCTGTCCAACACTTCTTATTTCTTATCTTTTTGATAAAAGCCATTTTAACAGTTGTGGGGTGATATCTCATTGTAGTTTTGATTTGTATTTCCCTGATAATTAGAGATGTTGAGCACCTTTTCATGTGTGGTTTGGCCATCTCTATGTCTTCTTTAGAAAAATATCTTTTTAGATCCTCTGCCCAGTTCTTAAATATTTAGTTATTTTGCTGCATCGGGTCTTAGTTGTGGCATGTGGGATCTTTGTTGCGACCCATGAGCTCTTCGTTGCAGTGCGTGGGCTTCTCTCTACTTGTGGCACACGGGCTCCAGGGTGTGTGTGCTCAGTAGTTGAGGCACACGGGCTCTAGAGCGCGTGGGCTTAGTTGCCCTGAGGCATGTGGAATCTTAGTTCCCTGACCAGGGATCGAACCCACGTCCCCTGCACTGGGAGGTGGGCTCTTAACCACTGGACCACCAGGGAAGTGCCTCCAGTTCTTAATTGGGTTGTTTGGGTTTTTTTGTTGTTGAGTTGTATGAGTTCTTTATATGTTTTGGACATTAACCTTTTATCAGATATAATTTGCAAATATCTTCTCCCATTCAGGTTGCCATTTCTTTTTGATGGTTTCCTTTGCTGTGCAGAAGCTTTTTAGCTTGCTGTAGTCCCATTTGTTTATTTCTGCTTTTGTTTCCTTTGCCTTTGGACTCAGATCCACAAAGACATCACTAAGGCTAAGGTCAATGACATTATCACCTATGTTTTCTCCTAGGAATTTTATGGTTTCAGGTCTTACATCCAAGTGTTTACTCATTTTGAGTTAATTTTTATGTATAGTGTAGATAGTGGTCTAGTTTCATTCTTTTGCATGTGGCTGTCCAGTTTTCCCAGCACCATTTATTGAAGGGACTATCCATTCTCCATTGTTTGTTCTTGGCTTCTTTGTTATAAATTAATTGACCATATATGTGTGGGTTTATTTCTGGGTTCTCAGTTCTGTTCCATTGATCTCTGTAGCTGTTTTGTGCCAGTACCATACTATATAGCTTGTAATATAGTTTGAAATCAAGGAGCATGATACCTCCAGCTTCGTTCTTCTTTCTCAAGTTTTGGCTTTTCAGGATCTTTTGTGTTCTGTACACATTTTAGAATTATTTGTTCTAGTTCTGTAAAACATGCCATTGTAATTTTGACAAGTATTACGTTGAATCTGTAGATTGTTTTGGGTAGTATGGACATTTTAACAATATTCTTCCAATCCATGAGCATGGAATATCATTTCATTTATTTGTGTTCTCTTTAATTTCTTTCATCATTATCTTATAGTTTTCCGTATACAGGTCTTTCACCTCCCTTGGTTACATTTTTTCTTAGGCATTTTGTTATTCTGGAGGAAGTTGTAAATGGAATTGTTTTCTTAATTTCTCTTTACGATAGTTCATTGTTAGTATATAGAAATGCAACAGATTTCTGTATATTAATTTTGTATCTGTGGCTACTGAATTCATTTATTAGTTCTAGCAGTTTTTTGGTGGCACCCTTAGGGTTTCCTCTATATAATGTCATGTCACCTGCAAATAATGACAGTCTTACTTCTTCCTTTCCAGTTTGGATTCCTTTTATTTCTTTTTCTTGCCAAATTGCTGTGTGGCTAGGACTTCCAATACTGTGTTAAATAAAAGTGGCAATAGTGGGCATCTTTGTCTTGTTCCTGACAACTTTTCACTTGAGGTACATTCCCTTTATACCCACTTTGTTGAGAGTTTTTATCATAAATGGAAGTTGAATTTTATCACATTCTTTTTTTGCATCTGTTGAGGTGGTCATATGATTTTTGTCCCCTTTGTTATATTAATGTGGTGTGTACATTGATTAATTGGCAGATATCGAACCATCCTTGCATCTCTGGAATAAATCCCACTTCGTCATGGTGTATAATCCTTTTTATATATTGTTGAATTTGGTTTGCTAATATTTTGTTAAGGATTTCTGCATCTATGTTCATCAGTGATATTGGCCTGTAATTTTTTTTGTGTGTGTATGTGGTGTCCTTGCCCAGTTTTGCTATCAGGGTAGTATGGACATTTGGCTGGCCTCATAAAACATGTTTAATATGGCTTTGTTTTAAGAAAAGAGAAATAATGCATAAGCTATTTGTCTTCCCACTTAAACAGGCATGAAGAGTATGTAAAGTTAAAATGTAGATTATGACAAAATGAAGTATGTTTTATTGTTAAGACTAAAGATTTTGTTGGATCATAAACCCTACCCTTAATCCAGGAGTAATTTAATTTGCCAAGATAAAAATATTAATATGCCAAGAAACAACCACATACTTCCCTGGCATGTCTACTAGAGGATTTTTATTTCTTTACTCTTTTTTCAGTGTATGCATTGTGTATGGGTGCATGTGTGTGTGTGTGTGTGAGAGAGAGAGAGAGAGAGAGAGAGAGAGATTGATTATAGCAGAGCCTTGGCATTTCCAGGGGATAGATCCTGAAGGTATGCTGACTTAACATGGATATAGAGTCATCCTTTGATTAAAGGGCAGTGGTAACATACATAGCTGGTCCTAGGACTCAGCTCCATATGCAGTCCTCCTGAATTTTTAGGAGACTTCGTGAAGATAGCTGCAAGGAATTCCCTGCTGGCCAGGGCACATCTTGCAGTTGCAGCTGCTGTTTGTTACCCATGAGGAAAGTATGAAACTGTAGAGTCATGTATTTAGGTTGCTCTTCTCACTTATCCCAGATAGGATGCTCTGAACTTGCCCAACAAGGCATTTCCTCAGAAATACCTCTCTTCTGGTTGTTATTGTGGTCAGATAAGTGAGATGAAAGAGATGGGAATATTATGGAGTTTTGGTAGTATTAGTGATAGTGCTTGATTAATAAATAGAGTGTTTAATATTATATGTCACATATTGTTATGTGAGGATATGATGTGAAGGTATGAAGAACACCGAGAAATATATATTATCTGAGACTGTCTTCATGAATATTTTCACTCACTTGACAAAATCGAATACCTGCTCTGTGCCAGGCATTATACTAGGTAATTGGGAGATCACTACGTTCATAAGGCAGCTAAGATAGCTAATAAAAGTTTCATTGTTACGTAATTTCCTCTAGAGCTGTACAGAATTTATTTTCCCACCACATGAAGGCAGCTATGTTACTGTTAACGCTTATTATCTGATCCCTAATTTTCCAGTTCTTTCTACTACTTATCACTTGGTTGCTTTCCTCTGGATGTGTTTATTTATTAATGGCACACTTCAGAGGAGGAGCTTTGGAGTTAACACAATATTTCAAGAGAGACTTGGAGTAGAGTAGAATGCCTCTCTCCTAATTTTGCACATTATATTACTGTTAATGCAGTTACCTTAAATTTTTGACACATGTTCAATGGGTAGTAACTTAAAATTCTGTATGAGTAGATAAGGTATATCTCCTTCATTTTAAATTTAAACATTTGAATTTTTCAAACTAAGTGGAGAACTTTTAGTTTGTTAACTTCCATCCCTCTACATGCTCTTAATCATCTGTCTAGGAATCTGCTCCACATCAATTTTTCCTTACATTTCCTTTGGCTTCTGAATCTCCCTTTCTACTGGTTCCCGTTTCTCAACCTATTTCCAATTTAAAGACTTGCCAATTTTCTCTCAGTTTAAAAATACCCTTTATTGATTCTATGTCCTATTCTGAATGCTTCCATATTTCTCTCTCTATTCCCCCCATATTTCTCTTAAGTATTAATGTACCTTAAGGGTCTATCCTTGTTCTCTTTTCCATTCCACCCTACCCTGTTACATATGGTCTCTTTGGATAATCACCTTTTCTTTGGTTTTAACTGTCCATTTTATATGTGCTATTGACTTTCAAAGCAGCAGCCTCATTCCTAACTTCTGTTGAATCTATATTTGATTGCTTATAAAGGATGAAAGTCAGGTTAATTGGCTTGGTTAACAGAGCTCACTGTGATTTGGCCCAAGGTAGCCTATACCTTTCCCAATACCTTGTACTATAATGATACTTTGATGCTTGTAATTTTTGTGAACTTCATCATTTCATGTCTCTTTGCCTTTGCCAGTTCTCTCAGTTGCTTGCCTCTTAGTCTTCTGTTTGTCCCTTAGACTTCTGCATAGGCGTTATCTCCTGTGAAGTCTTCCCTGACAGTTACTTGCTCCTCCCTCCTCTGTATTTCTCATTCTTATACATATATCTGCTATTGCAGCTGTCACATTACTTTATACATATCTGTTTGTCTTTCTTACTAATTTGTGAGTTCTTTACAGCCAGGAACTAGATCTTATTCATTTTAGTATTCCTAATGCTTAGTACACTTTCTGGCACATAGTGTATTCTCACTGAGTATTAAATTGAACTTAACTAGTTTTGAGCTTATTGAAATAAGATGAAGTATGATGAGAAGGATATGATTGAGTTTTTGGATCCTGGTTTTATCATCAGAATATTAGCTACTTTATCTTTGTGTCGTTCGTATATGTAAATGAACATCAGTCTGTTAGTTAACACTCTTGAGTGTCCTGAGATTTGGAATTGTATCATATTCACTTCTGTATTGCTAGTACCTAACACAGTGCCTGCCAAATGTCAGGCTACCAGTGTTTTTTGAACTGAAGCAAGTCAAGTTGAAATTAGATGAAGGCATTCATGCTGCGATGATTCTGTATGACTGGTAACATTCATCTTTATTTCTGTATTTAATCTTTAAGAATAAGTCAGAGAAATTTTGTCACTTGCCTTATTGAAATCCAGATGTAGGAAATATATGTTATATTCCTGACATGCAAGTCAAATCATCTGTTAAAAAATGGGCATCATTTATTCATAATGGTATCAGTTCTCCTTCTAAAGATCTATTGGCCAGCATCTCTTCAAGAATTTGTTCTAAAATTTGTTATGAATTGATAGCAAAGTGATAGTTGTCTTAATTTTTCTATTTTTCTCCTCTTTTGAAGTGCTTCTAGCATTCCTTGTATTGAAAAAAAAATCCCTTAGTATCTTTGATGGTTCTTGGTGCAAGACATAAATTTAGATTCAAGAAGCTTGAGGAACAGAACACCAAGGAGGATTAATACAAAGACACATAGGTACGTAAAAGTCAAACTCCTGAAAACCAAAGATAAAGAGAAAAGTCTTAAAAATTTTCAGAGGAAAAAAAAAGACATTCCATGAAGAGAACAGTGACAAGAATGTTAGTTAACTTCTCATCAGAAACAATGAAATATAGGGGACAGTGGAATGATATCTTTAAGTACTGAAAAAAATTATCAAAATAGAATTTTATATCTAGCAAAATTATCTTTCAAAAGTGAAAGTGAATACATTTTCAGAAAATAAAACCTGAGAGAATTTGTTGCCAACAGACCTGCACTTTATAAGAAGTGCTCATGGAAGTTCTTTAGGCTGAAGAGAAACAATACCAGATGGATGTGGATCTATGGAAGAGTGAAGAGAACTGAAAATGGCATATACAGGCATATTTTGGAGATATTATGAGTTTGTTCCAGACCACCACAGTGAAGTGAATATCACAGTAAAGTGAGTCACATGAATTTCTTGGTTTCCCAGTGCATATAAAGTTACGTAATACTATACTGTAGTCCGTTAAGTGTGAAGTAGCATTATGCCTACAAAAGCAATGTACATACCTTAATTAAAAAATACCTTATTGCTAAAAAATGCTAACCATCATCTGAGCCTTCAGTGAGTTGTAATCTTTTTGCTGTTGGAGGGTTTGAAATATTGCAAGGATTACCAAAATGTGACACAGAGATACAAAGTGAGCAAATGCTGTTGGAAAAATGGCACCAATAGACTTGCTTAATTTAAAAAAAAAAAAAAAAGTACAATATCTGTGAAGCACAGTAAAATGAAGTATTCCTGTATGTGGCTAAATATAAAAAAATTGTATTTCTCTTTGCATCTTTAAAAAACAAGTAATACAGAAAACAAAAACATTACATTGTGGAGTTTTATATTTTATGTAGAAGTTAAAATACAGTTGGCTCAGGACTTCCCTGGTGGTCCAGTGGTAAAGAATCTGCCTTCCAATGCAGGGGATATGGGTTTGATCCCTGGTTGGGGAACTAAGATCCCACATGCCATGGGGCAACTAAGCCCGTGCGCCACAACTACTGAGCTCCCACGCCTCAGCTGGAGAGAAGCCCAAGTGCTGCAGTGAAGAGCCCACATGCCACAACGAAAAAATCCCGCATGCCTCAGCGAACTTCCGTGTGCCTGCAACTAAGACCCGATGCAGCCAAAATAAATAAATTAAAAAAAAATACAGTTGACCCTTGAACAACGTCTGTTTGAACTGCATGGGTCCACTTAGTCCACTTATACATGGATTTTTTTTTCAATAAATGTGTACTACAGTACTGTGTGATCCATAGTTGGTTGAATCCATTGTGAAGTTATACACAGATTTTCAACTGCATGGAGGGTTGGCACCCTGACCCTCATGTTGTTCAAGGGTAAACTCTATGACAAGAAGCTGAAAGAAAAGAAGTAACTGAACTCTCCTGTAAGATTCTTACATTATATGGGATGTAGTAATAATATTAACTGAAGGTAGACTGATAAGTTATGGATATATATCATAATTTTTAGAACAACCAAATAGAATAATAAATAGAAGAACTATATAGTTAAAAAGTCAATAGAGGAGATAAAATGGAATACTAAAAATAGGCTCAACCTTAAAGAATGCTGATAAAGAAGAATAACTAAACAAGAGAATTGGGACAGATTACAAACAAAAAAGATGTTAGACTTAAACTCAGCCATATTAATAATTACATTAAATATAAATAGACTAAACAGTGATCAGAAGGTAGAGACTGTCAGATTGGATAAAAAAAGAAAAACTGATCTGTATTGTTTACAAGAGGGGCATTTGAAATATAAAGACCCAGTTAGGTTGGAAATAAAAGGATGAAAAAAGCTGTGTTATGTAGACACTAATCATACCAAAGTTGGTGTGATTAATTAACACATTTTTGACCAGAGACATATTACGGCCACAGGCATTAGTTTCTGCAAAAACCCCTTGGTTAATAATGTGTTACTGTCAGTCCAAGTAGACTTTAAGGTAAGGAATATTACTAGAAATAAGGAAGTTCTGGCCTACTGTTTTTCTGCTTTTTAATCCTGGGTAAATCATATGGCCTTCTTTTGATTTCTCATCTATAAATTGCAATTAATATTTGAGTTTTTATGTTAGGCACTTTACCTGCATTATCATCAGTCCTTGTAGTAGCCTTGCAAGATGATTGTTATTCCCATTGAATGGGTGAGAGAACTGAGGTTCAGAGAGGTAAGTAACTTTCCTAAAGTCACAGGGCTAGTAAGTGGCAAAATGTGGATTTAAAGCCAGTTCTGCTTTGATTCAGACTTGATTTTTTTTCACTATACATTGTTTCTTGCCAATATACCCTCCTGAAAAGGACTGTATCCATATATTTTGCTTCTGTATAGACACACCTAATTGGAAGATCTCTCCCGGATTACCTACCTATTTAATCATGCCCTTTTGGAACCCATTCTTCTTTAAGTCAAAAAAAAATAGTTGTATTCAAATGTTATTAATAGGTTGTGATTGAGACTTTTCAGTGTTGGCATTATGATTTTACTACTAATCAGTACATTTCAAAGATGCCGTCTCCTGAAATACTTTAAATGCAGCCCCAAATTCCCCTAGGTCAGTGTCGATTTGCTTTCATTTTGATTAAGCTAAATGAAAAGACAAAGTACTTTAGATCATTGAAGTCCACGTGGAAAAGATATTGGCATTTTGTCGCCTACTGTGAATTCTTCATATGATAAATTGCATAATGTATATTATTTGCCTCTTAAAGTTGTAGACTGTGCATTACTGATACTTGTTTAATCTTTTTCATCACGTTTGTAGTTTCTGGTCAGACTGAATACTTATAAACTTTAGTTTACAGTAATGCTATAAAAAGCTAAGTATGATTTGTTTGTGTTTATTAAAGAATTTTACAAACTTCCAGATGTACTTTGTTGCCTGAAATGCTATGAAGCCTGAGAGTAGGACTATATCTTTTACCCACTGTATTTCCAGACACTGCTGGCACGTGGTAGACACTCAATTAAATACTTTTTGGTAGTTTTATTATTATTTTTTCTGATTATTGTTCCTAAAAGTATTATGTAAAAATTAGTGGTGTAATGCAGTTCCCATAAAGATATATTAAGTGTTTGCTCCCTCTTGTGGATATAAAGGAGAATGTAAGCTCTTACAATAAGTCTGTTCTCTTGTTTCTTTTTCTAAAAGGTGAACCATATTTTTTCCCTTTTTGGAAGGATATTAATCCGTACAGCTTTATCAACTCAGTAAAATGTTTAGTCCACATACACTCCTAAAACACACAGAATTCATGCTCAAGTATCATTGTGTAATGTCCAAGATAAAATTTGTATATTATTATTCAAGCCAGAACTTAGTAGCACTTTTTGAGCACACCCTTTCTAATATTCTGCATATAAATTACATGAATTGTGAAATAACTTAATTTGTTTTAATTCCAGAACCACATTAGATATTTTTGTATGTATGTGAGAGTATTATTGAGAGTATAATTTCCTAATTGTGTTAAGCATTACTTGATCAAAGTAAAAATAAAAGCTTAATCAATTTGCTTGCCTTCCACAGCTTTTAATATTAGAACACCTGTCCAAACGGGTTTTTTCTGATGCATAATATATATATATATATTTAAAAATTAATTAATTAATTTTATTTTTGGCTGTGTTGTGTGTTTGCTGCGCACAGGCTTTCTTTAGTTGCAGCGAGTGGGGACTACTCTTTGTTGTGGTGCGTGGGCTTCTCATTGCATGGCTTCTCTTGTTGCGGAGCACGGGCTCTAGGCACGCGGGCTTCAGTAGTTGTGGCATGCGGGCTCAGTAGCTGTGGCTCACAGGCTGTAGAGCACAGACTCAGTAGCTGTGGCACACCGGCTTAGTTGCTCCGCGGCATGTGGGATCTTCCCGGACCAGGGCTCAAACCCGTGTCCCCTGCCTTGGCAGGCGGATTCTTAATCACTGCACCACCAGGGAAGCCCAGTGCATAATATTTTTATTCTAAAGACTTAATCCAACTGAAACTATAAGCAACTGAGCCTTGGGAATGCTTTGACATGTAGAGAAATCTTTTTAACACATGTATGTATCCTTGACATTCTTTTCTCTATATAATTAGAGACTTTCATATTACTTTGTTAGACCTCTTCATTTTCTATTTACCTCTGTCATTAATAGAAGTTGACTTTCATTTTAGACTATTTTTGGAATGGAAACAATATTTTCACCACTTGGGAAGAATTGTACTCTATGTGCCAAAGACAAGTAGCATGCAATAAATGTTCACTTTAGTGTAGATGTTGGACTCTTAATCGGGCTCACTTACTAGAGAGGTGTGTGCTCCTGAAACCTGTCTAGCTGTGAAGCATGATCCAGTCTTCAACTCAGCAAAATCACGATTTATCTGTCATTAACTAAAGCAAACAGAAAACTAAAACTTTGTTGTGGTACAATATTCATACAGTAAAGAGCACAGATCATAAGAATATAGTTTCATGAACTTGTACAAAATGAATGCATCCATGAAAAAGCATTCAGGTTAAGAAAACTATATAAGTAGAACTACAGAAGCCTCCTTCTAGTCAGTACCCCGCACCACCCACACTCTAAGAAAACCCAATACTTTGAATCTAACATTATATATATTAGTTTTGCCTGAAAAAAACACTATATTGGGTGAAACCATATATAGGGCTTTCTTTTTGTGTGGTAAAATATGCATAATATAAAATTTACCTTTTTAACCATTTTTAACTGTACAATTCAGTGGCATTAAGTACACTCTCATTGTTGTGCACCATCACTACCATCTATCCAGAATTTTTTCATCTTCCCAAACTAAATGCCATACCAATTAAATATTAACTCTACATTCCCCTCTTCCTCCAGCCCCCAGCAACCACCATTCTACTTTCTGTCTCTGTGGATTTGACTTTTCTAGGTACCTCATATAAGTAGAATCATACAACATTTGTCCTTTTGTGTCTGGCTTATTCTGACATAATGACCTCATGGTTCATCCCTGTTATAGCATGTGTCAGAATTTCCTTCCTTTTTAAGACTGAATAATATTCTGTTGTATGTATATACCACATTTTGTTTATCCATTCATTGGTCAATGGGCATTTGAGTTGATTCCACCTTTTGACTATTGTGAACAATGCTGCTATGAACATGAATCTACAAATATCTGTTTAAGTCCCTGCTTTAAATTCTTTTTGGTACATACCCAGAAGTGGAATTGCTGGGTGAAATGGTAGTTCTGTGTTTAATTTTTTGAGGATATGGTGGGTTTTTGTCATATATTTTGTATCCTGTGACCTTAAAAATTACCTGTCACCTTGGAAGCTTTTTCTTTTTTTTTTTTTTTTTATAAATTTATTTATTCATTTATTTACTTTTGGTTGTGTTGGGTCTTCGTTTCTGTGCGAGGGCTTTCTCTAGTTGTGGCAAGCGGGGGCCACTCTTCATTGCGGTGCGCGGGCCTCTCACTGTCGCGGCCTCTCTTGCTGCGGAGCACAGGCTCCAGACGCACAGAGCTCAGTATTTGTGGCTCACGGGCCCAGTTGCTCCGTGGCACGTGGGATCTTCCCAGACCAGGGCTCGAACCCATGTCCCCTGCATTGGCAGGCAGACTCTCAACCACTGCGCCACCAGGGAAGCCCTGCTTTTTCTTTTTAAAGAATGCAGAGGATTTTCTATGTATAGTTATTTGTTTGTGATAAAATATATCTTTGTTTCTTTTATGTTAAACCACCTTTGCATTGATGGAAGAAACCCCACTTAGTCATGATGTGTTATCCTTTTTGTATGTTCCTGGATTTGGTTTTGTTAAGGATTTTTGCATCTATATCCATGAAGAAAATTAGTCCAGATCTGGAGAAATTGTAGACCTTCTCTCTGCTCCATGTTAGTGAGGTGAGCCAGTGGATCAGTGACAATGTGTGTGAGTTACAATAGCACCTCGGGCCATACCTAGACTTTTTGAGGGTAGTTTGTTTGCTGCTTCTCTTCTGCCTTCTAAATCTTGCACACATTTTTCTTATGGCTATTCCTGACCTGAAACAACTGAGGGAAGAAATTTTCAGAAATGTAGTTTCAACTTAGGTAAGTCTGAGGTCAGCTGAAATCATCTTGGCTATACCTCCTACATGTCTTTGTGTTTCCCCTTGTTGTTACAGCATACATATCTTTCTTAGCACAGTCAGACTTGAATTATGTTATACCACTTCATGTATAATGAAAGAACTTTATAATAGGAATACGCTTCAATTTATCCCTTCCCAGCCTTTGTTTTATTCTTACATTTTTACTTCTATATATGTTATGAACATCACAATTCATTGCTATTATTTTTGTTTTAAAGAGTTGTCTTTTAAAGAATACAGAAATGAGAAAAATGTTTTATATTTACCATTTTTGGCACTCTTTGCGTAAAGTTCCATCTGGTATCATTTCCCTTCAGCATAAAAAATTTAACTATTTCTTGTACTAAGAAAGATTTGTTGGTGAGAAATTCTCTCAGCCTTTGTTTATCTGAAAATTTCTTTAGTTTGCCTTTTAATTATTTATATATTAATTTTTTATTAAGGAGTTAGATGCAGTGGTAAACTTAACTGTGTTGGGTGTGTAAAACATTTTGGCAAAGAGTATTAAAGAAAATCGCTAGGGAAATTAAGTCTCTGCTACTTCATAATTTTATTACTCTGCTTTTTTCTTTTGGTAAGTAAAATTTATTTTGCTGTTTATAACTAAAAAAATTTTAATTTATGTGAAATGCATATTCAGTGAAATGCACTCATTTTACATCAACAATTTGATGAGTTTTAATAACTGTATATACCCCTCTAACCATCACCCTAATAAAGATACATAATATTCCATTGTTCCAGAAAGTTTTCCTCATGTTCTATTCTAGTTAGTCCCCATGCCTCATAGGAAACCACTGTTCTCTTTCTATCATGGTAAATTAGTTTTGTCCTTTTTTGTTCTTCATATAAATGAAGTCACACAGTCTTTTGCATCTTGCTTCTTTCCCTCCACATAATGCTTTTGCGTTTCATCCATGTATGAGTATATGTAGTTTTTATTGCTGAGTAGTATTCCATTCTCCTAATAAAGATATAGAATATTTTCCTTGCTCTAGAAAGGTTCCCCCAAGGCCTCTTCCAGTCAATCCCTATGCCTCATAGGAAACCACAGGTTTCTATCACCATAGATTAGTTTTGCCTGTTATTGAACTTCATATAAACAAAATCACATAGCATGCAGTCTTTTAAGTCTGACTTTTGTTTTCAACCTAATGCTTTTGAGGGTCATCAGATACATATATTATGAATATTTTATCCCAGTCTGTGTCTTGCCTTTTTATTTTACCTTAGAGCCTGGTGTGTTGTCTGAGATCTTGCTCCCCTGCTGTTTCTGAAGTATAATTTTTTTCTGGTAAGACCGCCAAAAATTATGCTCTTTTCTTTAGAGTTTTTTTTTTAACTTAGGTTTTTCGCTTTCTCACCTGTAGATGCCTAGAATTTAGTAAATGTTACTTACCAGAAAACTGGCATTATGTTTGAGGACTCCCAAATTTCATTAATAACATTATGAGGCAAATAATAGTATAAGGCAGAGTAGAATTAAATGCAGACTGATTCTTACAGAGAATCATAAGAAAATAGAAAAGAAAGAACCGTGTTTTTCAAGGGCTTCTTGTATATGAGGGATTAGGGCTTAGAATCCAAGTCATCTTTTGGTTTTTTCTCTTTCACATTTCAAAATGGAATGTGATTAAATGCTAAGTAAATCATTCAGATTTTTTTGTTTTGATGCTCTAATTACAGTAGTTTTGGAAAAGCAGTTTCCCAGCGGGCTAAGTCTGAAGAAGATTGATGCTGGACACTAGAGAGTAGCATTGATTCACCCTGTTTGTTATCATATACTTATTTAGGGGAAAATTTAGCTTACATTAAAAAATGGTTTTTATTGGCCTGTATAAGTTTTTTTTTTTCTTTTTTTGCTGTACGCGGGCCTCTCACTGTTGGGGCCTCTCCCGTTGCGGAGCACAGGCTCTGGACGCGCAGGCTCAGCGGCCATGGCTCACGGGCCCAGCCGCTCCGCGGCATGTGGGATCTATTTCCAGGGTACAAACCCATGTCCCCTGCATCGGCAGGCGGACTCTCAACCACTGCACCACCAGGGAAGCCCCTGGCCTGTATAATTTTGTACATTTATTTATATGCCTGTGGCATCATAAGCAAAATTCCCTGTTTGGTGTAGTTGAAAGTGAATGGAGAAAAAGACAGCTAAGATCGAATCATAGTTGTTTATGCTAGGTTCTGAATTTCTGTGAAATGTAGCTCAAATAATGAGAGAAGTTGGCTGACTTATAAGGAATCCATGGTCTGGTTCTATGTTTTGCAGATTTATATATTTAATTTTTATTTATTATCCATCAGTGATAATGCTATAGAAAATTGATTCAGAATAACAGATTCACAGGAGACTGATCTGTTAACTAGAATATTAATTTACAACAGGATAGACACTTTCGTTGGGTTGACCAAAATGTTCCTTCGGTTTTTAAAGTAAAAATAAAAGACACATTTTTCATTTTCGCCAAGAACTTTATTGAACAACTATTCACCGTTTTGTTCCACTACCTTCTGCCATTTTTTCAGGCAGCTTCATAATTCCATCTTACCAAAACGTTTTGTCTTTTTGAACAAAGAACTGTTCCAGGAGCCTTTTACAGTCTTCCAGGGAATTGAAATTTTTTCCATTAAAGACCGAAATCAATGGAAATCCGAAGGTGCGATGTCTGATGAATACGGCGGATGAATCAGAACTTCCCAGCCAAGCTATCACAGTTTTTACTTGGTCATCAAAGAAACATGCAGTCTTGCATTATCCTGATGGAAGATTATGCGTTTTCTGTTAACTAATTCCAGACGCTTTTGGTTGAGTGCAGCTTTCCGTTGGTCTAATTGGGAGCAGTACTTATTGGAATTAATTGTTTGGTTTTCCGGAAGGAGCTCACAATAGAGGACCCCTTCCAATCCTACCATATATGCATCAACATCAATGTGGTTGTTGGTGGTTCATTTTGCTTGCCCCACGATCTCTTCCATTCCACATTATTGTACAGTATCTACTTTCCATCGCCCATCACAATTTGTTTTAAAAATGGAACGTTTTCATTACGTTTCAGTGGAGAATCGCATGCGGAAATATGGTCAAGAAGGTTTTTTTTACTTAACTTACGTGGAACCCAAACATCAAAGTGATTAATGTAACCAAGGTGGTGCAACCGATTTTCAGTTCTTGATTTGGATATTTAGAGTATGTTGGCTATCTCCCGCGTGGTACAACATTGATTGTTTTTGATTATTGTTTCGATTTGAACACTATCAACTTCAACTGGTCTACCCGACCATGGAGCATTGTCCAGCGAGAAAACTCCAGCATGAAACTTCACAAACCACTTTTGACACGTTCGATCAGTCATAGCACCTTCTCCATACACTGCACAAATCTTTTTTTTGCATTTCAGTTGCGTTTGTACCTTTCTTGAAATAATAAAGCATAATATGCCGAAAATGTTGCTTTTTCCCCTTCATCTTCAATATTAAAATGGCGACACAAAAATTCACCAATTTTGATCATTTTTTTTAAACTAGATTTTGAAAAATTAATTTTTGGTTGCTTTGGGTCTTTGTCGCTGTGCGTGGGCTTCTCATTGTGATGGCTTCTTTTGTTCTGGAGCATGGGCTCTAGGCGCACGGACTTCAGTAGTTGTGGCCCACGGGCTCAGCAGTTGTGGTGCACGGGCTCAGCAGTTGTGGTGCATGGGCTTAGTTGCTCTGTGGCATGTGGGGTCTTCCCGGACCAGTGCTCGAATCTGTGTCCCCTGTATTGGCAGGCGGATACTTAACCACTGTGCCACCAGGGAAGTCCCAATTATTTTTTTTAAAGCAAGACTCTGAGAGGTTTTTTTTTTGTTGTTGTTGTTTGTTGTTTTTGGCCACACCACGCGGCATGTGGGATCTTAGTTCCCCATCCAGGGATCTAACCTGCACCCGCCTGCTCCACTGGAAGTGCAGAGTCTCAACCACTGGACCACCAGGGAAGTCTCTTGGTAAGTTTTTTTTTTAATTGCATGCTGATATGACAGCTGTCACAATGCAGTTTAACAAAATTGTTTCAAATGAAGTTAAAGGCAACTAAGCGCTGCTGGAGCCATCTTACGGAAAAAAAACAAACTATTTGGCCAGTGCAATACATTGACCACAGTACCTTTAGTTATTATTCAGAACATCCTCTTCCTGGTATTAGGATGCCTGAGAAACCAGTGTGGTCATCAGAGCATAGATTGGTGAGCATGAAGCAGAACAGAATAATTGGATTGTTTTGGGGGATGGTTTACCCAGGCCATGGTTAAGTCTAGGGAATTATTCCTGTTCCATTTCTAGTGTTTGGATATTCAGACCATCAGTTCCATGATTACTATCTTTAAGATATCTTTATAGTAGCTTTTTTGGTCAGTAATGGACAAATTCTTACTTCCTGGTTCTTCTTTTCCTATATTATTGGTACCCTTCTGTTAGAAATTTACTTAAGGCATATATTAATATGATTAGTTTGATTGATACTTATCTCCTGTCACTGACAGTTTGCTCTTCTTATTTTTTGCTTTTTGCTTTTTTTTTTTGATGGTTCTTTTTTTTTCACACACACACACACACACTGTATTTTATTTTCACAAGAGATAAATAAACTGACACCAAGCATTGTAAATGGATGACCACAACAAAAGCAACAATGATTGCAATTACCAAACACGAAACGCACTCTTACTTACTATGTTGTAATATTGACATTCAGTCCAGTAATCCTCCACTGTAACAGCTCCTTTACTTTGCAGTGAAAATTGATTTGTATATTTTTTGCCTCTGAGTCCTTGTGGGATTTTTTAAAAATTATTATTCAAACAGAAAGTCACAAAAATTATAATCATCCTCATCAGTTCACTCAGTCCCATGTAATTAATTATTTTTTCATCTTGATCTTTTGTTAACACTTTTATGAATTCATTAGTTTTCCATTAGAGTTCTGAAAATGCTTATTCATTCAGTTCAGCAGTATAGTCAGTTACCAGAAACCTGTACTTGTCAGAGTCTTTTCCATGAATTCCTTGAAGATAAAACCCTTTTATAGGAACATTTTTGCAAAAGCATCAGAGTACACCCAGAACTGTCTGTAAATGACAAAAGACTTAAAAATGACCACGGTTAAAGATTTGATGAAAGTTCATAATAATGCAATTGACAAGGAAATTTAGTTACTTCTGAGATATACATTTTAAAGTAATAACTAGAATTATGACTTATAACATTATACCAGAACATATAAGATTTTTAGAAATTTCATGTAATGTCTGAAACATTTATATTAACATATTTCCATATAAATAACCCAAAGAAAGTTTAGTATTAGTTGATTTTTTTGTTTGTTTTTTATACTGCATGTTCTTATTAGTCATCAATTTTATACACATCAGTGTATACATGTCAATCCCAATTGCCCAATTCAGCACACCACCATCTCCACCCCACTGCGGTTTTCCCCCCTTTGATTTTTTTTATTACTCAAAAAGTTTCACTTTTTAAAATTTAATTTAATTTAATTTTATTTTATTGGGGTATAGTTGTTTTACAATGTTGTGTTAGTCCCGGCTGACATGTTTTTTCGTTTTAGACAGCCTTTAAGAACTTTAGGTCTCATAGTAAGAACTCCTTGAAGTCAGCCTGGGCACACGCCACATGCAGATTTTGGTGCTTTTCCAACCTTGGTATAAAGTAAACAATTCTATTACCAGGGGTTTGGGACAGCTTGGTTTTGTTAGAGCCTGCATTATAGGACAGCCTACAATGGTATGTCAAACACTGGACCATCCTGAATGCCTCTAGATACTGTCCCCGGAAGAGGAGAAAGAAGCGACAGTTTGCTCTTGATGAAACTGGGGAACAACCCAAGACTGTGCTACAGATACTCTTCCTTTTTTTGATGTAAACACCTTGATGAAATTTGCAGGGTTGTAGTGGAAAGATTGGGTGCTTTGGTTTTCTGGCTCTAGATTCAGATTCTAGTTTGGCCACCAAGTAGATGAGCAACTCGGGTATGCGGCTTGATCTCTTTAAGCTTAAGTTTACTCATCCGTGATACTTTATCTTGTAAGGATAATGAGACAGTTATGAATTAATGTGACTAAAATACTTGAAAAGTGTGTAAGAAATGTATTTGTATAAAAATCACCCATCTCTTTATCCTTTCAATAAGTATTAATTGAGTGATCTACTTATGTGCCAGGCAATTTGCTATGAATGGGGTTACACTTGACCATGATAGTGATCTCTTCACTTATAGCATTTACAGTTTAGTGGATGATAGAGGCACATAAACAGGCAATTATAATACTGTGTGCTAAGTGCTATAGTAGGTGATAAAAGCATATTCATAAGTGTTTTTAGATGTGCCTTAACAAATGCAGTGTCAAAATCTTTAACACTTTTCAAGGCTTAAGTCCCCCAACTTAGTAACAGTGCCTGTTTCATTTCTGTGAATTGAATACATGCATGACTTACATGAAGGAAATGTTTGTATGAAGCATAATTAATCAGAATTAAATTCTGGTGTGGCTTCTACATTTCAAGTTTTTTTTTTCTTTCTTTTTTTAAAGAAAAAGTTTTGTGAAAAACTTTTAAAGACAAGTTGTTTAAGAAACTGAAACTTGCGTCAGTAACTCATTGTATTTTCTGATATCAAACTACTGTTTGACAGAATGTGTGTGCACCTGCATTGTGGCACTATTTGGCATTTATAAGCATTCACAAACTTGTGAGTAGATTGCAGCAGTGTAGAATCATATGGCAGCTTATTTTGGGAAATTGTAGAGACATAATTTACTTTTCCTAGTCACATTGCCAATGGAAGCAACTATGTAGGTTGTTAAAACCATACTAATGATGTTAAGAAAGAACAGTAACAGCACAACCATGCTTGGTAAAAATTAAAATAGTGTAATTCAGTAGTTCTTTTAAACAACCAACAAAGCTTCTGTACTGAGTTAAACAAAATGGTTTACTTGAAAATATCTAGCTGGGGGTTAAGAGGTAGGCAAGGCTCTCTTCCCACTGTACTGGTGGTTCTCAAACTTTAGTCTATGAAAGAATCACCTGGGTTGCTTAGTAAAACATATGTTCTAGAGCCCTACTTCCAAGAAGTCTGATTCAGTAGTCTGAGGCATAGTCTAAAACTCTGTATTTTTAATAAGCATACCAGGTAAACCTGATACAGGAAGGACGAGGACTATACTCTAGTCCACAATGCTGCCTCTTCTGTTGTCTGTGACAGTGACTTGTCTTGGTGCTGCTCAAGCCCTTCTGTCTATCTTTCTGAAGTTGGTGGCCTTCTTGAAATCATATTGTTCTTACCATTGCAGCACTGACAGTAATTGTCTGCTCTGTTATGCTTTGGTTGTCTAAGTGCTCTGCTTTTGAGTATTATCCTTGGATATATCTGAATTTTCTCAAAATATGGGGAATGTTAGCTATCACTCTTTTCTTTCATTTTTCCCCAAAATTCTTAACTTAAAAATTTTTCTCTGATGTAAATTTATGCTTTAATAAAAGTAAATTATTTTCAGTTTCCTAACATGAATGCTCTTTCCCTTCCTTTATCTCCTCATTTGACTTCCTGTCTTCTCTACCTCTTCCTTCCTCTCATCACTACTGTTTATGTTTCTCTGAGCAAACTATGAGCTTCTTAAGCCTGGAATAGAGTAGGTGCTTAATACATAAAATGAATAAGTGAATAATATGCTTTGAATTTTCTCAATATTATAAGTCAAGTATAAGTTTCATAGTTGTTTTACCCATTCATGGAAGGAGATTCTTCTTTAAGAAAAACAAGACAAAATAAAGGTAAAACTCAGGATAGTAGTTAAACCAGTGGAGAAAGGAAGGCGATTAGGAAGTAGCACTGGGAAGGCTTCAGAGATGCTGAAAATGATGTAATTTTTAAGTTGGGTGGCGAGTATATTAGTATCAGTAGGTATTTGGAAACTGGTTGTTCATCCTTGCTCAAAATAGAGAAAACTGAAATATAAACCGACTATTATTAGGACCATTTGTAATGTAAGTGGGAAGGTTTCTGTACTTGGTATGGTAAACCCCAAAATGAAAACCACTAGGAGAAGTTTGAACACTTGGCTTCGATGAGGTTGGTAGGAAAGTCTAAGCACAACTAAGCATTGCTAAGGGCTTGTCTTAATTAAACAGGATTTTAAAAATTGTAATAAAATATACATAACATAAAATTTATCATTTTAATCATTTTTAAGTTTACAGTTCTGTGCAAAAAGTACATTCATATTGCTGTGTAACCATCACTACCATCCATCCCCAGAACTTTTTCATCTTCCCAAACTGAAACTCTGTACCCGTTAAACAATAACTCCCCATTCCCTCATCTCCCCAGCATGTGGCCACAACCATTTTACTTTCTGTATTTATGAATTTGACTACTCTAGTTATCTCTTATAAGTGGAATCATAGAATATTTGTCCTTTTGTGTCTGACTTATTTTACTTAGTATAATGTCTTCAGAGTTCATCCATGTTGTAGCATGTGTTAGAATTTCCTTCCTATTTAAGGCTGAATAATATTCTGTCATAGGTATGTACCCCATTTTGTTTATCCCTTCATTCATCAGTGGACACTTAGGTTGCTTTTGGCTGTTGTGAATAATGCTGATTTGGACATGAGTGTATGAAGATCTAATCAGGTCCCTGCTTTCAATTCTTTGGTATATGCCCAGAATTAGAATTGCTGGATCAAATGGTACTTGTGTGTTTAATTTTTTGAGAACTGCCATGCTTTTTAAAAATATCTTTATTGGAGTATAATTGCTTTACAATGTTGTGTTAGTTTCTGCTGTACAACAAAGTGAATCAGCTATATGTATACATATATCCTCATATCTCCTCCCTCTTGAGCCTCCCTCCCACCCTCCCTATCCCACCCCTCTAGGTCGTCACAGCATCGAGCTGATCTCCCTGTGTTACGCAGCAACTTCCCACTAGCCATCCATTTTACATTAGGTAGTGTATATATGTCAGTGCTACTCTCTCTTACTTTGTCCCAGCTTCCCCTTCACCCCCTGTAGGACTGCCATACTTAAACAGAATTTTTTTAAAAAAGAAAATGTGCAGTGATACTAATTTTCTCAAAATGGGGGGTGGGAAGTGCTCAAGTAACGAAAATATGTACAGAAACATGATACCAGTGCCTGATTTAAATTAATGCAAACTAGATGTTTAAAAACTAACTACATAAATAATTGCATGCAATAATATAGAACTCAGTTTCATACAATGGCAACAAAAGCTGAGCCTGCAATAGAATTATATATATTGAAAAATTAAGTAGATTGAAAGTGCTAAAATCAAGAATCTGAAAAATTATTCTCACAGTTTTATAGTTTCCTATACTAAGGCAATGACAATTTAAAAGACTTATCTCAGGAGGAAAGGTAACTAAGGAAGAATAGAAAAGACCAAATGTGGAAATGGAGTTGGTTGACAGAGAATATTTGATTTCTTCAAGGATCCTATTGAAATTGGTTTCAGGACTTGGTCCCACAAAGGACCATTGGCTGGCAAGGTGGAAAACCAGGGAGTTTGTGTCTTACTTCAGAGATCACTTTTACCGCATCATCTTTTTTCTCTGCAAGCGTGTGATAGTGTAGAATACAGTGTCTACCAGGGTCTACAGAATGATTCTAGTATACTGACATGGCGCACCAGAGTGCACAGAGTTTTTATGTAGGTTTTATTTAAACAGCTAGTTCTGTGAGATGCCAGAAGAGGAACTTAGAGGGAGTAACCTATATCTACACTCTTTTGAGAGAGCAAACTGGAAACAAAGGCAGTAAGAGACTACAAAGAATGTAGTAGAGACTATTCCGTAGTCAGTCCCTGTTCTAGGAAGCCAGGGAGAATTAAACTCTCGTAGCATCTATTGCTGCTACTGGGTTTGTCTCCAGGGGTATATTACCATATAAATAACATGGTTGGTTAGCAAATGGAGTCCTTCCTATTCTGTTCCCCTCCTCCCTTTAAATCCCCTGTTATACCTAGACTTCTCTATTTATTGCAATTTGTATTAGACATCCAAATATTCCAACTTTTTTGTTTAGAAACTAAAATTTTTGTTAGTGCATGCACAGTGATTTAATTCATGCATATACTAAAAATGCATTATTTAATTCCTTTGAAAGGCATTTATTATCACCAATTATACTAGACATAGTTATAGATGACGAAGCTACAAAAATGAGTAAGACACTGTTCAAATCTTTGAGGGGACAATAAGTAAATGATTAGGATGTAGTGTGCTATTTATTATATATGGGTGTGTATATATCTCAGGGACTTTGAGATACACGAAGTCCTAAGAAGACACAGGTAAGTAATTCTTTCAGGTTATAGAGGCTAGAGGTGCTTAAGGAAAGGAAGACTTTACAGAATGAGGTGTCTTGAGTGGTAGAAAAGACATTAATGACGCTTTAAACATAGGAAACAGCTTGATCAAATGGTGGGGCTAGTTTGAAAATGCATTAGATTTGAACAAATATTATTTGGCTGTGCACTTAGGATAAAAAGATTACTAAGACATGGTTCCCACATTTCAGGATATTAGAATCTAGTAGGGAAGATAAAAGAGATTTTTAAACAAATAATTATAATACAGTCTGATAAATGCCCAAGTTTCATTGGAAAATAGTAAGGAGAAGGACCTAGATTATCAGAAATAACTGCCAAAGTTTAATTTATTTGGATCACTGTGAGTTGACTTGAATTCTTTTGTCCATATTTTGATTTTTAAATTTGTTTCAGACAGGAGAGTAAATCTAGTTATTCTATCTTTGAGAATCCTTTTTTGTTGTTGAATAATAATGTAAAATATTTACATGATAATAGTGAAATCTATAAATCAACGTATATTCAAAGCAGTCTAGCTTTATTTTTCCTTTTGCCCATTCCCCCACTTTTTAACATTGAAAACATTGTCTTTATTTTCTCATTGTAAAAAAGTAGAATTGAATGTGTTACATTTTCATATTCTTATTAATCTTAAATGATAGCATATTACACAAACTTTTCTATAACTTTTTTTTTTCCAATCAAGGATATATTCTGGAGGTCTCTTCTTTGTAATATATAGAACAATTTTTGTAATTGTATAGTACTGCTAGAGTATTTTTTTAAATGTAAATCTCAGACATAGTATTTTACTCCACACTAATGCTACTGCTGAGCAGCAAACCACACTATAGCCCAGTAATTTAAAACAACAATTATTTATTTTCATTCAGGCACTTGCTATGAGTTGACTGATCTAGGTTATTTGTCAGGGTGGCTCTGCTTCAAGTTACAGATCTAGTTGAACTTGGCTCCTGAGCTAGTTGGGCTCAGATTTGTTCCATACATATTCATTCTAATATCCTCTTAAGGGACTGCAGATAACCCAGTGATTTTCTGGGTTAACATCTGTGGTGATGACACAGATGTAAGAGGACAAGCAGAAGCTTAAGATACCTCTAAAGGCTTAGGCTCAAAACTATAATGCCATATCCAGTTATACTACATTTACAGAATCAAGTCATAGATATAAGCCCCAAAGTTATCTTCCTAGTGTCGGTTTTCACTGGCCAACCTATCAGAAATTTCATTCCTTTCCCAATGTTGCCTATCGCCTTTGCTTTAATGCTCAATTTAATACAATCTTAAATATATGTATTTAATCTATTTATCTTGTTTATTGTCTGTATCCCCCCATAACAATGTATGTGTAATGAAAGCAGGATTTTCTGTATTTATTCACTGTATCCCCAGCCCTAAAACAGCGCCTAGAACGTAGTTGATGCTCAATAAATATTTGTTGAGTGAATAAATGAAGGCATGGAGTGAGATGGGGTTGGGGAGACCTATCACTCATTAAGTTTTTTCCCCAATATCTTTTTTTGTTGTTGTTGAGTTATACCTTTAGCAAACAAAATACATAGATCTTAAGAGTACAGTTTGATAAACTTCAACAAAAGTATACTCATGAAGCCGTAACTCTAGTTAAGATATAGAACACACCTATCACTCTAAAAAGTTTCTTCATGTCTCTCTCCCATTAGTTCTTCACCTCCAGAAGCAATTATTGTCCTTATTTCTGTCACCATAGATTAGTGTTTCCTGTTTTGAATATCATGTATATGGAATCATGTAGCATATACTTTTTTGTATTTACTACTTGCACTCAATATTTTTGAGATTTATCTGTGTTGATACATGTATCAGAAATTCATTCCTGAGTAGTATTATAGTGTACAAATACCTCACAATTCATTTATCTATTCATTTGTTAATGGATATTTGGGTTGTTGGTTACTTTTTGACTGTCATGGATAAAGCCGATTTAAGCATTCTTATAAAAATCTCTTTGTGCACATTTCATTCTAGGAAGATTTTTATTTCTCTTGAATAAATATGTAGGAGTGGAATTGCTGGGTCACAAGGTAATATATTAACTGTTTAAGAAAGTGTCCAGCAGTTATTCAAAGTGGTTTACTGTTTTAGAATTCCACCAGCAATGTATGAAACTTACCAGTTAAGGGCTCTTTTGTTTTGAAAGTTAGCTTATAAGTGTTCTTAGTAAGAGGCATTGTGGTAGGGAGAAAGAATAAGCTCTCTGGAAATGCTCCAAGGTTGGGAAAATGTTTTAAATATTTAAGCAGTCTTCATAGACATAGAAAACAAACTTATGGTTACTAAAGGGGAAATGGGGTTGGGGGAGGAATAAATTAGGAGGTTGGCATTAACGTATACACACTAATATATAAAGTAGGTAACCAACAAGGACCTAGTATATAGCATAGGGAGCTATACTCAATATTTTGTAATAACCTATAAGAATCTGAAAAGGAATCTATCTGTCTATCTATCTATCTGAATCACTGTGCTGTACACCTGAAACTAACATGATATTGTAAATCAACTATACTGATATTATATTCCAAATGAAAGAACACAGTATAACCTCAGGAAAAGATCTTAATGAAACAGAGATAAATGATCTACCTGATAAAGCATTCAAAATCATGGTCATGAATATGCTTACTGAGGTCAGGAGAACAATAATTGAACAAAGTGGAGATTTCAACAAAGAGATAGAAAATATAAGAAAGTACCAAAGAGAAATCAAAGAGCCAAAGAGTACAATAATCAAACTGAAAAATTCAATAGAGGGGTTCAGAAGCAGACCAGATGAAGCAGAAGAAAGGAGCAGTGAACTTGTAGACAGGGCAGTGGATTCATCCATCAAAGAATGAAAATGAGTGAAGATAGCTTGAGTAATTTAGGGGATAACATCAAACGAATTAATATTCATATTATAGGCTTCCCAGAAGAAGAATAGAGAGAGAAAGGGGCAGAAAACTTATTTGAATAAATAATGGCTGAAGGCTTCCCTAATGTGGGAAAGGAAAGAGACATCCAGATCCAGCAATCCCAGAGAGTTCCAAATAAGATAATCCAGAGATGCAACCAAGCCATATTATAATTAAATTGTCAAAGAAAAGAAAATCTTAAAAGCAGCAAGAGAAAAACAAATTGTTGTGTATAAGAGAACCCCCATAGAACTGTAAGAAGATCTTTGAGCACACACTTTGCTGGCCAGAAGGGAGTGGCACGATATATTCAAGATGCTGGAAGAAAAAAATTGCCAACCAGGAATACTCTACTTGGCAAAGTTGTCCTTCACAATTGAAGGAGCAGAAGAGTTTCCCAGACAACAAAAACTTAAGGAGTTTGTTACCAATAGATCTGCCTTTAATAAATATTAAAGGAACTTCCTTAAGCTGAAATGATATAGTGCTAATTAGTAAGAGGAAAACATATGAAAGTATAAATCTCACTGTTAAAAGAAATTTATAGTTAAATTCAGGATAATCTAATGTTATGGTGGTGGGTTAATTTTTTATAAATCTAGTATGAGGATTAAAAGACAAAAGCAGTAAAAATAACTATGTAACTGCAGTAGTTTGCTAATGGGTACACAAGATAAAAAGATGTAAATTGTGACATCAAAACCAGAATGTGTGTGTGTGGGAACAGTAAAAATGTAGAGCTTTAGGATGCCTTCAAACATAAGTTGTTACCGACTTAAAACATCTTTTATTTGCAGCAGTCTGTTTTTATGATAAGCCTCAGGGTAATTGGAAACAAAAATCTATAGTAGATAACAAAAGATAAAGAGAAAGGAATCAAAGCATACCGCTACAGAAAATCATCAAATCACAAAGGAAGAGAGCAAGAAAAGAAAAAAGGAACAACAAAAAACCCAGAAAATAATTAACAAAGTGGTAATAAGTCCATTCCAATGAATAATTATGTTTAATGTAAATGGACTAAATTCTCCAATCAGAAGACCTAAAGTGGCTGAATTGATATAAAAACAAGACCCAACTATGTGCTGCCTATGAGGGACTCACTTCACCTTTAAGTAGAAACACACAGACTGAAAGTGGAGGGATGGAAAAAGGTATTCTGTGCAAATGGAAACCAAAAGAAAGCTAGGGTAGCTATGCTTATATAAGACAAAACAAAGAGTCTGAGACAAAGACTTCAATCAGACACAAAGAATGACATTATGTAATGATAAAGGCACTAATCCAAGAAGATACATTTGTAAGTATTTATGTATCCAACATAGGCGCACCTAAATATGTAAAGCAAATATTAACAGACCTAAAAGGAGAAATAGTGATACAATAATAGTAGGGCACTTTAATACCCCACTTCATCAATGGATAGATTATCCAGACAGAAAACCAATTAGGAAATGTGTTGGCCTTAAACAACACCTTAGAACAGATGAATTTAACAGACATATACAGAACATTTTATCCAAAAGCAACAGAATATAATTCTTCTCAAGTAGACATGGAACATTCTTCAGGATCGATTACTTGGTTACATATGTGTAGTGATTATTTTTTCCCTTCTGACACACATCAGAGTAGTATGGGAAAACCAAAAAGAGCTCATTGACAAGTGGCACCATTATCTCTTAATCCTAAATCACTAGGTACATGGAGACTAACTTTATAGTTTCCTCACCCTGTCAGATTCTTCCCACAAGACCCATATCATGTGGCAAATATGATAACTTCATTTCTCTGTGACTGAAAAGAACTAAGATTCTTTTGATAATCATTGATTTAGTATAATTATCAACACCTCTACAACAATAACAACAGAGAAACAATATATGAAAAAGAAAAAGGATAGCCAAGATGTGATTACACTTGAATAGTCCTTTTAATCCAGTCTTCTTGTCAAAATCAAATTAATTGGGCTTCCCTGGTGGCGCAGTGGTTAAGAATCTGCCTGCCGGTGTGGGGGATGTGGGTTAAAGCCCTGGTCTGAGAAGATCCCACATGCTGCAGGGCAGCTGGGCCCATGCACCACAACTACTGAACCTGTGCTCTAGAGCCTGTGAGCCACAACTGCTGAAGCCCGTGCGCCTAGAGCCAGTGCTCCGCAACGAGAGAAGCCACTGCAATGAGAAGCCCATGCACCGCAATGAAGAGTAGCCCCTGCTCGTTGCAACTAGAGGAAGCCCGCACACAGCAATGGAGACCCAACGTAGCCATAAATAAATAAATAATTAATTAAAAAAAACAAATTAACTTCCTAGGTGCTCCCTTTCTTTTGTGTCACAGGACCTAAGGTGTGGCCAACTTTCCTCTCTGAATAGCTACTGTGACTATAATTTCATCTTTTGGGATTTTCTTTGGAACTAGGACAGTTTCCTTATATATTACCTTATATATTATATATAATATATATATTATATATATATAACTTATATATAATATATATATATGTTTTCTTATATATAATATATATATATTATTATAGTTACCTTATATATTATCCATGTTTTTTTATAGCCCAGGTCCCATTATCAGCAGTTCACCTAGTGTATTCCTGTTCAGTGGGCTGTCCTCTAGTTAGGGGGTTCCAGTATGGTGGCTAAAACCTCAGCTATCTACAGAGATGGTCTTTCAATATACATGAAATTGCATTTTGTTGCCATGCTAAAGAATGTGGATTCAGGCTATCCCCATGTTCTTTTTCAACTCCACTATGTTTTTTTTTTTTTTTCCTCCTTTCTCCATTCTTTAGCTGCACCACACCTGGGGGTTAATCAAGTATAATGTCTTGGGTGGCTTAGTAATATTCAAACAAGATAATCTCAGCTGGCAATTTAAAGGGGAAAGAGAACTGGGTGCGAAAACAATTCAGGTAAACAGCACCTGAAATTACCACACTATATTTACATAGAAACAAAGTGTATAATGTTCTGTATACTAATTGTGAAGTAGTGACACATATATTCTAAATGCTGTAGAAGTTAAGAAGAGAGCTGCATAATGATGGACAAGTGATAACTCAGTCTTAAAGGAAAGGTTAATAAGGAAGAGGTAGACGAGAGAACAGATAGGAAATTCAAGATGGGAATCATAGTGTGCAAGTGAGTATCATGTGTTGGGAGACCAATTTGTAGAGGACAGACTATAGAGGGCTTTGAATACCACAGAATATTTTAAAATAGAAGATGTGAAATGGCCAAAGCAGTAATTGACAAAGATTAATCTGAAATTAATCTGAAATTGGTAGACAGAATGGACCAAAAGAGGAAAAATAGAAAACACACAGAGAGAAGTGACACTACCATAAGATTTCAGGTTTTTGGTACTGAGAATTAAGCAAATGTAGTGATACGTGGAGTGGAATAGGAGTGGATTTCTAATACATCACTAAGAAAGGGTGAGCAAAATTAGGTGGCCAAATGGGAATAGGAGTAGAAGTTAGGTAAGGAGTGATTCAAAGATAATAAAGTTTATATCTGAATGATTGGGAAAATGATAGTTTCATTAATATAAACAAAGAAGCCTTTGAAGGGTCTTTCACCGTAAGTTTTCCTCGAGGTTCTTGTGATATGAAGAATAATGGGGCCCTAAAAATGTTCACGTCCTAATCTCAAGAACCTATGAGTATGTTTCCAACATGACAAGAAATACTTTGAAAATGATTAATTTAAGTTAAGCATATTTAGATGGAGAGATTATGCTGGATTATCCAGATGGGCTCAGTGTAATCACAAGGGTCCTCATGAGAGTCTGGCAATAGGGTCGAATTTAGAGAGAAGGTGATTTGACATCAGAACCCGAGAGACAAAAGGTTATGTAATGTGAGGCAGGAGCCAAATATTGAAGAAAACCTCCCGAAGCTGAAGCTTTTAGAAGCAAGTAAATATTTTCTCCTAGAGCCTCCAGAAGTAAAGCAGCCTTGTTGACACCCATTTTAGGACATCTGACCTCCAGTACTGTAAGATAATAAATCTGGGTTGCTATAAGCCACTAAGTTTTGTGGTAATTTGTTTCAGCAGTAATAGAAACTAATACAGTTCTGTTCTCTGGGTAATATCATCCATACCAGTGGCTTCAACTATGAGCCATACACTGACCAAAATAAAGTTCCAGATCTGGATTTCCAATTCATTCTGAAAATCCTACAAATGCCTCGAAAGTGTTGGATTCAGTATGTATCAGTTATAGCTAAAAAGTTTCTCTCAAATCTGACCTGTGCACCATTGGCACCATCCTTTTTTCCTAATTTTTTTTAACCATGGTAAAGAACACATAAAATTGTCTTAACCATTTTCAAGTGCACAGTTTGGTGGCATTATGTGCACTCATATTTCTGTGCAAACTTCACCACCAACTTCATACCTCTTTTCATCATATATGACTGAAACTCTGTACACATTAAGCAACAAATCCCCATTACCCTAGGCCCTGGTAATCACCATTCTACTTTCTGTCTCTTTGATTTTTGACTATTTTGTCATATAAGTGGAACCATACAGTGTTTGTCTTATTTGTGTCTGGCTTATTTTACTCAGTATAATGTCCTCAGTGTTTATTCATGTTACCTTTTTTTGTGTTTAGTTAATTTTTGTATTGAAATGTTAAAATCTCTTTTTCGTTTCCTTTTATGTATATTCTTTAGCTGTTTTCTTTGTGGTTATCAAGAGGATTAAATTTAACATCCTAAAGTTATAATATTCTTAATTTGGATTTATACCAGGTTAACTTCAGTATCATACAAAATTCTGCTCCTTTAGTAACTCTAACCCTGCTCATTTCAGGTGTTGATATTACAAAATTACATCTTAATTCATTGTATGTCCAAAGCCATAAACTAATAATGTTTTTAATGTATTAATCTCTTAAATTATGTAGAAAACTAGAGTTACAAACCAAATTTACAATAATTCTAGGTTTTACACTAATAATGATTTAAAAATGAGTTTTTGAAATCATGTAGAAAATAAAAAGTGGAGTTGCACACCTTTCTTACAATTATAGTAGTCTTTGTAATTCTCCATGTATTAACCTTTACTGTCATCTTTATTTCATCCTGTGTCTTCATGTTACTGCCTAGTGTTCTTTCATTTTAATCTGCAGGACACCGTTTAGCATTTCTTGCAGGGCAGGTCTAGTGGTAATTGACTCTGTCAGTTTTGTTTTCCTGAGAATGTCTTGATTTTCCCCTCCGTTTTGAAGGACAGTTTTGATGGATATAGGATTCTTGGTTGACTGTTTTCTTCTTTCAGCACCTTGAGCATACCAGCCCACTGCTTCTGGCCTCCAAAGTTTCTGATGAGAAATCTGCTGAAAATCTTATTGAGGAACACTTGTAGGTGATGAGGTGCTTCTTTCTTCTTGCTTTCAAGATTCTATCTTTGTGTTTAGGCAGTTTGATGATAATGTGTCTTTCTTGGGTCTACTCAAGTTCATCTGACATGGAGTTCATTGAGCTTCCTGGATGTTTATATATATGTGTTTCATCAAATTTGAAACTTTTTGGCCATTAGTTCTTCAAAGAATTTCTCTTCCCTCCTTCTCTTTCTCTCATCATTCTGGGACTTGAATACCATGCATATATTAGTCTGTCTGTAGTGTCACATAGGCTCTGTTCACTTTTCTTCAGTCTTTTTTCTTCCTGTTTCTCATACTTGATAATGTCCATTGTCCTATCTTCAAGTTCTCTGATTCTTTCTTCTGCTTACTCAAATATGCCTTTGAATCTGTCTAGTGAATTTTTCATTTTTAATAGCATCATTTTTTCTCTAGAATTTTTCTTTATCTCTTTGTTGAGATAAAAAAATTTCCATTTTGTTAATACATTATCTTCTTGACTTTCTCCATATTTTCCTTGAGTTCTTTGAGCATCTTTAAGATAGCTGTTTTAAAGTCTTTGTCCAGTAGGTTTGACATCTTGTCTTGCTCAGGTATGGTTTCTGCTGGATTATTTTTTCCTTTTGAATGGGTCTCTGCTTTCCTATTTCTCTGTATGCCTTGTGATTTTTTTGTTGAAAACTGGACGTTTGAATCCAATAATGTGGTAACTAACTCTTGAAATCAAATTCCCCCTCATCTTTAGGGTTTGCTGTTTTGTTTGTTAATTCTTTTTGTTTACTTTTTAAAATTGTTGTAAGCTGTCTCTGGTCCAGGAACCAGACTAAGGTTTATACTTAAGGTCTACATGAATTCTGATTCTAGATCCCCTAACTGCATTTCAAAGTCAGTCTAGCATTTTAGTCTTTCCTTTTTTGTTGCAAGAATTCAATCTTATATTTTAGATCTTTTTACAATATAAATTAGCCACTCTTCTTTTGTTGGCCAAATACATTTTTTCCAGTATATTATTCTTTTTGGGCTTAATTTAGGACTCAGGTGTAATTATATAGGACTTGATTTCTTTTAAAAAATATGTGTGTTATTTCTGTCCATTAATCATTGCTCAGTATAATGACTTGCAAATTTTATAGGCCATTTCTTATGCATTATCATCTCTAATGGTTCTTGAAACAGTGTCTTTTGTGGGAAGTCACCATTAAAATACACTTAAAATCATAGTCTCAGGCTTCCCTGGTGGCGCAGTGGTTGAGAGTCTGCCTGCTGATGCAGGGGACACGGGTTTGTGCCCCAGTCTGGGAAGATCCCACATGCCGCAGAGCGGCTAGGCCTGTGAGCCATGGCCGCTGAGCCTGCACGTCCGGAGCCTGTGCTCTGCAACAGGAGATGCCACAACAGTGAGAGGCCCGCATACTGCAAAAAAACAAAACAAAACAAAATCATAGTCTCCAAATAGATCAATGGAATAGCAAAAACTTTACCAATATCAATGTTTATAGCTTTAAAAGTTATGCTTCATTGGTATATGTTTTCAACATGTATATTAATATTGCCTTTTCATAAATGTACTTTTTCTATAGTCATGAAAGAATTCCTCAGTTCAAAGTTGAAATCTCTTAAGATATTGAATATTTTCCTCTGTGGTAGATGAAATTATTCAGTTTTCTAGAAACTACTTGTATAGCTGGAAAAGACGATAACAGTGATGAGCTTGTTACTTATTTTATGGAGAGCAACTTCAGGTCTGGACAAGTACCTGCATGTGTGGCCAAGAATTTTCCAGAGTATTGCTTTCAACTTCTTGATTTGCCCTAGTAGTATCCACTCAAAACTCCAGTGTTTTGTTTGGCAAATGTGGGGGAGTGGAAGGAAGAGAAGACAGGCAGATTTTTGGAGTAATTAATTCAGGCATTACTGTCAAACTTAAGTTGGGACAGTATTTAAGTTCTCAGGCTTCCAAGATGATTTCATCAGCTGGAGAAGTTTGGAAGCAATTTCCAAACATGAAACAGCATGTGCACAAGAACAAAACACTTCTTATATGATGGGATCACCTGCATTAGAGTCACCTAGGGGACTTTGCAAAATGCAGATTCTTGGGCCCTTCTATAAATTACCTGAAAGAGTCTCTAGGAGTGGGGTCTAGGAATTTTCATTTTTCTTTCATTTTTAATTTTTAGGAAAATTATACCTGCATGTTGTCTAGAGCAGTGGTTCTCACTCTGGCTTCACTTTAGAGTCACCTGGGGACCTTTTTAAACAAGGTTAACTCTCAGATTAATTAAGTCAAAACAATCTCTGAGTATGTGGGATAGTGACACTGATATTTTTTAAAAGGTATTTAGATAATTCTCTTAGGTAGCCAGATTGAGAACCACTGGGCCAGGTGATTCTGAAGCTGAAAACTAATAAATATAATTTCCCTTATTGAGATTGCAGAGCCAATTAGTGTGCTAGAATTTCCTTTTTGTTCTTCTCTAAGATGGTAATTTCATAACTGGACCACTCATATGAAAGTTATCATATTTTTACAAATCAAATTTATTCTCTTTTTGTTCCCTGCTACATTAGTTGTTCTTAAGTTATGCCATATTTTAGCTTGCCTCATATGTTAGTCAATTTGGGCTGCCATAACAAAATACCCTAGGCTGGGTGTCTTAAACAACAGAAATTAATTTTCTCACAGTTTTGGAGGCTAGATGTCCAAGATCAAGGTTTGGCCAACAGGGTTTCTGGTAAGAGCTCTCTTTTTTTGGCTTGTAGATGAAAGTGGACGCTGCCTTGCTTCCAGAACCTGTGATGGGAGTTGCATTCCTGAAGATTTCTGAATTGCTTTCTGGGGGTCATGCTTCCTTTTTCTTAAAGGACATCAAGTTTTTGCAGACAGATAGCTCTGTGTCTGTCTTTAGTTTCTCTTTAGTTCCAGCTAGCAGTATAATCCCATTTCTATTCAGGCTTCCGCTGAAATGGCAGATTAAATTCTTGATTAAATTAGTGGTTCACACCCATACTAATCTCCTTATCAAATGCTGGTTCATCCACACCCTCTCTGTTCTCTTTAGAGCAAGCTTTCTCATTTTTTGCAACATATATAGGTGGAGAATTTTCCAAATCTTCAAGTTTTGGTCCCGTTTTGCTTAATAATTCCTTCTTCAATTTATTTCTCTCTTCTCACATTTTATTATAAGTATTGAGGAGGACCCAAGCTGCACCTTTAGTACTCTGGCTAGAAATCTTCTTGGCTAAATACCCATTTTCATTGTTCCTAAGTTCTGTCTTCCAAAAAGCACTAGAACACAGTTCTGCCAAGTTCTCTGCCACTTGTAATAAGGATTACCTTTCCACCAGTTTTAATAACCTATTCCTAAGTTCTGTCTGAGACTTCACCAGAATGGCCTATAACATCCATTACCAACATTCTGTTAATAATTATTTATGTATTCTCTAAGAAGATGGAGGTTTTCTTTCCATCTCTCCTTTTTGCTTACTGAATTCTCACCAGAATCACCATTAACATCCATATTTCTACCAACAGCCCCTTCTCAGCAATCTAGCTTTTTTGTAGCATGCACCTCAAAACTCTTTCAGCTTCCATCCATTACCCAATTCCAAAGCCACATCCACATTTTTAGGTATTTATTTCTTGGTAACTAAGTATATATTAGTCAGCCTGGGCTTCCATAACAAAATACCATCGTTTGGGTGGCTTAAACAACAGAAATTAATTTTCTTGCAATTCTGGAGGCTGGAAATCCAAGATTGAGGTTTGGCTGGTTGGGTTTCTGATGAGGATTCTCTTTCTGGATTGCAGACAGCTGCCATCTTGCTGTTTGCTCACATGGCCTTTCTTTCATGCATGTGTGCAGAGAATGAGCCAGTGAACTCTTTAGTGTCTCCTTTTATAAGGACACTAATCTGATGGAATCAGGGCCTCCTCCCTTAAGACCTCATTTAACCCTGATTACTTCCATACTCGAAATACCATACTCGAAATAAAGCCATAGTGAGAGTTTGGGCTTTAACATACAAATTCTGGGTGTATGCAAACATTCAGTCTATAACACTTCGTATGTTGAAACATGGCATTCTTACACAGTCCTTTCCTTTTTTTTGGACAGAAAAGAAAATTGCTTCATTATCCATGACATGAATATCACCTCCTTGGTTGGTCTATTTGTTGCTTGAGGTCCGTTTTATTCTTCGGAAAAGCATTCTGCTTAGAGGCCACTGTGTGGAAATCAGCAACGTTCCTTACTGTTAGCAACCTACAAAGGAGTGTGTTTTCAGCAGTTGTGTCTTGGCCAAAATTGAAGTTTAACCCAGACTATATTTTATGTTCACTTTATCGTGAATAATAGAGAAGATAAAATGATGTGTGTTTTTCTCAACTGTGTCAGGACCCATGTTTTTGTTGTTGTTATTGGCATAGTGTTTTTAGAAATTTGAATTTCCTAAGCAGGTTTCTCCATATAATCCCTTCCACTTCTTATTAACTAACTACACCTGGCTGCCTCAGGCATTTGAGGCAGTTCTCAAACTTGAGCATGAATCAGAATCATTTGTGGGTTTGTTAAAACAGATTGCTGGGCCCTAGCCCCAGAGTTTATGATTCTGGAGTATGGGGTTGGGCCTGAGAAATTAGATTTGAAACAAGTTCTCAGGTGATGCTTCTAGTCTATGAATAGCACTTTGAGAACCACAAATTTAATCTAGCCTTAAGGACATTTAAGATTGTCATCCCAATGTAAATACACTTGTAGCATTTTGAACCACCTGTTTCCCCCTTTTCCATTGTTGAAACGTTGGTCATCCTTCATAATCAAGCTTAAATGTTTTCTGCCCTTTGGAGCCTCCCCATCATCCAATTAGAGTGAATTTTTCTTTCCTCTTCCGTCAGGTATAGTTTTTAACCTGTATTATAGCAGTCATTTCATTCTGGTTTGTAGAGCTAATGGTTCACATGTGTAATCAATTGTGAATTCCTCAGTACAGGGACTATATCATAGTCATCTTTGTATCCCTTCCCTCTTCATTACAGAGCACTCACCAAGTCCAGTAGGCTTCTCCTGAATTGAGGTCACTATAGTTCACCCTTGAACAAGAAGGGGTTAGAAGCGCACATCCTCTAAGCAGTCGAAAATCCACGTATGATTTATAGTTGACCCTCCATTAACATCGTTTCTCCTTATCCGAGTTTCCTCCACATCCGCGGTTCCCCATCCATACATTCAGTCAACCGCAGGATCATGTTGTACTGTAGTATTTACTTTTTAAAAAAAATTTTAGTTTTTTTATTTTTAAAAAATTTTTATTGGAGTATAGTTGATTTACAATGTTGTGTTAGTTTTAGGTGTACAGCAAAGTGAATCAGTTATACATATAATATATCCACTCTTTTTTAGATTCTTTTCCCATATAGGCCATTACAGAGTATTGAGTAGAGTTTACTGTGCTATACAGTAGGTTCTTATTAGTTATCTGTTTTATATATAATTGTGTGTTTATGTCAATCCCAATCTACCAATTTATCCCTTTATCCGTTCCTCCATCCATGGACATTTAGGTTGCTTCCATGTCTTGGCTATTGTAAATAGTGCTGCAGTGAACATTGGGGTGCATGTATCTTTTTGAATTATGGTTTTCTCTGGATATATTTCCAGGAGTGGGATTGCTGGATCATATGTTAGCTCTATTTTCAGTTTTTTTACAGAGCCTCCATACTGTTCTCAATAGTGGCTGTACCAGTTGACTTTCCCGCCAACATTGTAGGAGGGTTCCCTTTTCTCCACACTCTTTCCAGCGTTTATTGTTTATAGATTTTTTGATGATGGCCATTCTGACCAGTGTGAAGTGATACATCATTGTAGTTTTCAACTGCATTTCTCTAATGATTAGTGATGTTGAGCATCTTTGCATGTGCTTTTTAGCCATCCATATGCCTTCTTTGGAGAAATGTCTATTTAGATCTTCTGCCCATTTTTTGATTGGCTTGTTTATATTTTGATATTGAGCTGCATGAGCTGTTTGTAAATTTTGGAGATTAATCCCTTGTTGGTTGTTTGCAAATATTTTCTCTCATTATGTCTTTTCGTTTTGTTTATGGTTTCCTTTACTGAGCAAAAGCTTTTAAATTTAATTAGGTCCCATTGGTCGATTTTTGTTTTTATTTTCATTACTCTAGTAGGTGGATCAAAAAAGAAATTGCTGCGATTTATGTCAGAGTGTTCTGCCTATGTTTTCCTCCAAGACTTTTATAGTATCAGGCCTTACATTTAGGTCTTTAATACATTTTGGGTTTATTTTTGTGTATGGTGTTAGGGAGTGTTCTAATTTCATTCTTTTACATGTAGCTGTCCATTTTTCCCAGCACCACTTATTGAAGAGACTGTCTTTTCTCCATCGTATATTCTTGCCTCCTTTGTCATAGGTTAGGTAACTATAGGTGCATGGGTTTATCTCTGGGCTTTCTCTCCTGTTCCATTGATTTATATTTCTCTTTTTGTGCCAGTACCATACTGTTTTGATGACTGTACATTTGTAGTGTAGTCTGAAGTTGGCAAGCCTAATTCCTCCAACTCCCTTTTTCTTTCTCAAGGTGGCTTTGGCTATTTGGGGTCTTTTGTGTTGCCATACAAATAATAAAAATTTTTGTTCTAATTCTGTGAAGAATGCCATTGGTAATTTGATAGGGATTGCATTGATCTGTAGATTGCTTTGGGTAGTATAGTCATTTTCAAAATACTGATTCTTCCAGTCCAAGAACATGGTATATTTCTCCATCCGTTTATGTCATTTTGATTTCTTTCATCAGTGTTTTATAGTTTTCTGAGTATAGGTCTTTTGTCTCCTTAGGTAGGTTTATTCCTAGGCATTTTATTCTTTTTATTGCAATGGTAAATGGGATTGTTTTCTTGATTTCTCTTTCTGATCTTTCGTTGATAGTATATAGGAATGCAAGAGATTTTTGTGTACTCATTTTGTATCCTGCAAATTTACCAGATTCATTGATGAGCTGTAGTAGTTTTCTGGTAGCATCTTTAGGATTTTCTACGCATAGTGTCATGTCATCTGTAAACAGTGACAGTGTTACTTCTTTTCCATTTGGATTCCTTTTATTTCTTCTTCTGTAATTGCCATGGCTGGTACTTCCAAACCTGTGTTAAATAATAGTGGCAAGAGTGGACATCCTGGTCTTGTTCCTGAACTTCGAGAAAATGCTTTCAGTTTTTCACCATTGAGAATGATGTTTGCTGTGGGTTTGTTGTATATGGCCTTTATTATGTTGAAGTAGATTCCCTCTATGCCCACTTTCTGGAGAGTTTTTATCATAAATGAGTGTTGAATTCTGTCCAAAGGTTTTTCTACATCTATTGAGATGATCATATGGTTTTTATTCTTCAAGATGTGGTGTATCACACTGATTGATTGATGGATGTTGAAAAATCTTTGCTTCTCTTGGATAAATCCCACTTGATCATGGTGTATGATTCTTTGAATGTGTTGTTTGATTCTGTTTGCTAGTATGTTGTTGAGGATTCTTGTCTCTGTGTTCATCAGTGATATTGGCCTGTAATTTTCTTTTTTTTACTTTTGTGGTATCTTTGTCTGGTTTTGGTATCAGGGTGATGGTGGCCTCATAAAATAAGCTTTGGAATGTTCCTTCCTCTGCAATTTTTTGGAAGACTTTGAGAAGTGTAAGTGTTAACTCTTCTCTAAATGTTTGATAGAATTCACCTTTGAAGCCATTTGGCCCTGGACTTCTGTTTGTTGGAAAATTTTAAATTACAGTTTCAGTTTCATTACTTGTGATTGGTCTATTCATATTTTCTATTTCTTCCTGGTTCAATCGTGGAAGGTTGTACCTTTCTAAGAATTTGTCCATTGCTTCCAGCTTGTCCATTTTATTGGCATATAGTTCCTTGTAGTAGTCTCCTATGATGCTTTGTATTTCTACGGTGTCCATTGTAACTTCTCCTTTTTCATTTCTAATTTTATTGATTTGAGTCCTCTCCTTCTTTTTCTTGATGAGTCTGGCTAAAGGTTTATCAATTTTGTTTATTTTCTCAAAGAACCAGCTTTTAGTTTCATCGATCTTTGCTATTGTTTTCTTCATCTCTATTTCATTTATTTCTGCTCTGATCTTTATGATTTCCTTTTTCCTACTAACTTTGGGTTTTGTTTGTTCTTTCTCTAGTTGCTTTAGGTGTAAGGTTAAGTTGTTTATTTGAGAATTTTCTTGTGTTTTGAGGTAAGACTGTATTGCTATAAAGTTCCGTCTTAGAACTGCTTTTGCTGCATCCCATAGGGTTTGGATCATCGTGTTTTCATTGTCATTTGTCTCTAGGCATTTTTTGATTTCTTCAGTGATCCATTGGTTATTTAGTAACATATTATTTAGCCTCCATATGTTTGTGTTCTTTACAGTTTCCTTCCTGTGATTGATTTCTAATCTCATAGCATGGTCAGAAAAGAAGCTTGATATGATTTCAATTTTCTTAATTTTCTGAGGCTTGATTTGTGACCCAAGATGTGATCTATCCTGGAAAATGTTCCGTGTGCTCTTCAGAAGAAAGCGTATTCTGCTTTTGGGTGGAATGTCTTATAAATATCCATTAAATATATCTGGTCTATTGTGCCATTTAAGGATTGTGTTTCCTTATTTATTTTCTGTCTGGATGATCTGTCCATTGGTGTATGTGGGGTGTTAAAGTCCCCCACTATTACTGTGTTACCTTCGATTTCCCCTTCTATGGCTCTTAGGATTTGCCTTATATTTTGAAGTGCTCCTATGTTGGCTACATATATAGAGTATTGCTACCCCAGCTTTCTTTTGACTTCTGTTTAAATGGAATATATTTTTCTGTTCCCTCACTTTCATTCTGTATGTGTCCCTAGGTCTGAAATGGGTCTCTTATAGACAGCATATATATGGGCCTTGTTTTTGTATCCGTTCAACCAGCCTTTGTCTTTTGGTTGGAGCAGTTAATCCATTTACATTTAAGGTAATTATTGATGTGTATGTTCTTATTGCCATTTTCTTAATTGTTTTGGGTTGTTTTTGTAGGTCTTTTTTCTTCCCTTCCTCTTTTGTTCTGTTCTCTTGTGGTTTGATGACCATCTTTAGTGTTGTTTTGGGGTTGCTTTTTCTTTTTTGTGTATGTATCCATTGTAGTTTTTTGGTTTGCATTTCCCATGAGGCTTTGATAAAGCAATCTGTATATATACAGGGTTGTTTTAAGTTGCTGGTCTCTTAATTTCAAATGCAATTCCCATTTCCTGCATTTATACTCTCCTCACAGTTGCTGGATTTGATGTCATATTTGTGTATGTATGATTTCCTGGTTTTAGTGTATGTTTGGCTTTACCAGTGAGCTTTCCCATTTGTGATTTTTCTTGTTTATAGTTGTGCCTCCCCCACCCCCCAACTGCCGCTCCATCTAAAGAAGTTGGTTTAGCATTTGTTGTAAAGCTGTTTGGGTGGTGCTGAATTCTCTTAGCTTTTGCTTGTCTGTAAACCTTTTGATTTCACCATCGAATCTGAATGAGAGCCTTGCTGGGTAGAGTATTCTTGGTTGTAGTTTTTTCCCTTTCATCACTTTAAATATTTCATGCCACTCCCTTCTGGCCTGTAGAGTATCTGCTGAAAAATCAGCTGATAACTTTATGGGGATTCCCTTGTATGTTATTTGTTGCTTTTCCCTTGCTGCTTTTAATGTTTTTTCTTTGTATTTAATGTTTGTTTGATTAATATGTGTCTTGTGTGTTCTTCCTTGGATTTATCCTGTATGGGACTCTCTCCGCTTCCTAGACTGGGGTGACTGTTTCCTTTCCCATATTAAGGAAGGTTTCAACTATAATCTCTTCAAATATTTGGAACACGTGAGCCTGTCAGGCAGCTATTGGGGCGAGTGGATTGCCTAGGTGGAGGGAGGGGGCGGAGGAGGCAGTGGCAGGGGTGTGAGAGCCGGCTCTGGCGGGAGCCCTCCCTAGTACCCATGGAGGTAGCGGCCGGTCTGTGACGGGAGAGGCTGCATCGGCGGCCCTGCCCTTTGCGCATCACTCAGTGTGGCACTTCGCCTCTGTGGCAGTCCAGGCTTCCTCCACAAGCATTCCTGGTTGCGGAGCTCCTGACTTTTGTCCTCTCAGGCTGTCTCCTCGCAGCCAACAGCAGTCCCCTCCCCCACTCTACTCTCCAAACCCCGTGTTCCAGCACCCAGCCCTGTGCACACCAGCGGACACCTGTCTCAGGCTGGGGAACACAGGGCTGTGGCATGCACCATCTTTGTTCGTCTCACTCTGTCCTGCCTGCCTGCCACAGACTGGTTGCTGGGCTCTCCTGCCAACCCCCGAAGCTACCCTTCTGTCCCAGCTGATGTCCCCGCTGGTGAGTGGGCTTTCCCAGATGTGGGAACCTCTCCTCACCTTTAGCTTTCCTCCAGGGGCGCAGGTTCCATCCTGCTTTGTCTCCTCTTCTTTTTCCCTAATTCTTTCTTTCATCCTACCTGGTTACATGGGGATCTTGCTTGTTGTTTTAGGTGTCTGAGGTCCTCTGCTAATGTTCAGCAGGTGCGCAGTGAGAAGTTTCCCATTTGTAGATGTATTCTTTTTTTTTTTTAATTTTATTTATTTTTTATACAGTAGGTTCTTATTAATTATCCATTTTATACATATTAGTGTATAAATATCAATCCCTATCTGCCAGTTCATAACATCACACCACCCCCCTGCCACTTTCCCCCTTGGGGTCCATACGTTTGTTCTCTGCATCTGGGTCTCAATATCTGCCCTGCAGACTGGTTCATCTGTACCATTTTTCTAGGTTCCACATATATGCGTTAATATACAATATTTGTTTTTCTCTTTCTGACTTACTTTACTCTGTATGAGAGTCTCTAGATCTATCCACGTCTCTACAAATGACCCAGTTTCGTTCCTTTTTACGGCTGACTAATATTCCACTGTATATATGTACCATATCTTATTTATCCGTTCATCTAGTAATGGGCATTTAGGTTGCTTCCATGACCTGGCTATTGTAAATAGTGCTGCAATGAACATTGGGGTGCATGTGTCTTTTTGAATTATGGTTTTCTCTGGGTATATGCCCAGTAGTGGGATTGCTGGATCATATGGTAATTCTATTTTTAGTTTTTTAAGGAACCTCCATACTGTTCTCCATGGTGGCTGTATCAATTTATATTCCCACCAACAGTACTATAGGGTGCCCTTTTCTCCACACCCTCTCCAGCATTTGTTGTTTGTAGATTTTCTGATGATGTCCATTCTAACTGGTGTGAGGTGATACCTCATTGTACTTTTGATTTGCATTTCTCTAATAATTAGTGATGTTGAGCAGCTTTTCATGTGCTTCTTGGCCATCTGCATGTCTTCTTTGGAGCAATGTCTATTTAGGTTTTCTGCCCATTTTTGGATTGGGTTGTTTTTTTAACATTGAGCTGCATGACCTGTTTATGTATTTTGGAGATTAATCCTTTGTCTGATGATTCGTTTGCAAATATTTTCTCCTACTCTGAGGGTTGTCTTTTTGTCTTGTTTATGGTTTCTTGTGCTGTGCAAAAGCTTTTAAGTTTCATTAGGTCCCATTTGTTTATTTTTGTTTTTATTTCCGTTACTCTAGGAGATGGATCAAAAAAGATCTTGCTGTGATTTATGTCAAAGAGTGTTCTTCCTCTAAGACTTTTATAGTGCCCGGTCTTACATTTATGTCTCTAATCCATTTTTAGTTTATTTTGGTGTTAGGGAGTGTTCTAATTTCATTCTTTTACACGCAGCTGTCCAGTTTTCCCAGCACCACTTATTAAAGAGAGTGTCTTTTCTCCATTGTATATCCTTGCCTCCTTTGTCATAGATTAGTTGACCATAGGTGTGTGGGTTTAACTCTGGGCTTTCTATCCTTTCCCATTGATCTATATTTCTGTTATTGTGCCAGTACCATATTGTCTTGATTACTGTAGCTTTGTAGTGTAGTCTGAAGTCCAGGAACCTGATTCCTCCAGCTCCTTTTTTTTCCCTCAAGACAACTTTGGCTATTTGGGGTCTTTTGTGTCTCCATACAATTTTTAAGGTTTTTTGTTCTAGTTCTGTAAAAAATGCCATTGGTAATTTGATAGGGATTGCATTGAATCTGTAGATGGCTTTGGGTAGTATAGTCATTTTCAAAATATTGATTCTTCCAATCCAAGAAAATGGTATATTTCTCTGTCTGTTTATGTCATCTTTGATTTCTTTCATCGGTGTTTTATAGTTTTCTGAGTGCAGGTCTTTTGTCTCTTTAGGTAGGTTTATTCCTAGGTATTTTATCCTTTTGTTGCAGTGGTAAATGGGAGTGTTTCCTTAATTTCTCTTTCAGAGTTTTCATCATTAGTGTATAGGAATGCAAGAGATTTCTGTGCATTAATTTTGTATCCTGCAACTTTACCAAATTCATTGATTAAGTCTAGCAGTTTTCTGGTGGCATCTTTAGAATTCTCTATGGATAGTATGATGTCATCTGCAAACAGTGACAGTTTTACTTCTTTTCCAATTTGTGTTCCTCTTATTTCTTTTTCTTCTCTGATTGCCGTGGCTAGGACTTCCAAAACTATGTTGAATAATAGTGATGAGAGTGGACATCCTTGTCTTGTTCCTGATCTTAGCAGAAATGCTTTCAGTTTTTCACCATTGAGAATGATGTTTGCTGTGGGTTTGTTGTATATGGCCTTTATTATGTTGAGGTAGGTTCCTTCTGTGCCCACTTTCTGGAGAGTTTTTATCATAAATGGTTTTGAATTTTGTCAGAAGCTTTGTATGCATCTATTCAGATGACCATATGTTTTTTATTCTTCAGTTTGTTAATATGGTGTATCACATTGATTGATTTGCATATATTAAATAATCATTGCATCCCTGGGATGAATCCCACTTGATCATGGTGTATGATCGTTTTAATGTGTTGTTGGATTCTGCTAGTATTTTGTTGAGGATTTTTGCATCTATATTTATGAGTGATATTGGTCTGTAATTTTCTTTTTCTGTAGTATCTTTGTCTGGTTTTGGTGTCAGGGTGATAGTGGCCTCATAGAATGAGCTTGGGAGTGTTCCTTCCTCTGCAATTTTTTTGCAAGAGTTTGAGAAGGATGGGTGTTAGCTCTTCTCTAAATGTTTGATAGAATTCACCTGTGAAGCCATCTGGTCCTGGACTTTTGTTTGTGGGAAGATTTTTAATCACTGTCAATTTCATTACTTGTCATTGGTCAGTTTACATATTCTATTTCTTCCTGGTTCAGTCTTGGAAGGTTATGCCTTTCTAAGAATTTGTCCATTTCTTCCAGGTTGTCCATTTTATTGGCATAGAGTTGCTTGTAGTAGTCTCTTATGATGCTTTGTATTTCTGTGGTGTGCGTTGTAACTTCTTTTTCATTTCTAATTTTATCGATTTGAGTCCTCTCCCTATTTTTCCTGATGAGTCTGGCTAAAGGTTTTCCAGTTTTGTTTATCTTCTCAAGGAACCAGCTTTTAGGTGATTGATCTTTGCTACTGTTTTCTTTGTTTCTATTTCATTTATTTCTTCTCTGATCTTTATGATTCCTTTCCTTCTACCAACTTTGGGTTTTGTTTGTTCTTTCTCTAGTTCCTTTAGGTGTAAGGTTAAATTGTTTATTTGAGGTTTATCTTGTTTCCTGAGGTAGGATTGTATCTCTGTAAACTTCCCTCTTAGAACTGCTTTTGCTGCATCCCATAGGTTTTGGGTCGTTGTGTTGTCATTGTGATTTGTCTCTAGGTATCTTTTGATTTCCTGTTTGATTTGTTCAGCAATCTCTTGGTTATTTAGTAATGTTATGTTTAGCCTCCATGTGTTTGTGTTTTTTACTTTTCCTTGTAATTTATTTCTAATCTCTTAGTGTTGTGGTTGAAAAAGATGCTTGATATGACTTCAGTTTTCTTAAATTTACCGAGGCTTGATTTGTGACCCAAGATGTGATCTATCCCGGAGAATGTTCCATGTGCACTCGAGAAGAAAGTGTAATCTGCTGTTTTTGGATGGAATATCCTATAAATATCAATTAAATCTATCTGGTCTGTTGTGTCATTTAAAGCTTGTGTTTCCTTGTTAATTTTCTGTCTGGGTGATCTGTCCATTGGTGTAAGTGAGGTGTTTAAGTCCCCAACTATTGTTGTGTCACTGTCGATTTCCTCTTTTAGAGCCCTTAGCATTTGCCTCATGTATTGAGGTACTTCTATGTTGGGTGCATATATATTTATAATTGTTTTATCTTCTTCTTGGATTGATCCCTTGATCATTATGTAGTGTCCTTCCTTGTCTCTTGTAACATTCTTTATTTTAAAGTCTATTTTATCTGATATGAGTATTGCTACTCCACCTTTCTTTTGATTTCCATTTACATGGAATATCTTTTTCCATCCCCTCACTTTCAGTCTGTATGTGCCCCTAGGTCTGAAGTGGGTCTCTTGTAGACAGCATATATGTGGGTCTTGTTTATCCATTCAGTGAGCCTGTATCTTTTGGTTGGAGCATTTAATCCATTCACATTTAAGGTAATTATAGATACGTATGTTCCTTTTACCATTTTCTTAATTGTTTTTTTTTTTTTTTTGCGGTATGCGGGCCTCTCCCTGTTGCGGCCTCTCCTGTTGCGGAGCACAGGCCCCGGACGCACAGGCCCAGCGGCCACGGTTCATGGGCCCAGCCGCTCTGCGGCATGTGGGATCCTCCCGGACCGGGGCATGAACCCGTGTCCCCTGCATCGGCAGGCGGACTCTCAGCCACTGCGCCACCAGGGAAGCCCTGGGTTTGTTTTTGTAGGTCCTTTTCTTCTCTTGTGTTTCCCACTTAGGGAAGTTCCTTTAGCATTCGTTGTAGAGCTGGTTTGGTGGTGCTGAATTCTCTTAGCTTTTGTTTGTCTGTAAAGTTTTTGATTTCTCCATCGAATCTGAATGAGATCCTTCCCGGGTAGAGTAATCTTGGTTGTAGGTTCTTCCCTTTCATCACTTTAAATATATCGTGCCTCTCCCTTCTGGCTTGTAGAGTTTCTCCTGAGAAATCAGCTGTTAACCTTATGGGAGTTCCCTTGTATGTTATTTGTCATTTTTCCCTTGTTCCCTTTAATGATTTTTCTTTAATTTTTGTCAGTTTGATTACTATGTGTTTCAGCATGTTTCTCCTTGAGTTTATCCTGTATGGGACTCTCTGTGCTTCCTGGTCTTGGGTGGCTATTTCCTTTACCATGTTAGGGAACTTTTCGACTATAATCTCTTCACTTATTTTCTTGGGTCCTTTCTCTCTTCTCCTTCTGGGACCCCTATAATGTGAATGTTGGTGCGTTTAATGTTCTCCCAGAAGTCTCGTAGGCTGTCTTCATTTCTTTTTTCTTTATTCTGTTCCACGGCAGTGAATTCCACCATTCTGTCTTCCAGGTCAGTTATCCGTTCTTCTGCCTCAGTTATTCTGCCGTTGATTCCTTCTAGTGTATTTTTCATTTCAGTTATTGTAATGTTCATCTCTGTTTGTTTGTTCTTTAATTCTTCTAGGTGTTTTTTCTTTAATTCTTCTAGGTCTTTGTTAAAAATTTTTGCGACTTCTCAGTCTTTGCCTCCATTCTGTTTCTGAGGTCCTGAATCATCTTCACTATCATCATACTGAAATCTTTTTCTGGAAGTTTGCCTATCTCCATTTAGTTGTTTTTCTAGTGTTTTATCTTGTTCCTTCATCTGGTACATAGCTCTCTGCGTTTTCATCTTGTCTGTCTTTCTGTGAATGTGTTTTTTGTTCCACAGGCTGCAGGATTGTAGTTCTTCTTGCTAATGCTGTCTGCCCTCTGGTGGATTAGGCTATCTAAGGGGGTTGTGCAACTTTTCTGATGGGAGGGACTGGTGGGTGGGTAGTGGTGGGTGGGTAGAGGTGGCTGTTGGTCTGATGGGCAGAGCTCAGTAGAACTTCAATCCACTTGTTTGCTGATGCGTGGGGCTGGGTTTCCTCCTTGTTGGTTGTTTGGCCTGAGGTGACCCAGCACTGGAGCTTACCTGGGCTCTTTGTTGGGACTAATGGTGAACTCTTGGAGGGCTCATGCCAAGGAGTACTTTCCAGAACTTGTGCTGCCAGTGTCTTTGTCCTCACGGTGAGACACAGCCACCCCCCCGCCTCTGCAGGAGACCCTCCAATACTAGCAGGTAGGTCTAGTTCAGTCTCCCCTGGGGTCACTGTTCCTTCACCTGGGTCCCTATGTGCACAGTACTTTCTGTGTGCCCTCCACGAGTGGAGTCTCTGTTTCCCCCGGTCCTGTCCAAGTCCTGTAATCAAATGCTGCTAGTCTTCAAAGTCTGATTCTCTAGGAATACCTCCTCTCGTTGCTGGACCCCTAGGTTGGGAAGCCTGACGTGGGGCTCAGGACCTTCATTCCAGTGGGTGGGCTTCTGTGGTATAAGTCTTCTTCAGTTTGTGAGTCACCCACCCTGCAGTTATGGGATTTGATTTTATTGTGGTTACGCCCCTCCTACCATCTCACTGTGGCTTCTCCTTTGTCTTTGGATGTGGGGTATGTTTTTTGGTGAGTTCCAGTGTCTTCATGTCGATGATTGTTCAGCATTTAGTTGTGATTCCGGTGCTCTCGCAAGAGGGAGTGAGAGCACGTCCTTGTACTCTGCCATCTTGAACCAATCCTGTAGATGTATTCTTGATGTGTTTGTGGGGAGAGATGAACTCCACATCCTCCTACTTCTCCGCCTTCTTGGAAAGTGTAGTATTTACTATTGAAAAAAATCCATGTGTAAGTAGACCTGTGCAGTTCAAACCTGTATTGTTTAAGGGTCAACCTTAGTCACAGGTGAATTACATTAATCTCTTTATGTTTTCATTTAGCAAAAACTACTTGAGAGATGCTGTGTTGTAGTGTGGAAAGAGTACTGAGGTACTGGCTTTTGAATTCTAATTTCATTTATTAGCAGTGTGATCCTGGGCAAGTTACTTAACGTCCTTGAAACTTTTGTTTCTCATTGCTTAAATGGGCCGAGCAGTAGTATCTACCTCATAGGGTCGTTGAGAGTATTAAATGAGATAATGTAAATTGTGTGGCTCATAGTAAATAACTTAGGTTTTTATCATTAAGGATATTAGTGGACAGAATATTTAGCATGTTAGGGTTATTGAGGGGATTAAACAATAATATAAATTACTTGGCTTATAATAAATAACTTATTGTTAGTTAGCTCCTAATGAGTAAGAATCTTATGCTGTGAGTAACAAATCAATTTTGAGTGTTCTCCATTCTCCTCATTTCCCTCATTTGAGAATTATTGTTACTTGAGTGTTGATTGCTGAGTTCTGATAGTTAACTTTTATATCTTATCTCTAGATCTTAGGATGAAATGAGAAGAAACCAACTAGAGCAGACACCTCTATGTTTGCTTCAAAACGCTATGAGTTCTCTTGCTAGAATCCTAGGGTTTTATTGGTTTAATGGGCTTTTGGGTAACAGCTTAATTTAGTTCCCTGAGTACTTCTTAGGGAAGCAGATAGCGTTGCCTATTAATAAACAACACCTGTAACTCATCAAAATAGCTTTCATACTTGATAAAATTCATTTTGTCTTAAAGAACACAGCCATTTTTGTTAGTCAGCAGTAAACTGAAGGGAGAAAACAGCTAATTGGAATGAGGAAGCATTTTTTCCAGGCCAGGAGGGTACTTTTAAAGCCAAATTGTTACATGTCAGTATAAAGAGGGAACAGTGTAACTAGTGGAACATTTAGTACCTGGATATTTTGCATTATATGTAATATATAATGCTTTTACCTGATATTCTTTTCTGTTCCAGGACTCTATCCAGCATACCACATTTAGCTGTTGTCGTGTCTCCTTAGCCTCTGCTTGCTGTGGTAGTTTCTCAGACATTCCTTTGACACTTTGCAAGAGTCATTGTCAGATATTTTGTAGAATGTTCTTCAGTTGGGGTATGTCTGATGTTTTTCTCATGATTAGACTGGCGTTATGATTTTTTGGGAGGCGGACCCTGGAGGTAAATTACCATTTTCATCACATCACATCATATCATTATATGGCTTAGCATTGTTGATATTGACCTTCATCCCCTGGTTGAGATAATATTTATTAAGTTTCTCCACTGTAAAGTTATTCCCCCACTCCATATATTGTACTGTTTGAAAGGAAGTCACTGTGTGCATCTCACACTTAGTGAGTGGGGAATTATATTCCACTTTTGTGAAGGCTATCTATTTACATGAATTATTTGCAATTCTACATGGGAGATTTGTCTCTTGTTTGTTTATTTCTGTGTGTGTGTATATATACACACATATTGTACTTTATACACATATACATGTATACTTTCGGTTATAATCCAGTACTGCTTTATGTATTTTGTTGCTCAGCTGTTCCAGCTTTGACTCTGGGGGGCTCTTTCAGTTAGCTGTTGTATCCCTTTGATATATTCCTGTTGTGTGTGTGTGTGTGTGTGTGTGTGTGTGTGTTTTGTATTCGAGCACTTACTTCCTTTCTGGCACTACAAGGTGTTCCAGGTTCATCTTGTATATTGTCTGCCCAGTCCTAGAATCAGCCATTTCTCCAAGGAACCCCCATTGGAGAATGGTATTAGAAATCAAGATCTGGTTGCTAGGTGTTCTTGATTTTGACCTACGTTTTCTTCTAAAACATAACCATAATTTCATGCATCCATGTCTTTGACCATGATGTTTTCTCTGTATGGAATGTTCTCCACCTTTTATCTGCCTGTTAAACTCCCATTTCATCTTTCAGAAGCCTGCTCAAGCACTTCTTTTGCTGGAATGCATTCCTTAATTTTCTCTGAGTCATTTCGTTTTTCCTTTTAATCCTTTTGTACATTTTACATGCTGTTATAGCACATATCCTCATATAGTATTGTTTGTTTACATGTTTATTTACCCTTCTAGACATGGAGCTTTTTCAGGGCAGTGATTGGGGCATTCTTTTTTGTTAAAAAATAAAATCAAACAAAATGAAAACACTCATCTTTGAGAGGAAAAGAGATAGTGGTAGTGATACTTAAAGTGGGGACATGGTTTTATCAAAACTGGAGTCTGAAAGACTGCATATTACTACTATGCCTAACCTGTTTTGTTTTTAATACAATTATAGGTCAATGGAGGCCATATGAAAAGGAAGACCATTTTGTATCAGTCAGAGTTCGGTAAAAAACAAAAATAGTAGACCTCTAGGCACTTTAATCAGGAAGGGAATTAGATGCTAATGAAACCTTTGGCTGGGTTAGAGAAGAAAGGTCTTTGCTTTCAGGAAATAAGTGATTATAGGGCTAGCTGGAAACTACTGCCTGTGATCTCAGCTATTTGCAGTTCTGAAGCCAGTGATTTGTAAGAGCTCACTTGGAGGCCATGACAGATTTTATGTCTTCAGTCTGTTCAAGGTTTTATCTTTTGCTGCAAGGAAGGGTTGGCCAAAAAGTTCGTTCATATTTTCTGTAAGATGGCTCTAGTAGCGCTTAGTTGTTTAACTTCATTCGAAACAATTTTGTTAGATTGTACTGTGACAGCTGTCGTATCAGTGTGCCTTAAAAAAAAAACACATCAAAATTGGTGAATTTTTGTGTAGCCATTTTAATACTGAAGATGGAAGAAAACAACATTTTTGGGATATTACGCTTTATTATTTCAAGAAAAGTAAAAACGCAACTGAAACGTAAAAAAAGATTTATGCAGCGTATGGAGAAGATGCTGTGACTCATCGAATGTGTCAAAAGTGGTTTGCAAAGTTTCGTGCTGGAGATTTATCGCTGGATGACACTCCACGGTCAGGTAGACCAGCTGAAGTTGATAGCGATCAAATGAAAACAATAATTGAGAACAATCAGTGTTATACCATGTGGGAGATAGCTGACATACTCAGAATATCCAAATCAAGCGCCGAAAATCATTTGCACCAGCTTGGTTATATTAATCGCTTTGTTGTTTGGGTTCCACATAAGTTAAGCGAAAAAACCTTCTTGACCATGTTTCCGCATGCGATTCTCTATTTAAACGTAATGAAAACATTCCGTTTTTAAAACAAATTGTGACGGGCAATGAAAAGTGGATATTGTACAATTATGTGGAATGGAAGAGACCGTGGGGCAAGCGAAATGAACCACCAGGAACCACAATAAAAGCCGATCTTCATCCAGAGAAGGTGATGCTGTGTATATGGTGGGATTGGAAGGGAGTCCTCTATTACGAGCTCCCTCTGGAAAACCAAACGATTCATTCCAACAAGTACTGCTCACAATTAGACCAACTGAAGGCAGCGCTGGGCGAAAAGCATCCAGAATTAGTCAACAGAAACATTCTTCCATCAGGATAATGCAAGACCTCATGTTTCTTTGATGACCAGGAAAATACTATTACAACTTGGCTGGGAAATTGTGACTCATACGCCGTATTCACAAGACATTGCACCTTCGGATTTCCAATGATTTTGGTGTTTACAAAATTCTCTTAATGGAAAAAATTTCAGTTCCCTGGAAGACTGTAAAAGGCACCTGGAACAGTTCTTTGCTCAGAAAGATAAAAAGTTTTGGGAAGATGGAATTATGAAGTTGTCTGAAAAATGGCAGAAGGTAGTGGAACAAAAGGGTGAATACGTTGTTCAGTAAAGTTCTTGGTGAAAATGAAAAGTGTGTATTTTATTTTTACTTAAAAACTGAAGGAACTTTTTGGCCGCTATGAACATTGGGGTGCATGTATTTTTTTTTTAAGTGTTTTTAAAAAATATTTATTTATTTTTGGCTGTGTTCTGTCTTTGTTGCTGCGTGCGGGCTTTCTCTGGTTGCGGCGAGCGGGGCTACTCTTCATTGTGGTGCGCGGGCTTCTCATTGCGGTGGTTTCTCTTGTTGCGGAGCATGGGCTCTAGGCACATGGGCTTCAGTAGTTGCGGCACGTGGGCTCAGTAGTTGTGGCTCACAGTCTCTAGGGTGCAGGCTCAGTAGTTGTGGAGCACGGGCTTAGTTGCTCCGTGGCACGTGGGATCGTCCCAGACCAGGGCTCAAACCCATGTCCCCTGCATTGGCAGGCGGATTCTTAACCACTGTGCCACCAGGGGTGCGTGTGTTTTTTTGAATTAGAGGTTTTGTTTTTTCTGGATATATGTCCAGGAGTGGGATTGCAGGATTATATGGTAACTCTATTTTTAGTTTTTTAAGGATCTCCATGATGTTTTCCATAGTGGCTTCACCAATTTACATTCCCACCAACAGTGTAGGAGGGTTCCTTGTTCTCCATACCCTTTCCAGCATTTATTATTTGTAGACTTTTTAATGATGGCCATTCTGACCAGTGTGAGTTAATACCTCATTGTAGTTTTGATTCACATTTCTCTAATAAGTAGTGATATTGAGCATCTTTTCCTGTGCCTGTTGGCCACCTATATGCCTTCTTTGGAGAAATGTCTATTTAGGTCTTCTACCCATTTGTTGATTGGGTGGTTTGTTTTTTTGATATCAAGTGTATGAGCTGTGTATTTTGGAGATTAATCCCTTCTCAGTAGCATCATTTGCAAATGTTTTCTCTCAGTCTGTAGGTTGCCTTTTCATATTGTGTATGGTTCCCTTTGCTGTGCAAAAGCTTTTAAGTTTAACTAGGTTCCATTTGTCTTTTTATTTCCATTCTAGGAGGCTATACATATATCTTCTGAAATAGACCTCATTGTGTCAAATCAGACCTAATGTAATGGTATAGATATAATGACAATACAGTACATGTAATGAAAAGATACATGGAACCAACAAGATGAAATCACATGTAGCCATAAAGTAGTCAAAATTTTTTCTCTTCATTAATTTATTCATTTATTTAGTAAGAAGTTAGTAAACATCTATGTGCTAGGCACCATGCTGAGCAAATAAAGATACTTTCTCATTGAAATCTGGTACACATATATATTAATATGAGGATTTGGAAGAAAAATCTGGTAAACCAGGAAAAATTGAAGGTGTATATATTTTACAACCCATTAAATTCACTTTTAGATGTCTGCTCAAGAAAAACTCTTATACATGTGCACAAGAGGACATAAACAAGGATGTTTACTGCAGCTGGTCTCCGTTTTTGCTACTGCAAGCAATCTTTACTATGAAAACTAAAATAAACTGTGGGATACTCATACAATATAATACTCTACTGTAGTTTAAATGAACTAGATCTACATATTCAAAATGTATCCATATCTGAAAAAGTACCGTTGTAATGAAAGAATGGATTCAGATTGAGAAGATTTATATAGGGCTTTAAAAACACAGAACAATATTGCTAATTATATCTGAATTCATATACATGTTGTAGCATGTATTAGAATATTATTCTTTTTTAGGGCTGAATCATATTCCATTGTATGTATATACACTTTTTGGGATATTTCCCTGGGAGTGAATATTTCTACTGTGAAATAATAATCAGTAGGAATTCTGACACATGATTAAATAATTGCTAGTTAAAACAGTTTCAGTGTATCAGAAACCACCAATGTGATAACACAAAGAAATGAAAGACTTCAATTTGAAAATTGAAAATGAGGAAGAAAAAAGTATCTTGATTCTTATATGACAGGGTACTAAAATCATAAGGAATCTACATAAAACCTGCTTGAAGTAACAAATCAATATACAAAGGCACTATACAAGAATGAGTTGTATTTCTGTATACCAGCCATTTAGAATAGAAATTTAGAAATACCATTTACAGAAGAATTAAAAAAAGAGAAGCAGCATTTATGGATAAATTCAATAAAACGTGCAAGATAAACATTTCTGAAAAAATAAAACGTAAATTAAATGGGACAGGTTTTTATTCATCAGAAGTCTCAATATTGTTAAGATATCAGTTCTTCCCAAATTGTTTATAGGGTTACTGCAATCCCAATTCAAATCCTAGCTGGCTTTTTTAAGTGTAAATTGACATAATGATCCTAAATTTTTATGGAGAAGAAAAGACTTAAATTAGTCAAAACAGTTTTGGAAAACAACAAAGTTCAATTACTTACACTGTTTCTTTTCAAGATTTAATATAGTATTCTTATATAGAATATTGGCAGAAGGTTAGACATATACATTAATGGAACAGAGTAGAGGCCAAAAATAGATTCACACATATGTAATTAATTGACTTGTTACAAAGGTGCCAAGGTGATTCAGTGGGGAAAGGACTTCTTTTTTCTTTTTCTTTTTTAAAAAATTGTGGTATAATATACATAACGTAAAATTTACCATTTAAACCAATTTTGAGTGTACAATTACGGGGCATTTGGTACATTCACAGTGTCAACCGTCACCACTCTTTCATTCCAGAACTTTTCATTATCCCAAACAGAAGTGCTGTACCCATTAAAAAATAACTTCCTCGGGCTTCCCTGGTGGCGCAGTGGTTGAGAGTCCACCTGCCGATGCAGGGGACACGGGTTCGTGCCCCGGTCCGGGGAGATCCCACATGCCGCGGAGCGGCTGGGCCCATGAGCCATGGCCGCTGAGCCTGCGCGTCCGGAGCCTGTGCTCGGCAACGGGAGAGGCCACAACGGTGAGAGGCCTGCGTACCGCAAAAAAACAAACAAAAAATACTTCTCCTGTACCTTTATGCCTAGCTCCTGGTAATCTCTAGTCTATTTTTTGGCTCTGTGAATTTGCCTATTCTGGGTACCTCATATAAGTGGAGTCAGACAGTATTTGTCCTTTTGTGTTTGGCTTATTTTACTTTGCATAACGTTTTCCACACTCATCTGTGTTGTAACATGTATTAGAATTTCATTCCTTTTTAGGGCTGAATCATATTCCATTGTATGTATATACCACAATTTGGAATATTTCACTGGGAGTAAATATTTCTATTGTGAAATAATAATCAGTAGGAATTCTGATACTCGATTAATTGCTAGTTAAAACAATTTTAATGTATCAGAAACCACTGTAACTAACAAAAATTGGTAATTGTAATAAAATTCTAATATTGTCAAAGTTTGGGGAAATAGGAATAGTTACAGACAGTTGATAGCATTCACAATGGATTGATTCAGTCTTTCTTATATGTTCAAGTGTGGAGAACTGTCTCAGGTTAGATTTCTTAGAATCAAAGTCTGAGACAGGGCTTCTTGCGCAAGTAATTTATTGAGGAAATGACTTCAGAAAAACCTGTTGGAGTAAGAGCAGAGGAAGAAACTAGGTGGAGACATACGGTTTCAGAAGTATGTCTTCAGTCTGTTTACATAGGGAGCTCTGGAACCTAAAATTGTACTACAGAATGGAATCACCCAGGGTCAAGGAGCCAGCACTGTTTTACCTCTGCATCAGTAATTAATTGGCCAGGGACCACTCCCGGGGAGGAGCATGTAACCTCTCAGGCATCTCTGCTCAATGGCTCCTATCAGCAAAGGATATTCCTCCAGGGAAGAGTTCAAGTTTGAGCCTTTGACAGCTGATACCTGTAGCAAGTGAAATGGGTTCAACAGCCAGGGAAAGACACTTTGAATGAGGCATAAACAGGATCTGCAAACAGACCTATAAAACTCTCCTGTCTTTTCACTTTTGGTTCATTGCATCAGTTAAGAGTTAGATTAGGGAAGGTGGATCACTATTAGTGTGGAATAAAGGATTTATTACAGGGATTAGCCTTTAAAGAGTTGTGGAAAAGCTGGGGAGAAGTAAAGGTCCAAATAGGGAAAGTCAGAAGAAGAGGGAAAAGTCACCAGGTATCACAAAGGGAAGCTGGTGAAGAAGTTTAATGAAGGCTGCCGCCTCTGTGTATGGTGGTGAAGTCATTATAGGTCGGTAGAACAGGAAGCTAGGAAGAAAAGCTTAAATTCAGGAGGGCAAATTGGAGCCAGGTCTATGTCTGACACCACCTCTAACCCTGATGATGTGGGTGATAAATAGAAGAAGCTGGTACTATTTGCCATTTCCATGGCTGGAGATTCAGCGAGGCTAAAGGATGAGAGCTGGTGGGAGCTGGAGGAACTGCAAGCCTCACTGGTAGATCATTTTCAATTTTTCTTATTATAAATAATGCTACAATGAATAATTCTGTACATTTATCATTTTGCAAGTGTACAAATGCATAAGTTCCCAGAAGTGGGACTGCTGGGTGAAAGGATTATTTACATTTGTAATTTTGATAGATATTTTCAGATAGTTTTTTTTTTTTCAGGGCTATATCAATTTACACTTCTCTTATAAATGGAGAATTTTGGCTATTGCTACAAATCCTCACCAGTAGAGTGTCCATTACACCTGCAGAATTTTGCCAATGTATCATTTTGTTTCAAGCATTTTTACTTTATCTTTTAATTTAAATTTCATTTTGTTCATTCTTCCAGAGTGCCTCCAGTGTTTTGCAAGGTTTATTCTCCCGTTTGTTTCTCCCCTTTAGTCTTTTTTTATTTCCCCTCAATTTCTTTCCTCAATTTTGCTACCTTGTGCTTTATCTCTTTCTGTTTTTAAATCCTCTCTTCCTTGAATTTTGGTGTCTGTCCTTATGGTCTTCATAGAGTTCATTGCTTTATTAAATATGCTACATTTATGGCAGGATGTTTGGTTACAATTTTTTATCTGCTTCGTAGCATTATTTTTCTCTTGCTATATTTTGCTGCCCTTTTCTGCCCCCGTTATCCTTTTTGTTCTGTTAGTATCTTTGTATTGATGCAGCGTCCCTTTTTAAAAAAATTACTTATCGTTGCATGTGTTGGGTTTTTCTGGATCAGTCTGCCCTCCCTGCCCTCCCCCCATCCTCCCTGCCCCTGAGATTTCTGTGGTGAGAAAGACCTAGAATATCCCTCTAGGCACTACAAACTAAAGTTTATTTCTTTCTCTGACACAAAGACAATCAGTTCCTTAAATATATTTCCTTTGTATGATTCTTTTTTAAAAAAATAAATTTATTTTATTTATTTTTGGCTGCATTGGGTCTTTGCTGCAGTGCTGCGGGCTTTCTCTAGCTGCGACGAGTGGGGGCTACTCTTCATTGTGGTGCGCGGGCTTCTCATTGCGGTGGCTTCTCTTGTTGTGGAGTATGGGCTCTATGCGCATGGGCTTCGGTAGTTGTGGCATGCAAACTCAGTAGTTGTGGTGTGCGGGCTCAGTAGTTGTGGCACACGGGCTTAGTTGCTCCGTGGCATGTGAGATCTTCCGGGACCAGGGCTCGAACCCATGTCCCCTGCATTGGCAGGCGGATTCTCAACCACTGTGCCACCAGAGAAGCCCTGTATGATTCTTTTTATAATTCTAGGCTACTGCATATGAGTGTATAGCTCCCTCGTTCATAATCAGCCATTAACCATTAGAAAGTACACTTACTTTTTTGACTGGTATTTTCTGATATCTGCCTCCACTGGACTCCTCATTTCCCTAGTTTCCTGCTTACACCTCTTCCTGCACACCTTCTGTCTGATCCTGCCCTTGCTTTCCCAGATTGACTACTGGTTTTTGAAAACAAGAGATATTATTTTGCGCTCCAGATAAGCCCCTTACTTTGAAGAAATATATTTTTTAAAAATTGAAGTGAAATTCACCTAACATAAAATTTACCATTTTAAAGTGTACAATTTGGGGGTTCCCTGGTGGCCTAGTGGTTAGGATTCTGGGCTTTCACTGCCATGGCCTGAGTTGAGTTCCCTGGTCGGGGAACGGAGATCCTGCAAGCTGCATGTCACGGCTAACAAAAAATAAAATAAGTAAATAAATAAAGCATACAATTTAGTGGTATTTAGTAAATTCACAGTGTTATACAACCATCACCTTTATCAAGTTCCAAAACATTTTCATTACCCTGAAAGAAAACCTTGTGCCTATCTATTACACAGTCACTCTCCATGTTTTCCTTCCTCCCAGCTCCTGGCAGTCACCAATGTGCTTTCTGTTTCTGTGGATTTACCCCTTCTAGACATTTCATATAAATGGAAATCATACAATATGTGACCTTTTGTGTCTGTTTTTTTCCACTTAGTATGTTTTTGGGGTCATCCATGTTGTTGTAGCATATACCAGTACTTCATTACTTTTGTGTGTGTGTATATAGCACATTATTTATCCATTCATCCATTGATGGACAGATGGGTTGTCTCCATATTTTGGCTATTATGAATAATATTGCTATGAGCATTCATGTACACGTTTTTGTTTTGATAGATGTTTTCAATTCCCTTGTGTCTGTAGGAGTAGAATTGGGTCATATGGTAACTATGTTTAACTCTTTGAGGAACTACCAAACTGTTTTACACAGCAGTTGAATCATTTTACCTTTCCACGTGCAGTGTACAAGAGTTCCAATTTCTCCAACTCCTTGCCAACGTGTATTCTTTTCCATTAAAAAAATACAACCACTGTGGTGAGTGTGATAAAGTGGTATTTCATTGCGGTTTTGACTTGCATTTCCTTAATGATTGGTGATATCGAGCATCTTTTCATGTGCTTGTTGGCCATTTTTATATCTTTGGAGAAATACCTATTCAAACCCTTTGTCTATTTTTAACTGGGTTGTCTTTCTTTTTGTTGTTGTGTTGTAAGAGTTCCTTGTATAATCTGGGTACTAGACCCTTATTAGACATGTGATTTGCAAATATTTTCTCCCATTATGTACATTGCCTTTTCATTTTCTTGATAGTGTTCTTTTCCACACAAATATTTTTATTTTTCACGAAATCTAGTTATATGCTTTTTTTTTTTTTTTTTTTTGCAGTACACGGGTCTCTCACTGTTGTGGCCTCTCCCATTGCGGAGCACAGGCTCCGGACGTGCAGGCTCAGTGGCCATGGCTCACGGACCCAGCCGCTCCGCGGCATGTGGGATCTTCCCAGACCAGGGCACGAACCCATGTCCCCTGCATCGGCAGGTGGACTCTCAACCACTGCGCCACCAGGGAAGCCCTAGTTATAGGCATTTTTAATTTTGTTGCTCATGCTTTTTATATCATATCTAAGAACCCATTACCAAATCCAGGGTCATAAAGCTGTATTCTTATATTATTTTCTAAGAGTTTTATGATTTGGGGTCTTATATTTAGGTTGTTAATCCATTTTTTTTTTCTTTTACACCTTTATTGGAGTATAATTGCTCCACAATGGTGTGCCAGTTTCCGCTTCACAACAAAGTGAATCAGCTATACATATACATACGTCCCCACATCTCCTCCCTCCTGCATCTCCTCCCTCCCACCCTCCTCATCCCACCCCTCCAGGCGGTCACAAAGAACCGAGCCATCTCCCCATGCCATGCGGCTGCTTCCCACTAGCTATCTATTTTACATTTGGTAGTGTATATATGTCCATGCCACTCTCTCGCTTTGTCACAGCTTACCCTTCCCCCTCCCCATATCCTCAAGTCCATTCTTTAGTAGGTCTCTGTCTTTATTCCTGTCTTACCCCTAGGTTCTTCATGACATTTTTTTCCTTAAATTCCATATATATGTGTTAGCATACGGTATTTGTCTTTCTCTTTCTGACTTACTTCACTCTGTATGACAGACTCTGGGTCCATCCACCTCATTACAAATAGCTCAATTTCGGTTCTTTTTATGGATGAGTAATTCTCAATTGTATATATGTGCCACATCTTCTTTATCCATTCATCCGATGATGGACACTTAGGTTGTTTCCATCTCCCGGCTATTGTAAATAGAGCTGCAATGAATATTTTGGTACATGACTCTTTTTGAATTATGGTTTTCTCAGGGTATATGCCCAGTAGTGGGATTGCTGGGTCATATGGTAGTTCTCTTTGTAGTTGTTTAAGGAACCTCCATACTGTTCTCCATAGTGGCTGTACCAATTCACATTCCCACCAGCAGTGCAAGAGTGTCCCCTTTTCTCCACACCCTCTCCAGCATTTATTGTTTGTAGATTTTTTGATGATGGCCATTCTGACTGGTGTGAGATGATATCTCATTGTAGTTTTTTGTTTTTTGTTTTTTGCGGTACGTGGGCCTCTCACTGTTGTGGCCTCTCCTGTTGTGGAGCACAGGATCTGGACGTGCAGGCTCAGCGGCCATGGCTCACAGGCCCAGCCGCTCTGCGGCATGTGGGATCTTCCAGGACCGGGGCATGAACCCGTGTCCCCTGCATTGGCAGGAGGACTCTCAACCACTGCGCCACCAGGGAAGCCCCTCATTGTAGTTTTGATTTGCATTCCTCTAATGATTAATGATGTTGAGCATTCTTTCATGTGTTTGTTGGTAGTCTGTATATCTTCTTTGGAGAAATGTCTATTTAGGGCCTCTGCCCATTTTTGGATTGGGTTGTTTGTTTTTTTGTTATTGAGCTGCATGAGCTGCTTATAAATTTGGGAGATTAATCCTTTGTCAGTTGCTTCATTTGCAAATATTTTCTCCCATTCTGAGCGTTGTCTTTTGGTCTTGTTTATGGTTTCCTTTGCTGTGCAAAAGCTTTGAAGTTTCATTAGGTCCAATTTGTCTCTTTTTGTTTTTATTTCCATTACTCTAGGACATGGGTCAAAAAGGATCTTGCTGTGATTTATGTCATAGAGTGTTCTGCCTATGTTTTCCTCTAAGAGTTTGATAGTTTCTGGCCTTACATTTAGGTCTTTAATCGATTTTGAGCTTATTTTTGTGTATGGTGTTAGGGAGTGATCTAATCTCATACCTTTACATGTACCTGTCCAGTTTTCCCAGCACCACTTATTGAAGAGGCTGTCCTTTCTCCACTGTACATTCCTGCCTCCTTTATCAAAGATAAGATGACCATATGTGTGTGGGTTTATCTTTGGGGTTTCTATCCTGTTCCATTGATCTATCCTTCTGTTTTTGTGCCAGTACCATACTGTCTTGATTACTGTAGCTTTGTAGTATAGTCTGAATTCAGGGAGCCTGATTCCTCCAGCTCCGTTTTTCGTTCTTAAGATTGCTTTGGCTCTTCGGGGTCTTTTGTGTTACCATACAAATTGTGAAATTTTTTGTTCTAGTTCTGTGAAAAATACCAGTGGTAGTTTGATGGGGATTGCATTGAATCTGTAGATTGCTTTTGGTAGTAGAGTCATTTTCACAATGTTGATTCTTCCAATCCAGGAACATGGTATATCTCTCCACCTATTTGTATCATCCTGATCTTAGTGGAAATGCTTTCAGTTTTTCACCATTGAGAACGATGTTGGCTGTGGGTTTGTCATATATGGCCTTTCTTATGTTGAGGCAAGTTCCCTCTATGCCTACTTTCTGCAGGGTTTTTATCATAAATGGGTGTTGAATTTTGTCAAAACCTTTCTCTGCATCTATTGAAATGACCATATGGTTTTTCTCCTTCAATTTGTTAATATGGTTTATCACATTGATTGATTTGCGTATATTGAAGAATCCTTGTATTCCTGGAATAAACCCCACTTGATCATGGTGTATGATCCTTTTAATGTGCTGTTGGATTCTGTTTGTTAGTATTTTGTTGAGGATTTTTGCATCTATGTTCATCAATGATATTGGCCTGTAGTTTTCTTTGTGACATCCTTGTCTGGTTTTGGTATCAGGGTGATGGTGGCCTTGTAGAATGAGTTTGGGAGTGTTCCTCTCTCAGCTGTATTTTGAAGAGTTTGAGAAGGATAGGTGTTAGCTCTTTTGTAAATGTTTGATAGAATTGGCCTGTGAAGCCATCTGGTCCCGGGCTTTTGTGTTTTGGAAGATTTTTAATCACAGTTTCAATTCCAGTGCTTGTGATTGGTCTGTTTATATTTTCTATTTCTTCCTGATTTAGTTTTGGCAGGTTGTACATTTGTAAGAATTTGTCCATTTCTTCCAGGTTGTCCATTTTATTGGCATAGAGTTGCTTGTAGTAATCTCTCATGATCTTTTGTATTTCTCCAGTGTCAGTTGTTACCTCTCCTTTTTCATTTCTAATTCTATTGATTTGAGTCTTCTCCCTTTTTTTCTTGATGAGTCTGGCTAATGGTTTATTAATTTTGTTTATCTTCTCTAAGAAACAGCTTTTAGTTTTATTGATCCTTGCTATAGTTTCCTTCATTTCTTTTACGTTTATTTCTAATCTGATATTTATGATTTCTTTCCTTCTGGTAACTTTGGGCTTTTTTTTTTTTTTTTTTTTTTTTGCGGTACGCGGGCGTCTCACTGTTGTGGCCTCTCCCTCTGCGGAGCACAGGCTCTGGATGCGCAGACCCAGTGGCCATGGGTCATGGGCTCAGCCACTCCGCGGCATGCCTTATCTTCCTGGACCGGGACACGAACCCGTGTCCCCTGCATTGGCAGGTGGACTCTCAACCACTGCACCACCAGGGAAGCCCATGGGCTTGTTTTGTTCTTCTTTCTCTAATTGCTTTAGGTGCAAGGTTAGGTTGTTTATTCGAGATGTTTCCTGTTTCTTAAGGTAGGATTGTATTGCTATAAACTTCCCTCTTAGAACTGCTTTTGCTGCATCCCATAGGGTTTGGGTCGTCGTGTCTCCATTGTCATTTGTTTCTAGGTGTTTTTAAATTTCCTCTTTGATTTCTTCAGTGATCACTTCGTTATTAAGTAGTGTATTGTATGGCCTCCATGCGTTTGTATTTTTTACAGATCTTTTCCTGTAACATGTAACCTCATAACGTCGTGGTCGGAAAAGATACTTGATACAATTTCAATTTTCTTAAATTTACCAAGGCTTGAGTTGTGACCCAAGATATGATCTATCCTGGAGAATGTTCCATGAGCACTTGAGAAAAATGTGTATTCTGTTATTTTTGGATGGAACGTCCTATAAATATCAGTTAAGTCTATCTTGTTTAATGTATCATGTAAAGCTTGTGTTTCCTTATTTATTTTCATTTTGGATGATCTGTCCATTGGCGAAAATAGGGTGTTAAAGTCCCCTACTATGAATGTGTTACTGTCGATTTCCCCTTTTATGACTGTTAGTATTTGCCTTATGTATTGAGGTGCTCCTATGTTGGGTGCATAAATATTTACAATTGTTATGTCTTCTTCTTGGATCGATCCCTTGATCATTATGTAGTGTCCTTCATTGTCTCTTCTAATAGTCTTTACTTTAAAGTCTCTTTGTCTGATATGAGATTTGCTACTCCAGCTTTCTTCTGGTTTCCATTTGCATGGAATATCTTTTTCCATCCCCTTACTTTCAGTCTGTATGTGTCTGTAGGTCTGAAGTGGTTCTCTTGTAGACAGCATATATATGGGTCTTGTTTTTGTATCCATTCAGCCAATGTGTGTCCGTTGGTGGGAGCATTTAGTCCATTTACATTTAAGGTAATTATCGATATGTATGATCCTTTTCCCATTTTCTTAATTGTTTTGGGTTCATTTTTGTAGGTCTTTTCATCCTCTTGTGTTCTTGCCTAGAGAAGTTCCTTTAGCATTTGTTGTAGAGCTGGTTTGGTGGTGCTGAACTCCCTCAGCTTTTACTTGTCTGTAAAGGTTTTAATTTCTCCATCAAATCTGAATGAGATCCTTGCTGGGTAGAGTAATCTTGGTTGTAGGTTTTTCTCCTTCATCACTTTAAATATGTCCTGCCAGTCCCTCCTGGCTTGCACAGTTTCTCCTGAAAGATCAGCCATTAACCTTATGGGGATTCCCTTGTTTGTTATTTGTTGTTTTTCCCTTTCTGCTTTTAATATGTTTTCTTTGTATTTAATTTTTGACAGTTTGATTAATATGTGTCTTGGTGTATTTCTCCTTGGATTTATCCTGTATGGGACTCTCTGTGCTTCTTGGGCTTGATTAACTACTTCCTTTCCCATATTAGGGAAGTTTTCCACTATAATCTCTTCAAATATTTTCTCAGTCCCTTTCTTTTTTTCTTCTTCTTCTGGAACCCCTATAATTCGAATGTTGGTGTGCTTAATGTTATCCTAGAGGTCTCTGAGACTGCCTTCAGTTCTTTTCATTCTTTTTTATTTATTCTGCTCTGCAGTAGTTATTTCCACTATTTTATCTTCCAGGTCACTTATCCGTTCTTCTGCCTTAGTTATTCTGCTATTGATCCGACCTAGAGTATTTTTTAATTTCATTTATTGTGTTGTTCATTGTTGCTTGTTTCATCTTTAGTTCTTCTAGGTCCTTGTTAAATGTTTCTTGCATTTTGTCTATTCTATTTCCAAGATTTTGGATCATCTCTACTATCATTATTCTGAATTCTCTTTCAGGTAGACTGCCTATTTACTCTTCATTTGTTAGGTCAGGTGGGTTTTTATCTTGCCCCTTCATCTGCTGTGTGTTTTTCTGTCTTCTCATTTTGCTTATCTTACTGTGTTTGGGGTCTCCTTTTCACAGGCTGCATGTTTGTAGTTTCCATTGGTTTTGGTGTCTGTCCCCAGTGGCTAAAGTTGGTTCAGTGGGTTGTGTAGGCTTCCTGGTGCACGGGAGTAGTGCCTGTGTTCTGGTGGATGAGGCTGGATTTTGTCTTTCTGGTGGGCAGGCCCACATCTGGTGGTGTGTTTTGGGGTGTCTGTGTACTTATTATGATTTTTGGCAGCCTCTCTGCTAATGGGTGGGGTTGTGTTCCTGTCTTGCTAGTTGTTTGGCATAGGGTGTCCAGCACTGTAGCTTGCTGGTCGTTGAGTAAAGCTGGGTGTTGGTGTTGAGATGGAGATCTCTGGGAGATTTTCGCCATTTGATATTACATGGAGCTGGGCGGTCTCTTGTGGACCAGTGTCCTGAAGTTGGCTCTCCCACGTCAGAGGCACAGCACTGACTCCTGGCTGCAGCACCAAGAGCCTTTCATCCACACCGCTCAGAATAAAAGGGAGAAAAAGTAGAAGGAAGGAAGGGAGGGACGGAGGAAGGGAGGGAGGGAGGAAGGAAGGAAGGAAGGAAGGAAAGGAAGGCAGAAGGGAGGGAGGGAGGGAGGAAGGAAGGAGGGAAGGAAGGAAAGAAAGAAAGAAGATAAAATAAAATAAAGTAAGATAAAATAAAATAAAGTTATTAAAATAAAAAGTAATTATTAAGAATAAATAATTTTTTTTAAAAGGGAAAAAAAAGCCAACAAGAAAACGGATGGATAGAACCCTAGGACAAATGGTGGAAGCAAAGCTATACAGAGAAAATCTCACACAGAAGCATACACATACACACTCACAAAAAGAGGAAAAGGGGAAAAAATAATAAATCTTGCTCTCAAAGTCCACCTCCTCAGTTTGGGATGATGTGTTGTCTATTCATGTATTCCACAGATGCAGGGTACATCAAATTGACTGTGGAGCTTTAATCCGCTGCTTCTGATGCTGCTGGGAGAGATATCCCTTTCTCTTCTTTGTTCTCACAGCTCCTGGGGCTCAGCTTTGGATTTGGCCCCGCCTCTCCGTGTAGGTCTCCGGAGGGCGTCTGTTCTTCGCTCAGACAGGATGGGGTTAAAGGAGCAGCTGCTTCGGGGACTCTGGCTCACTCAGGCCTCGGGGGAGGGAGGGGTACGGAGTGCGGGGCGAGCCTGCGGAGGTAGACGCCGGCGTGATGTTGCAGCAACCTGAGGCGCGCTGTGCCTTCTCCCGGGGAAGTTGTCCCTGGATCCCAGGACCCTGGCAGTGGAGGGCTGCACAGCCTTCCTGGAAGTGGGGTGTGGATAGTGACCTGTGCTCGCACACAGACTTCTTGGTGGTGGCAGCAGCAGCCTTAGCGTCTCATGCCCGTCTCTGGGGTTCACGCTGTTAGCCGCGGCTCCTGCCCGTCTCTGGAGCTCCTTTAAGAGGTCCTCTTAATCCCCTCTTCTCGGGCACCAGGAGACAAAGAGGGAAGAAAAATTCTCTTGTCTCTTTGGCAGGTCCAGACTTTTCCCCCCGGACTCCCTCCCGGCTAGCCGTGGTGCACTAACCGCCGGCAGGCTGTGTTCACCCCAACACCCCCTGTCCTCTCCCTGCGCTCTGATCGAAGCCCGAGCCTCAGCTCCCAGCCCCGCCAACCCCGGTGGGTGAGCAGACAAGCCTCTGGGTCTGGTGAGTGCCGTTTGGCACCGATTCTCTGTGCGGGAATCTGTCCGCTTTGCCCCCCCATCCCTGTTGCTGTGCTCTCCTCCACGGCTCCGAAGCTTTCCCCTTTCAACACCCGCAGTCTCCTCCCGCGAAGAGGCTTCCTAGTGTGTGGAAACCTTTCGTCCTTCACAGCTCGCTCCCACTGGTTCAGGTCATGTCCCTATCCTTTTGTCTCTGTTTATTCTTTTTTCTTTTGCTCTACCCAGGCACGTGGGGACTTTCTTGCCTTTTGGGAGGTCTGAGGTCTTCTGCCAGCATTCAGTAGGTGTTCTGTAGGAGTTGTTCCACGTGTAGATGTATTTCTGATGTATCTGTGGGGAGGAAGGTGATCTCCGCGTCTTACTCTTCCGCCATCTTCCCCTCCTATCTGTTAATCCATTTTGAGTTAATTGTTGTATATGGTGTGAGGTAGGCGTCCAACTTCATTATTTTGCATGTGGATATCCAGTTGTCTCAGCAGCATTTGTTGAATAGACTATTCTTTCCTTATTGAATTGTTTTGGCACAGTTTTGAACAGTCAGTTGTCCATAGATGTATGGGTTTACTTATGGACTTTCAATTCTATTATATGTCTTAATATCTGTTGTACATTGTTTTTACACTGTTTGGATTACTGTAGCTTTGTAGTATGTTTTGAAATCAGGAAGGGTGAGTCTTTCAACTTTTTTTTCTTTTAATTAATTAATTTTATTTTGGGCTGCATTGGGTCTTCTTTGCTGAACACGGGTTTTCTCTAGTTGCAGTGAGTGGGGGCTACTCTTCATTGCAGTGTGTGGGCTTCTCATTGCAGGGGCTTCTGTTGTTGCGAAGCACAGGCTCTAGGCACGTGGACTTCAGTAGTTGTGGCGCATGGGCTTTGTTGCTCCGCGGCATGTGAGATCTTCCTGGAACAGGGCTTGAACCCTTGTCCCCTGCATTGGAAGGCAGATTCTTAACCAGTGTGCCACCAGGGAAGCCCTCCGTATTTCAACTTTGATATTTTTTTCAAAGATTGTTTTCACTATTATGGATCCCTTGCAGTTCTATATGAATTTGAGGGTCAGCTTTTTCCATTTCTACAAAAAACGCTGTTGGAATTTTGATAGGGATTGCATTGAATCTGTAGATTACTTTGGGTAGTATTGTTCTCTCTCTCTTTTTTAAAAATTTATTTATTTATTTATTTATGGCTGTGTTTGATCTTTGTTGCTGCATGTAGGCTTTCTTTAGTTGCAGCAAGCGGGGGCGACTCTTTGTTGTGGTGCATGGGCTACTCATTGCAGTGGCTTCTCTTGTTGCGTAGCATAGAGTCTAGGCACACGGGCTTCAGTAGTTGTGGCACGCGGGCTCAGTTGTTGTGGCTTGCGGGCTCTAGAGCACAGGCTCAGTAGTTGTGGCGCACGGGCCTAGTTGCTCCGCGGCATGTGGTATCTTCCCAGACCACAGATCAAACCTGTGTCCCCTGCATTGGCAGGTGGATTCTTAATCACTGCATCACCAGGGAAGTCCGTGTTCTCTTAATGATAGTAAGTCTTAGAATCTGTGAACATTTGATGTCTTTTCACTTATTTAGTTCTTTTAAAATTTCTGTCAGCCACGTTTTGAAGTTTTCACTGTACAAATCTTTCACTTCCTTGGTTAAACTTATTCCTTGATATTTTATTCTTTTGTACCATATCATAAACAGAATTAGTTTCTTTCTTTCTTTCTTTATTTTTGGCTGTGTTGGGTCTTTGTTGCTGCATGCGGGCTTTCTCTAGTTGTGTGGAGCAGGAGCTACTCTTCGTTGCAGTGTGTGGGCATCTCATTGTGGTGGCTTCTCTTGTTGCAGAGCATGGGCTCTAGGCATGTGGGCTTCAGTACTTGTGGCTTGCAGGCTAGAGTGCAGGCTCAGTAGTTGTGGAGCACGGGCTTAGTTGCTTCATGGCATGTGGGATCTTCCCGGACCAGGGCTCAAAACTGTCTTCCCTGCATTGGTAGGCGGATTCTGAACCACTGCACCACCAGGGAACCCCCAGAATTATTTTCTTAACATCCTTTTCAGATTGTTCTTTGCTAATATATAGAAGTATTACTGAGTTTTGATCTTTTATCCTACAACTTTGCTGAATTTATTATTATTTCTCATAGTTTTTGTTTGATTTTTTTGTGTGTGTGTGTGTGTGTGAATTCCTTAGGATTTTGTATAAGATCGTGTCATCTGGGAATAGGGATATTTTACTTCTATTCCAGTTTCTATGTTTTTAATTTCCTTTTTCTTGCCTAATTGATCTGGCTAGAATTTCCAATATAATGTTGCATAAAAGTGGCAAAAGTGGGCATTCTTATCTTGTTCCTGATCATACGGTAAATAAAGGCTTTTATTCTTTCATGATTGAGTATGATGTTCTGGGTTTTTCATAAATGTGTTTTATCATGTTAAAGAAGTTCCCTTTTATTCATAGTTAAGTGTTTTCATCATAAAAGGTTTTTTTTTTTTTTTTTTTTTTTTTTTTTTTTTTTGGGGGTTTTTTTTTTTTTTTTTTTTTTTTTTTTGCGGTAAGCGGGCCTCTCACTGTTGTGGCCTCTCCCGTTGCGGAGCACAGGCTCCGGACGCGCAGGCTCAGCTGCCATGGCTCACGGGCCTAGCCGCTCTGTGGCATATGGGATCTTCCCGGACCGGGGCATGAACCCATGTCCCCTGCATCTGCAGGCAGAATCTTAACCACTGCGCCACCAGGGAAACCCAAAAAGGTTGTTTTTTATGTGTTGTATCTTTCTTCCCTGCTCAGTTCCTTCATTTCCGCCATTTGTGTTTGACTTTTTTGTGTTGTACTGATTTGATTCCTTTCTCATTTCTTTTTATGTATATTTTTTGGGTTTTTTTAGTGGTTGCTCTACGAATTACAAGTAACCCCTTCTATTTATAACAATCTAATTTGAATTAATACCAACTTCAAGAGTATACAACTATGCTCCTCTCTTTTTTCCTTTATGTTGTAATCACATCTTGCATCTTTATACATTATATGCCCATTAACATCATTTTGTAATTACTATTTTATGCATTTTTCTGTTAAATCATACAGAAAAAAGGAGGAGTTACAAACCGAAAGCACAATAATATTGGCTTTTATTGGATGGGCCAAAAGTTTCGTTCGTTTTTGTTCTGTAAGATGGCTCTAGTAGCACTTAGTTGGCTTAATTTCATTTGAAACAGTTTTGTTAGATTGTATGTGACAGCTGTCATATCAGCGTGCATTTAAAAAAGACTTCAAAATTGATGAATTTTTGTGTAGCTATTTTAATATTGAAGATGGAGGGAAAAAAGCAACATTTTCGACATATTATGCTTTATTATTTCAGGAAAGGTAAAAGCGCAACTGAAATGCACAAAAAGATTTATGCAGTATATGGAGAAGGTGCTGCAACTGATTGAATATGTAAAAAGTGGTTTGTGAAGTTACATGATGGAGATTTCTTGCTGGATGATGCTCCATGGTTGGGTAGACTAGTTGAAGTTGATAACAATCAAATGAAAACAGTAATTGAGAACAATCAACGTTATATATACCATGCAGGACATAGCCAACATACTCAAAATATCCAAGTAAAATGCTGAAAATCATTTGCACCAGCTTGGTTGTGTGAATCACTTTGATGTTTGGGTTCCACATAAGTTAAGTGAAAAAATCCTTCTTGACCATATTTGTGCATGGGATCCTCTACTGAAACGTAATGAAAGTGTTCCGTTTTTATAACAAATTGTGACAGGCGATGAAAAGTGGGTACTGTACAATAATGTGGAATGGAACAGATCATGGGGCAAGCAAAATGAACCACTGCCAACCACATCAAAAGCTGGTCTTCATCCAAAGAATGTGATGCTGTGAATATGGTGGGATTGGAATGGAGTCCTCTATTATGAGCTGCTTCTGGAAAACCAAACGATTAATTCCAACAAGTACTACTCCCAATTAGACCAACTGAAAGTGGCACTCTATTAAAAGCATCCAGTATTAGTCAACAAAAAACACCTAATCTTCCAATGAGATAATGCAAGACTGCATGTTTCTTTGATGACCAGGCAAAAACTGTAACAGCTTGGCTGGGAAGTTCTGATTCATCCGCCATATTCACAAGACATTGCACCTTCGGATTTCCATTTATTTCGGTCTTTCCAAAATTCTCTTAATGCAAAAAATTTCAATCCCCTGGAAGACTGTAAAAGTACCTGGAATGGTTCTTTGCTCAGAAAGATAAAAAGTTTTGGGAAGATCAAATTATGGAGTTACCTGAAAAATGGCAGAAGGTAGTGGAACAAAAGGATGAATATGTTGTTCAATAAAGTTCTTGGTGAAAATGTGTCTTTTATTTTTACTTAAAAAACCAAAGGCACTTTTCGGCCCACCCAGTATATTTACCTGTATACTTACATTTACCAGTGTTATTTATTTCTTTGTATAGCTTCCAGTGACTGTCTAGTATCTTTTCATTTCTCATTTAGCACTTCTTGTAGCATAGGTCTAGTAGTGACAGACTACTTCAGCTTTTGTTTATCTAGGAGTGTCTTTATTTCTCCTTCAGTTTTTTTTTTGTTGTTCACAGTTTTTGTTTTTCATTTAAAGTATGTTATCCCACTGCCTTATGACCTTTATAGTTTCTTATGAGAAATTAGCTTTTAATCTTATTGAGGATTCCTTGTACATGAACTACTTTTCTTTTGCTATTTTCAAGATTCTCTTTGGCTTTTGATAGCTTATCATAATGTGTTTTGGTATGGGTGTCTTTGTATTTATCCTTCTTGGAACCCATTGAACTTCTTGAATATGTAGTTTCTTGTCTTTTATCAAATTTGGGAAGTTTTCAGCTATTATTTCTTCAAATATTTTTTCTGCTCCTTCTTTTCCTTCTGAGACTCCCTGTTATGCATATGTTGGTACACTTGGTGGGGTCTCATATATCTCTTAGGCTCTATTCATTTTCCTTCATGCTTCTGAGACTGGATAATTTTAGTTGACCTCTCCTCAAGTGCTCTTATCTTTCTTCTGCCTGCCTAAAGTTGCTCTTAAATCCTGTAGCTAATTTTTCATTTCAGCTATTGTACTATTCAGTTCTAGATTTTTTCTGTTTTGTAAAATCTTTATCTCTTTATTGATATTCTCTATTTGTTGACATGTCATCCTTCTGGTTTTCATTAGTTCTTTTTCCATGGTTTCTTTGAGCTCTTTGAGCATATTTAAGATAGTGATTGAAAGTCTTTGTCTAGTAAGTCTGTTGTCTGTTCTTCCATCACAGACAATTTCTACTAATTTCTCCTTTGAATGGACCATACTTTTTGTTTCCCTGAATGCCTCACAATTTGGTTTTGAAAAATGGACATTTAAAATATTGCAGTGTGATAACTCTGGAAATCAGATTCTTCTCCATTACTCATGGTTTGTTTTTGGTTCTCTCTACGGGTTTTTATTTTCTGTTTGTTTAGTGACTTTTCTAAACTATATTTGTAAATTTTTTTCATCATGAGTGGTTTCTGTCTTAATCTGCTCTGGCTACCATAACAAAATACCAAAGAACATAAATCTATTTGTTCACAGTTCTGAAGGCTGGAAGTCTGAGATCAGGGTGCAAGCATGGTTGGATTCTGGTGAGAACTCTCTTCCTGACTTGCAGATGGCCACTTATCTCTTTGTTTTCACATGGCATTGAGAAAGAGATGAGAGAGCAAGAGCAGCCTCTCTTTGTCTCTTTTTATAAGGGCCACTAATCCCATCCTGAGGGCTCCTCTGAGTGCAAGTTCACTCTGCTCGCCACATGACAGGCCAGTAAATTGGGAGACGAGGTGTTGAGACAAGGAATAGCGACTTTATTCGGAAACCCGGCAGACTGAGGAGGTGGCAGAATAATGTCTCAAAATAACCATCTTATTGGGGTCTAGATGCCAGTTTCTTTTATAGAAGAAGGAGAGAGGGAGAGGACGCGAGGAAGTAAAGTAAAAAGGCCATTTATCTTGCAGAATAGGAGGGGATGTGTTAATTTCTTCTTTTCTGCAGCTGTTCACAGGTGGGCAGGGTCAGATTGTCTCCCTTTGAGCTGAACAAAGGCACTTTAGTTTAACATTCAGGCAGAGGCACAGGGTTCCCTGAGGCAGGTCATCATGTATGATCATAATAACAAAATCAATGAAAAGCAAAGGTTAAAGTCAAAGAAACAGATACAACATGGAGTCAAAATTGGCTCTTTGCTGTTACACGCCTTTATGACCTCATCTAAACCTAATTACCTCCCAAAGGCTCATCTCAATGTATCATCACGCTGGGCCTTAGGGCTTCAACATATAAATTTGAGGGGGGTGGGGGAACATAAACATTTAGTATGTAACAGTGTCTGAAATCTCTTTTTCTTTAGTTGTGGTCTGCTAGTGTTGCGAGAGAGATTTCCTGAACGCGTAGAGTAAAAAAGAAAATAAGAAGAAAGAAAAAGAAAGGAAGGAAGAAAATCCTTTCCTAGCCCTTGTAGACTGGCTCTGTGTTGGGGCACTCTAACACTCAGCTAGGCTGTTTAAAACTCTATGTTAGCCTTCACTTCCTGCTTTTGCTGAGCGTAGAGATGAGCCAGTAGTTTTCTCTGAGTAAGTGTCCTGCCTTGGACATATGCATGCCCTTCTGAATTGCCCAAATGTTTTCCAGTGCCCTAATTTCCCAAAGAAACTCACTTTGCAGCTTTTCCTCCAGGTTTTGGACATTTCTGTTGTTTGACTCAACTGTAATGTTTTGTCCCAGGTGGCAGTGGAGTTTTCATTTGCCTTAAAGTGTTTTTCTTTTAAGTTTATTTATTTTTGGCTGCTTTGGGTCTTTGTTGCTGTGTGTGGGCTTTCTCTAGTTGTGGTGAGTGGGGGCTACTCTTCATCGTGGTGCATGGGCTTCTCATTGCAGTGGTTTCTTTTGTTGCAGAGCACGGGCTCTAGGCACACGGACTTCAGTAGTTGCAGCACACGGGCTCAGTAGTTGTGGCATGTGTGTTCAGTAGTTGTGGCACGCAGGCCCTAGAGTGCACAGGCTTCAGTAGTTGCAGCACGTGGGCTCAGTAGTTGAGGCACGCGGGCTGTAGGGCGCTCAGGCTCCAGTAGATGTGGCGTGTGGGCTCAGTGGTTGTGGTTTCCGGGCTCTGTAGCCCATGCTCAGTAGTTGTGGTGCATGGGCTTAGTTGCTCTGTGGCATGTGGCATCTTCTCAGACCAGGGATGGAACCTATGTCCCCTGCATTGGCAGGCAGATTTTTAACCATTGTGCCAACAGGGAAGCCCCAGCCTTAAAGTATTTTTGAAGAATTGCCCCCTGCTAGCTACTTTGCTGTCTTAAGTGAGATCCAAGTCGATGAAACAAAGGAGAGTGCCTTCAGTCAGTCCTTCAGGTAGCCTGATAGGTCACAAGAGACAAACATTCTTTGAGAACAAAGTCTTCTTGGCTCCCTCTAGAACCAGGGTCCAGGGTCCAACCATTGGAATATAGGCTAGTGCATTCAAGACTACTCTTGAGCCAAGAGTGAGGAAGGGGAAATAAAAATGCCTCAGGGTTTTCATACTGTTTTTACAATAAGTCACCTTTTTCTTGTTTCAGCATTTGCTTGGTTGACCTATAGCTTTGGCTGTTTTCCAGAGTTTTGGCAAATTTGATTCTGACAGTTTTTGACAGTTTTGACAGTTTTCTCAATTTTTTCATGTTTCTATGGAGGGATGGGCTCTTGGAACTATGTCCTCCACTGTGTTTTGGTTTTTTTTGAAGACAAATGGTGATGTCATTGAAGGAGGTGTACTTTTGCTTGTGCTTTCTGATAATTGCTGCTGTTAGGCTTGCTCTGCAGTCCCTGTAGTTTTTCTTTCTGCTTCCTTCTGTGTAACTTCTGCCCCTACCTTAACTGTTCTCAGTAGCTTTTATTAGTACTTTCAAGCCTTTGGTTTATCCTTGTCTTTTCATGTAGCTTAAGATGAAGATTGCATTTTTAAATGTCTTACTTGGTTGCCTTTTGTTGCTTTTTTATGTTATTCAGGGTTCAAACTGTTCCTTTACCCTGCAAAATTCCCTCTTGGTGTTTGTAGTCAACCCCTATTCCCACCTGATAACCCTAGTAATCATTAATATGTCTCCTGTTCTTTTAACTTTGTCTTTCTAGAATGTCATATAAATGGAATCATACAGTGTGTAGCCTTTTGAGTCTCGCTTTTACTTAGCATTTGAGATTTATCCACATTGTTTTGTGTTGTTAGTAATTTGTTCATTTTTGTCGCTGAGTAGTTTTCTATTGTATGAATGTACAGTTGAAGGCCATTTGGGGTGTGGTCTGTTTTCAGCCATTATAAATAAAGCTGTTAAAAACATTCATGTATAATTTTCATGTGAACATAAGTTTTTATTTCTTTTAGATAAGTACCTAGGAGTGGGATTACTGTGTCATAACTTTCTAAGAAACTGCTAATCTGTTAGCACTGTTTTCAGAGTGGCTATATCATTTTGCTTCCTCCCCAACAGTATATGAGAGTTCCAGTTTTTCTGCATCCTTACCATCACTTGATATTGTTTGTATTTTGGGCTTTTGTCACTCTAACATACGGAAATGGTATCTCTCTGTTTGTTTTGCATTTCCCTAATGACTAATGATGTTGAGTGTTTTTTCATGTCCTTATTCTCATATGTATATCGTCTTTGGTCAAGTTTCTGTTAAAATCTTTTGCTACTTACAATTTATCTAAACTGAGTTTTGAGAATTTAAAATTCTTATATTCTGGTTATTAGTCCTCTGTTACATATGTTTTGCAGATATTTTCTCCCAAGTGTGTGGCTTGCCTTTTCATTCTCTTAACAGTGTCTTTTGAAGAGCAGTAGTTCTTTTTTTTAAAAGCTTCTCTTTATTAGTTCTTTTTTGGCCTCACCACGCAGCTTGTGGGATCCTAGTTTCCTGACCAGGGATCGAACCTGGGCCCTTGGCAGTGAAAGTGCGGAGTCCTAACCACTGGACTGCCAGGAAATTTCTGAGTAGTAGTTCTTTTTTTTTCGGTATCTTTTTTTTTTTTTTTTTCCAGTACGCGGGCCTCTCACTGTTGTGGCCTCTCCCGTTGCGGAGCACAGGCTCCGGACGCGCAGGCCCAGTGGCCATGGCTCACGGGCCTAGCCGCTCCGCGGCATGTGGGATCTTCCCGGACTGGGGCATGAACCCGTGTCCTCTTCATGGCAGGCAGACTCTCAACCACTGCGTACCAGGGAAACCCTGAGTAGTAGTTCTTAATAAAGTCCACTTTATCAATTTTTTGGATTGTACTTTTGCTGTTGAATCTAAATGTCACAAAGATTTCCTTCTATGTTTTTTTCTAGAATGGAATTAGAAATTGAATGTCATATATGTAATTAAAAATTTTTTAGTATCCACATTAAGACGTGTAAAATGTAAAAGAAACAGGTGAAATTAATTTAAACATTTATGTTGTATTTAAGCTAATATATTTTAAATGATCGTTTCAACATTTATTCACTAGAAAAATTATTGAGATACTTTACATTTTTATTTTTGTACTAAGGCCTACACTGGTATGTATTTAATGCAACACATGTTAACTCAGTTGAGCCACATTTCAAGGGCTCATTAGCCATATCTGTCTAGTAGCTACCATATCTGACAGCACAGATCTAGAGGCTTTGTAGTTTGGGGTTTTACTTTAGGTTATTTATTTATTTATTTAGGTATGTATGTATTTATTTTCCACTGCGTTTGTAACTAATATAAAAAAATTTAAGAAAATAATTCATTCTCATTTCTCCAATGGCTCTCATCCCTCCCTCTTGCCCGCACAGCTCCTGACCTATTTCCTCAGGGCCAGTTCAAATATGAACCTGTTCACTGCCATTTTCATAGAAAACAACCAGTGCCAGGGATGTAGGAGAAGAAGGTTGGAAGTGGGCAAGAGTACTGCCCAGGTTCTATCCAAAGGTAGGCCAAGTGGAGATTCACAGAGTTCAAACAAAAGGGCTGGTGACCTCACGGTGATGTAGTCTAAGTAAAACGGGCTGGAGACGAGATAGGGTAGGCCCATCAGAGGCTTTAGAGGACATCTCTTGGGCCTGTGTCAAACCCAGAGAAACTGACACTAGAAGAAGAATGGGGAGGGCCCGGGAGGCAGTCTTGTGGAAAGTTTCATAATTCTCCCATGTTGGGAGGTGGGGAAAGTCTAGAGGGTACCAGTGGCCTCACTCAATTTGGCAGAAGAATGTACTCAACTGTTGGAAGTCACAAAAATGCTGTGGACACTGAAAAAGGCTACGAGGGGACGTACAGTTTCACAAAGTGCACTGACCACAGACCATAGCAGTGGTGATCATGCTATTGACACACAAATTACAAAACCCCAAAACAGGAAGTGTAGCCTTTTAGGGAGTAACTCTGTACCAGTCATTTAAAATTGACCCCAGGTCAGACAACCTGATGAGTTTCACAGAGCAGGTGACAACATTGGGGGTAGGGGTTGTGACATATAATGGACTGAAAGCAAGCAGCTAGAAGAAGGGAATGGTAGGAAACTGCTCTACGGCTCTCAGGAATCAAGGGCAACACTGGGGGCTCGGTGGACAGATGAACAAGAAACAGCACTAAAGAGGTTTCCTGTTCAGCCGTCCATTGGCGAGGGGGAAGAGGATCCAGGAGGCAGTTGAATGGAGCAAAGATGGGGTCCTGAAGATGAGGCTCTGGAGGCTGGATCAGAAGAAAGAGTGCACACCGTGCACCAGTGATGAACACAACTTTGGACCCCACATGGGGGAGGTGGCCATGGGGATAGGTGTCACTGACTGAGGGTGGTAGTTGGAACAGCCCCACAGTAGACATCACAGGGCCACAGGGAAGTATATTGCCACTAGGTCACAGAAGGCTCCTTCAAGCCTGGATGGGAAGGCACAGTCTCACAGAGGAGGTCCATGGACTCTGCGTGGTAGAAGGCACAGAGCTCAGTCCTCATATGGACAGTGGACCTTTTTGGCAAAATGCCGGCAGACAGGGTGGTTGAATCTGACTTCCATAACCTGGGGTCCATCCTTGGATGGGCAGGTATAATTTTTTTTTTTTTTTGCGGTATGCGGGCTTCTCACCGTCGCGGCCTTTCCCACTTTGGAGCACAGGCTCCGGACGCGCAGGCCCAGCGACCATGGCCCACGGGCCCAGCCGCTCTGCGGCATTTGGGATCCTCCCGAACCGGGGCACGAAACCATGTCCCCTGCATCGGCAGGCGGACTCCCAACCACTGTGCCACCAGGGAAGCGCTGGGCAGGTATTCTTGATAAGAGACCAGCTCTTGAGGCTTTGAGGATTTCTCCGCTCTTTGTGTAAGCCTCCCTGGAGGGATCTCCATGGCCTGGTCCAGGAAAAGGAAGTTTAGCATTAGCCCCTCCACCAACTATGACCATATGAGCCAGATTTGGAGCTCAGCCCTCCCCAAATTCGGCCTCTGCTCCAGGGAGGAGGTGGGAGACTCAGCAGTGGTGGAATCATTGGTCCCCTTGACCCTGGAGGACCTCTGTGAAGAGCTGATTTGGGGTCACCAGGGTTTCCATTGGTCATGATGGGAGGGCCCAGGAGGCTGGGTGGTCTGATGGGACTTTCATCCCTCTCCAGTGTCTTCCTGTTCTGGCAGTGGGGGCTGCTGCTGACTCTGCTTCTTGCACTTCAGCATTGTGGTTGTGGCAATGGCTGCAGCGGGGTTTTCGTCTGTTATTATTTTGAGTTAATTTTTGTATAAAGTACAAAGTACGGATTGAAGTTCATTTTTAACACATGGCTGTCCATCAGAAGCTCTTAATAAAGTTGTTCTGGGCAGTTAGAGATATAGAGATCATCCTGGGCTCCAGAGCTCAGCATTTAAACATATTATATTACTTTATTGTCTTTTATTTCAGTGTAATGTAAATTTACATTGTAATTAACAATTTTCAAACCGTCTGTGTAAAATGCTTTGAAGTTTTAGGCATTTAGTGTATTGGCTTTATTCATATACCTATTCAAACTTAAATTACACATTATGCTGTTTATTTTTTTTAACACTAACTAACCTCTCCACTCCCAAAATCCTATCTAAAATTCTTACTTTGTTTTTAGGCTTGTACTGGCATTGAAAACATTGATGAAGCTATTACGTTGCTAGAACAAAATAATTGGGACTTAGTGGTAAGTACTTTCTTTTTTCAGCTTTATTGAGATGTGCTTGACATATAAGATTGTGTAAGTTTAAGGTGTACATCGTGATGATTTGATATACATATGTATTGCAAACTGATAGCCACAGAAAGGTTAGTTAGCACATTCATCACCTCACATAGTTCTTTTTTTTTTTTTGGTGGGAACTTTTAAGATTACTCTTTTAGCAACTTTCAAGTATACAATGAGGTATTGTTTAACTATAGTTACTATGCTGTACATTGGATCCCCAGAACTTATTCATCTTATAACTGGAAGTTTGTACCTTTTGACCACCTTTACTCATTCTCCACCCACACCTGCCAGCTACCAGTTTACTCTGGTAAACTTATGATTCTTATGATTTGGTTTTCCTTTTAGATTACACATATAAGTCAGATCATGCAGTATTTGTCTTTCGCTGTCTGACTTATTTCAAGTACTTTTTTCTTTATATGACAGGTAATGAAATTCTATGTATTCTTGAATGTCTTTAACATTCCTTATAGGTAGTTCAGTATACCATACATAGTCCGTCTATAATTCTAATCTGAAAGACTAAAATCTAAATGTCGTATTTTTAATATGAAGTTCCTATTTAGTTTAGTATTAGATTAATAAATTATTATGAAATCTTAGGTAATTTAAGTTATTTTTAAACTTCTCTTCTCTGAATGTATATTAAGGTTTGTCTTCCCCTGTAGTATTGTGGTGGAGATTGGAAGGAGAGAAAAATCAGACTTGTTTGAATGTCTGCGTAACTCTACCTGATGTTTCTCCTTCATTTCTTGGGGTGGGGGTGGGGAGTCTCAGTGATGATTACTACTTTCTAAAGCTGTTAAAGAAGTGGCATTCTCGGGCTTCCCTGGTGGCGCAGTGGTTGAGAGTCCGCCTGCCGATGCGGGGGACGCGGGTTCGTGTCCCGGTCCGGGAGGATCCCGCGTGCCGTGGAGCGGCTGGGCCCGTGAGCCATGGCTGCTGAGCCTGCGCGTCCGCAGCCTGTGCTCTGCGGCGGGAGAGGCCGCAGCGGTGAGAGGCCCGTGTACCGCAAAAAAAAAAAAAAAAAAGTGGCATTCTGGGCTTCCCTGGTGGCGCAGTGGTAGAGAGTCCGCCTGCCGATGCAGGGGACATGGGTTCGTGCCCCGGTCCGGGAAGATCCCACATGCCATGGAGCGGCTGGGCCCGTGAGCCATGGCCGCTGAGCCTGTGGGTCCGGAGCCTGTGCTCCGCAACAGGAGAGGCCACAACAGTGAGAGGCCCGCGTACCGGAAGTGGCATTCTGCTGTGGCTTTCCTTATGAACTTCAGGCAGTTTATTATAGAAGTGGTTTAGTTTTTTTAAGGGGGGCTGGGCAGTAACTCAAAAGGCAAGGCCCAGCGCAGCACAGCACAGCACTGCACATTGATAAAACTGTAATTTATTTACAATTGCAAAACAAACTAAAAATAAATTGTACAACAGTACAGGAACAGTATTGGTTGTGTTAGGATGACACAGAGGTCTCTCCATACCTTTGAAATCCGAAAAACGTCTAAATTAGAATTTTGAAGAAGTGCTAATTTTTGAAAGTCACAACTCAAGGTGTATAATTATAGAGCTGAGATTAGTTGTGTAGGTATATTCAAGTCCATACATGGATTTACATAATCAACTGTTAATAAGCTATTTGTTTCGTGTAGATTTACCACTATTAATTTTTAAATTCAAAATATAAAAAAACTATTTACAGCTTGTAAAAGTAATAACTCATTATAGAAAAATGAGAAAATGTATAAATTTACAAAGAATAAATTAGTATTCACCTTTAATTCCATCACTTAGAGATAGTTATTGTTTAACATTTTTGGGTATATTATTTCAGAATGTTTTCTCTTAATTATATGATTAAAATTTAAAAAATACAAATTAGATTGTTCTATTCCTGCCCTTTGTAATCTGCCCTTTTCACTTAACAACCTATCATGAATGTCTTTCTATCCAAGTAAATGTGACATATATGATTCTTTTTTTTTTTTTTTTTTTTGAGGTACACGGGCGTCTCACTGTTGTGGCCTCTCCCGTTGCGGAGCACAGGCTCCGGATGCGCAGGCTCAGCGGCCATGGCTCACGGGCCCAGCCGCTCCGCGGCATGTGGGATCTTCCCGGACCGGGGCGCGAACACGTGTCCCCTGCATCGGCAGACGGACTCTTAACCACTGCGCCACCAGGGAAGCCCCCCATCATTCTTTTTAATGTTTAATGTTTGGATGGTACTTCATGGTATGGTTGTGGCATAATCATTTTACCATTCAGTCCTATGCTGTTAGACATTTAGAGTTTTTGTGGTAGTTTGGAGTTACTTACATTAGAGGACATTCTTGTACATTCATCCTTGCTTACTTAACCTATTGTTTTCCTAGAAGACATTGAATAAATTCAATTAATAATTGAGTTTCTGGGTCAAACTGTATACATATTTTTAGGTTTTTGGATACTTATATCGCCTTCCAGGATGGTTGCACTAATTTAAATTTCTACCAACTATATAAATTTTTAAGATTGCCTGTTTCATTAAACCAGTGCTATCTTATTTTTTTGTGGTGTGGCACTTGTCAATATTTACAAATATTTGTATGGCCTGACTTCAAATCCATCCTTTTATCACTGTGTTATTCTCTTAACAAAGCACAGTATAGTGACATATTCCTGATTTCTGTGTGGGGGAAGGGGCAGCAACTTATTTGGAATGATATCACAAGGTTTCTTGTCTTGAAACTTCTTTTGCAATAGCAAGAACATTACTTTATTTAGTATGTATATTCTTAGGCTATCTCTTGGAGAGGCTGATGCAGATTATTGGCTGAGGTTAAAAATCCCACCAAGCCACTCTTGCATGGTGCTGATGAGAGATATATGGGCTGGAGTAAAGGGAGGTTGTAGACTAGGAGTAATGGACTACAAGTGTCTGAAGTGAGAATTACCATTTTGGGGGGATGCATAGAAGTTCTTTCCTTATCTGCTTTCTATTGGTCCATGTTCATTAGTTTTGAAGGTTAAACATTTATTGGTTCTGGATATTTTTTCAGTACAATAATCTATCTACAGTATTGCAAGAAGAGAATTTTTCCCAGATAGTGTTAAATAATTGAATGGTACAGGTATTCTCCAACTGTTCCTGAGTTATTTGATTTTGGAAAAATATTAAAATAGCACTTGAGCTAAAAACACTGGTGCTATATCTCTGCAGAAATGCAATCTTATCCTGTGTTGGGCCCAAGTAAAATCATCAGGCTATTTTTCACAGTCTTAAACTTCAACTTTCTTTTGAAATATATGTCCTAGCTGGCTTTTCTTGTAAAGAATGCACTTTTATCCACAGTAAACATTTGCTGTGTCGTGTAAGTATCTTGCTTTATAAAATTTCTCACTTCCCTTGTTCTTATACAGCACTCACTTTACATTGTGGGTTTTAAAAAATAAAGCAAGTATTTTGAATAACCCATTACTAATTCAAACTTTCCTTAGGATCATGGAACTTTTTATATGGTGTTTTTTATATTTTGCCTGTGCATTATATTTTGTGTTTGTAAATTATAATTATCACTGCTTTGTATTTTATGGGCCTTGTGGAACAGTTTACATAGTTTTGAGTTTTTAACTTAGGACATGTCTGTATTTTAAATTTTCTGTACATATCAGTTAGACTTCTGCAGTGTTTTTGTGCATATTTTGCTACAGATGTGTAGAGGAATGTGAGTTAGGCGTCACAATTCCAGATTGTGATGAATTAAAAAAAGTCCAATAACAGAAAACTCATTCTGTCAGTACTGAATGCTTACAGCATACCCAGATTTATGGTAGATACAGTGAAAGCTTAAAAACATGTTAACACTATATGGTGTCTGACTTTGAGAAGTGTACTGAAAAATTGATAAGACAGGTAGTCTCTTATACATGTATATTATACTCAGAAATGGGAATAATTTCCTGAAAAAGTAATGATTGCAAATATTTTTGCTGTTTTATAGATTTAGACACACAGATAAAAAAGTGTTCTATATGAAAATATAGCCCAGTCCCAGCAACTTTAGTCGTTAGTCTTTCCGTGATACTGTACATTATTTTCATTATATAACTATCCACAGAGCAGTGCTTCCAAACACTATGTTTTAAGTACCCTACAATTGACTACTTATTTTGGGGCAACTGCAGTTCGGGTTATAAATGCTAAATTCTGAAAACAAAATAACATGACCTTTAATACTATTGGTAAGCATCTTGGGATACTGATTTACCTGACATGAATCCTCCCCATACCCCCATCTTTTTCAGACTTTCATTTTTCACATTGTCCTGCACTTTTAGTTAGGAGATTAATGTCATTGCAGTTGATTCCTTCATTGCAGGCAAGTATTTTCAATATACATCCAGAAAGATGAATACCTGAGGGAGAATTATTGACAGTCAGAATCTTTTACCAAAGGATTGCTTTCTTACATGGAAGCATGCTACATCATCACTGTATATTATAAATTATAAATCTGGGCTCCAGAATTGACTCACTGCTCATTTTCTGTTTTCAGTATAGAAGAATTTGGGCCAGTGGAGAATGGAAATCTGTACAGCTCGTGTTAATTTTGAAGAATCAAAGTGTGAGGCAGCTAACTCTAGTGGTGAACCCATTGCATTCATCTTGAATCAGGAGCCCTGGCTTATCAAAGCTCTTGTCATTATTTTATTGAGTATGGCCTAGGCTAAGTTACTTCTCTCTGAACGTCATATAAAATAAGGGGTTTGGGCTAGTTTATACTCAAGATCCCTGATACATGAAATATTTATGAAGAATCTATTTATGTCCTAATTTCTTTTAATATTCTACAAAAGCAGTCAATTATGAATAGTAATACAAGTAAACATTTTAATGGAATTTTATAACTTTGAAACACTTGTATGTATACCATTTTGATTAATTCTTTGAACAACTTTATGACGTAGATAATGGCCAGACAAGATGCTGTGCTAATTGTTTCATGGAAGGGCTGTATATATGAAACTCCTTCAATAAATTAAAATTTCCAGTAAGCTCTAGGAGATCCAGGGAAGGCTATTTGATGTACACTTGATAACCCAGTGCTAAGTGAAATAAAGTACAAGTAAACATTAACCTAGCCATACTACATTTTAAGTACTCTATGCTCTTGGGAAATGATTTTTGAACTTTACACTCAATTTCTGCTCTGATTTGCTGCCTGAGGTGACATAGCTGCTTTGCTGAAGAAAGACTCTATTCAGAGTGCTTGTATTTATCTTTAACCACATGTCCCAACTTAGGGCAAAAATGAAACAAATAAGCCTATCCAATTTTGTATTGTTACTGAATTTCTAGTCTTCAAAGATAGTTTTGTATTAATAGAAGCTTGTAATAAAGTCAGTAACTCTGAAAAGTCAAACCCAAGGAAAATTATGCACATAATCTGTCTCATTTTGAGATTCATTGAGGTGGTCTGAGACATTTCCGTTCCACCAGTTTTCACTTTTGAAGAAATGTGTTTTAATACTTACCCTAAAATGCCTTAGAACAATTTCTTTTACTACTCTACTCAGGATGTGGCTATAGAGTTCCTCGAATGTGCATTGCTTTGCTATCAATACTTTATATAGTGTTATGAACACCTGCAGTTTTATGAATGAACTAGTCTAACCAGTGACATAATGAGTTTCTGTCGTCAGAAAGCAGTCAGACATTGAGTGCTGCCCTTCATCAATGGCCATTAGACACTGGCTTATATTTGCACAGATCTTTGCTGTGACAAAAGAGATGTTACTGTGAAGGAGTATCTCATCGTATCAGTTTCTCCTCTTTTGCTATAGTCTTCTTTGTTTCCCTTGTTTTCAAAGAACTGTAAGCCCCTTAAAATTCTACAGAAGTTTTCAGTTTCTCAGTTTGTAGTTTGGCCATCATCCATCCTCCTCTACCATCTCTCTTTTTATTGAGGGTCTACTTTGTGCTAGGTGTCATGTCAAATGATTTACCTACATTATTTCATTGAACCTTCACAGCAGTCCCCAAAGGTGGTTAGGTAGATATTATCCTTATTTTACAGATGAGAAACTGAGGCCTGGTGATTTAAGTAAATTGTTCATGCTCACTCAGCTGATAAGGGGTAAAACGGTGATTTTGAACCCAGGTCTCTCCATAAAAATTTTAATAGCTTTAAAATTGTAGTTTAAGGTTATTAAATTTTCCATACCCAGTGTGTTATTCTTTTCTGAATTCCTATACTTTTCTTTCTACCACTCACAACTAATTTCACATTGTCAAGTGAAAGAGCTTTTGCCATAGTTGCATAATGGTACTTTAAATATATTTATGCTTTGCTTTCAAATAGATTCTAAGATTCTAGAGGAAAGGGATTATGTTTCTTATTAATTTTGTCTTGGCACATGGTAGTTGCTTAATAAAATATCTGACTGATTTTATTATTAGCATACTTACTTTTAAATCTATTTTCCATTTCCATTATTTGGATATTTGAAAAGTCTTTGCTATTAAGACTCATGACTCTTACTGCTGTCAGTCTTCCTTATCTGGCAAACATAAGATTTGAGGAAAGAGGGAGGCCCAGATATGCAAGGAATAGGATTGGGCTGATTTCATTATCTCATGGATAAAATTTAGATGGTTTCTTCCTGTTGTAGCTTTTTGAGAAATATTATTCACAAATAAATCCTTTTCTTTGCAATTTTTTTCTTGGCATCTCAAAAAAAACTTTTTCCTCCCCTGTTTATTTCTGGTTGTACCATTCTACTCTAAAGAAAGCTCATCATATCCAACCTATTTGAAATTTTTCATCAGTTCTGCCTCTCAGGAGAAAACTAAGTGTGATAAAAGAATGCTATTGCTTAATGTATAATTAAGTGGGTATGAAAGAATTGTTTTCTCCCTTTCAAAGGAAAACTTAAGTTTTTACAAACATGAAGTTCTCAGTTTACTAAACTTACAGTTGGTGGTTCACATTATCAAATCAAAACTCTTTGAGGTCCACATTTTTTCCCAGACTGCAACTTGACTTTCTGCTTATTTTTTCATTGGTTTTTGCTTCATATGTTGTTACTTTTCCTTTGAATATAATCTAGTTCTAGAATTACTTTATTGCATGAACCAAACATCTCCTCTTTTATAAAACCTATGGTAGATAATAGTTCAGAGGCTTTAAGACCTAGTAGGAAGGTGGTGTGTTAATCCCCTAGCAGGAAGTGATATGCCCATTGTTAAATGAAATTTGGAAATGTGGCTAATGTTTATTGATTTCTAGTACTACTTATCTAACCTGTGCTTCAGAGCACAGTTAAACTTTTTAAATGAAATATGTAGTAAGGAGTCCCCTTACTGCTATGAAACTGAACTTAAGGCTTTATGCTAATTCTGAAAGAAGTAGTATATGCTACTTATGATTTGAACATTTAAAAGAAAATAAAAATTTCAGTGGTTTTGTTTTTAAAATTGTTCAGTTTAAGCAGATATAGTTTGATCTTGATATTTTATAAAGCTTGCTAACCTACTAGTTAACTTGATTTTAAAAATGGGGTTTTTTTCCAACAAGTTGCCTTGATATGATATTTAACTAATTTATTTCTATTCCTGGAAGTGGTTTAAACAAAATACCATTGCAGCAAAGTCAGTGGTTTAGTGGTTACACCTGTAAATGTGATGACTTGCAGTTCTTCCTGCTGGTTTCAAGGATCAGCTGACATAAACCAATGTGTGCTTGGAAAAGAAAAAATAATATGGCATTTAAAATTCCTACTTTTACAACTTTATACTGATAATTTTTAATAATTTGCTACTTAATGATAATATAATTTTTTCAAAAATTTAGTTGTATTTCTATCTTTAAGTAAAATGGTACTTAAAATGTTCACATAAGAACATTTATATTTCCTTCCTGTATATCCCGAGGTTCTCATTTTCTTCATTCCCTCTTATTTATTTTTCTTATTAAAAATTTTTTTTTCTAGGTGGGTATGCTTAAGATCTACTCTTAGCAACTTCATTCTCTTTTAATAATCTATTTTTGTGTTTTGTTGTTTGGTTTAGGTTTTTTTAACTTGATGTTTCAGTAATATTTTAATTATATATTTTGGGGTCCTCATCTAATACTTCTTTCTTTCTTGTGGATGGATTTCTCTCAAACACAGACTTGCTCTATGTCTTTAAAAAAATCATAGCCAAGTTTAAAATCTCTCTCCATGGTAAATAGTGATAAACATAGTTTCATAGTTCTTCACATACCAAGGCACTCTAAGATTAACTATGCTCTGTCTATATCCATTGTAGTTACAGGAAACTGAACAGTGGAGTTGTTCTTTGAATGCCGCTGTTACGGAATTTGGGCCATCTTTCTTAGCTTAATGTTGAAAGCCCTCTACCATTTAACACTGCCTCTTCATTATGAGTGAGTTTCCATAACTCTGGAGCCTGTATGACTTAATACAGCCAAACTAGCCTATAACGTGCCATATGTATTCCTACTGCCAAGCTTTTGCTTCTAGATCTCCCATGAATTTTTTCCCCTCTTCCTTGCCGACCATCTAGATGTTATCCTTCCTTTAAGGCTCACCTGAAGCCTAATCCCCTCTATTCCCTAACATCCTCTTCTCTCAGTAGGGGCACCTGTCTCTGAAGCTTCGTATCCCTTGTTGTGGTACTACTCTTATAACACTTAGCTTTTACTGTATTATTCCCCTTCCCTTCACCCCAACACATGTTTCACGTGTGGCGCGTGCACACACACACACTGAAAGAGAATGTGAAATAATTGTTTAAAGAATTAAAATTTACACATCCAGTTAGGGTGTGTAAGGAAGTTATATGGATAAGCATACACTTTTATAGATGTAGCTGGGAAAATATTACATGATACCTTTAATAAATCCTTGGCTAGTAGCTATGTAGAAGAGGTCTTTGGGAATATCTTAGTCCTTATTTATTGCCACATTATTACCTATGTGTTAGCATTTTGACTTTGTTATTTTTAAACCAGGAAGTTTATTATTTTTTTCTTAATGTCAAAATTGAGATATAGCCTGTATTTTAGGTACACCGCAAATCTAATAGCACTCTCATAAATTCTAGGCTTGAATTCTGGGATTTTTTTTCTTAGTAATTGATTTAATGTATAGCGGATGAATTTTTAAAAATGTATAATGACTGATAACAGTGTGTGTAGAATATGAGAATGTCTAAAAATGCTAGGCATTTACAGAAAAGTTGCAAAATAATGCAGAGTTCTTGATACACTTCATCAAACTTACAATGTTAACATCTTGCATAATTACAGTATAATTGGTATAGTACTATTGGTAATTTTGGTATAATACTATTACAACAATACTGTTGTACTCTTGGTACAATACGATTAACTAAACAACAGACCTTATTTGGATATCACTAGATATTCTATTAATGTACTTTTTTGGGTTCAAAATCTGATCTCAGATCCACAATGCATTTAGTTTTCATGTCTCCCTAGCCTCCTCCAATCTGTGATTTTTAAAAATTTTTTTTAAAAATTTATATTTTATTTATTTTTGGCTGCATTGGGTCTTCATTGTTGTGTACGGGCTTTCTCTAGTTGCTGTGAGTGGGGGCTACTCTTTGCTGCAGTGCACTTGCTTCTCATTGTGGTGGCTTCTCTTGTTGCGGAGCACGGGCTCTAGGCGCGCGGGTTTCAGTAGTTCTGGAACACAGGCTCAGTAGTTGTGGTACATAGGCTTAGTTGCTCCGTGGCATGTGGGATCTTCCCGGACCAGGGATCAAACCCGTGTCCCCTGCATTGTCAGGCGGATTCTTAACCACTGCGCCACTGGGAGAGTCCCCAGTCTGTGATTTTATTCCTCAGCTGTTCTTTGTTTCATGACCATGACACTTTTGGAGACCACAACACTTCAGGTATTGTGTAGCACATTCCTGAGTTTAGATTTGTATGATGTTTTCTCATGATAGACTGAGCTTATACATTCTTGGCAAGACTACCACAGATGTAATTTTGTGCCTTTCTCAGTATAACAAGAGGTACATGATGTTAATACGTCTTGGGCTTCCCTGGTGGTGCAGTGGTTAAGAATCCGCCTGCCAATGCAGGGGACACAGGTTTGAGTACTGGTCCGGGAAGATCCCACATGCCACGGAGCAGCTAAGCCCGTGCACCACAACTACTGAGCCTTGCTGTAGAGCCTGTGAGCCACAACTGCTGAAGCCCACACGCTTAGCGCCTGTGCTCCGCAACAAGAGAAGCCACTGCAATGAGAAGCCCGTGCACCACCTGGAAGAGTAGCCCCTGCTCACCGCAACTAGAGAAAGCCTGCGTGCAGCAATGAAGACCCAACGCAGCCATAAATAAATGAATGAATGAATGTCTTATTATTCGTGATGTTAATTTTGACACTTGGTTAAGATGATGTCTCCCTGGTTTCTCCCTCTTTGTAATTAGTAAATAGCTTGTGAGGAGATACATTGAGACAACACAAATATCCGTTTTTTTTTTAATTAATTAATTTTTGGCAGCGTTGGGTCTTTGTTGCTGCGTGCAGGCTTTCTCTAGTTGTGGCGAGCAGGGGCTGCTCTTTGTTGCGGTGCACGGGCTGCTCATTGTGGTGGCTTTTCTTGTTGCAGAGCACGGGCTCTAGGCATGTGGGCTTCAGTAATTGTGGCACACGGGCTCAGTAGTTGTGGCTTGCAGGCTCTGGAGTGCAGGCTTAGTAGTTGTGGTGCATGGGCTTAGCTGCTCTGTGGCATGTGGGACCTTCCCGGACCAGGGCTCGAACCTGTGTCCCCTGCATTGACAGGCAGATTCTTAGCCACTGTGCCACCAGGGAAGTCCCCAAATATCCTGTTTTTCATTAAACTTTTGCTCACTAATTTTTTGTCCTCTATTGATTTATCATTATACCTCTTTTGAAATTTTTTTTTAATAGTTGTCCTAGGTTTTAAAATATACTTTTTCAACCATCCAAATCTACATTTAAATAATAATATACTGCTTCATATGTAGTGTGATGGCCCTACAGCATTGTATTTCCAATTCTTCTCACCCATGTTTTGTACTATTGTCATGTATTTTAGTTTCCCATATGCTGTAAAACACAGTATGTTGCTACTGTTTTTCTTCAGGTAGTTATCTTTTAAAGCAATAAAATATAAGATGAAATCATTATATTCATTTTATTTTACTTTCATTTGTTTTATTTCTTTGTGTAGGTTTAAGTTTTTTTCTGGTATCATATTCCGTCTGCCTTAACTACTTCCTTTAATATTTCTTGTAGAGTAGGTTTTCTGGCAATATATTCTCACAAGTTTTTGTTTGTCTGAGAAAGTTTTTATTGTGTCTTCATTTTTGAAAGATGCTTTCAATGGATATGGAATTCCAGATTGACATTGTTTTTGTTTTTTTTTTCCTCCAGCACTTTAAAGATGTCATGGTGTTATTTTCTAGCTTGCATGGTCTCTGGAGAGAAGTCTGCTGCTATTTTCATAGTTATTCTTCTGTATGTAATGTCTTTTTCCTCCCCTCTGGCTGTCTTCAAGATTTTCTCTTTGTGTTTGTTTTTCAGCGGTTTGGCTGTGATCTACCCAGGTGTGTGTATGTGTATGTGTATGTGTAGCTTAGATGTTCTTAGATCTGTGACTTTGAAGATTCTTTTTTCTTTTTAATTAGGACTAAATTCATGTACATATAGCTAACCATTTTAAAGTATATAGTTCAGTGGTATAAATACCACTGTGTATTCCATGGAATTTTATTCCATTGCATATAAATACCATTGTGTATTCACAATGTTGTGCAACCACCAGCTGTCTTTAGTTGGTTTTGAAAATTGTTGGTTATTATTTTTTCCTGCTCCTTCTCTCTTCTTCTGTGTTTCATATATTAAAAAGTTTGATTTTGTCTACAGCTCTTGAATGCTCTGTTCTGTTTTTTCCCCACTTTTTTTTTTTTAAATGTGTTTCAGTTTGAGTAGTTTCTATAGACCTGTCTTCAAGTTCACTGATTCTTTCCCCATGTCAGTTTTACTGATAAGCTTATTGAAGACATTCTTCATCTCTGTTGCTGTAGTTTTTTTTTTTTTTTTTCTAACATATTCTCTCTCTCTCTCTCTGCTGAAATTACCCATCTGGCCTTATCTGTTGGCCATTTTTCCCATTAGAGCATTTAATATTTTAATCACAGTCATTTAAAATTACCTGTCAGTTTTTAGTATCCTACCTAAGTCTGTTTCTGATGATTGCTTGTCACTTGCAAATGTACTTTACCTGGCCTTTTGGTATGCTTTGCAATTTTTGTTGAAAGCTGGACATTTCATGTAGAATAGTAGAGACTAAGGTAAATATTTTTATGTGTGGAAATTGACATGCATGCCTTTGTGAATGCTAAGACTTTAGTGCAGGTGTTTGAGTTGATCTAATTTTGAGTTGGGTCATGCTTGAGACTTATTTGTCCTATGGCCTTGTTCAATTTACCAAAGCCTTCAAATTCCTCTCCTAATACATGGTGTTTAGGGTGTTGAGTGGTTTGGTAGATTTTTTTTGGGCGCATGGCTTGTGGAATCTTAGTTTCCCAACCAGGGATTGAACCCAGGTTCTTGGCAGTGAGAGTGCAGAGTCCTAACCACTGGACCACCAGGGAATTCCGAGATTTTTTTTTTTTTTTTTTTTTTTTTTTAATGCTCACTCCTTAGCTTTTGGTTTTCTCTCCGAGCTGTGCTTCAGAGAGGGTGTATCTCTTGCAAGTTGCTTGTTACTCTGCTTGCTATTCTGGCCATGGGGACTGAGGTGGGGGCATTCTCTGTTTCTGATAATACTTCAGTCTTCTGCAGGCATTGAATCCCTGGGCCTTGGGTTTGTGGCCTTCACAAAGCTCGTGTCTCTCTCCAGCTATAATTCTCAGCCCAGCGTGTTTTCCTGCTCCTCTTCCTGGGGCAGAGGATTTTCCCCCCTTTCCTCCTTCTGGTTGCAGTGGATATCACATGTGCCCCAAGGTGATAATGTTTGTTGCCCTTCTCCCTTCAGATTAATGCTTTTGTTTTGTGAGGGAGATGCAAGGGTCCTGGCAGTTTTGTGCCCCTCCCACAGTATCTGCTGATTCTCTTCTATACCCTAATAGGGACTTTCTTGGGACTTTGCCAATTTTGTTTTTTCTGTGAGCACTTTGTGGTGTTCATGGAGTAAAAGCCTGCAAGAACTTGCAGATCCCTTCCCTGTACTTGCCTTAGCTTTCTCACCAGTGCATTGTTAGCCTCTACCAATTTGTCAGCCACCCTAATGCAACTTTCACTTTAGTAAGCCAGTGCTCACATTTTGCCTCTCTCTGCGTACACCTGTCTGAGATTTTGGGACAGTTGTTTGCCCTGTGATCTTAGCATTTTAATGGGTTTCAGAAAAGTCATGTACCTGCGCTCTTGCTCTTTCATTATAAGGTTGGAAGCAATATGCTTTCCAGTTCTCTAACAATTCATTGTCATTATCTTGAAAAACCTACTGTAATTTCACCTTGTACTTCTTTCCCAACAAAGGTTTAAAAGATGGTTTTAAAATTTTCAGATGCAGGGTCCCTTCTATTTTTTTGTTTTGTTAGTAACTTCTAGTTCCTTTGTGTTGCATTTAGAGAGTATTGTTTATAATGTTTCAATTTTGTGGCAGTTATGTTTCTTTATGACCTCACATATGATTGATTTTTGTGTATGTGTCTTTGGCTTTTGAGAAAAGGTGTGTTCTCTGTTATCAAATGTAGAGTTCAATATGTATGTCCCTAAGATCTTTTACCTTCTTTCTTATCTTTTGTCTGTTTGATATGTCTTTTATTGAGAATAGTGTATTTAGTCTCATTATTTAGTATATTTCTTTTTCTTTTTAAATCTCCTATAGTTTTTCCTTCATGAAGTTGATTGCTGTGTTATTTCATGCATACATATTCATAAGAGTTATACCTTTATTGTAAAGTGTGGATCTAAGCAGTAAAAATGACCTTTATCACATTTAGTTCTTCGGGCTTCAATTCTGTTTTGTCTAATATCAGTAGGCTACTCCTACTCCCTTTGTTTCCAATAGCCTGATATTTTAATTTTATTTTTAGTCATCACTTTGTTTTAGGTATATATCTTGTATGTAGCATAAGTTGAGTCTTGTTTCATGAGCCAAATTGAAAATGTTTTTCTTTTAATAGTTAAGTCCATTCATATTCACTAATATGATTGATGTGTTCGGTCAATGCTGTCATAATATTTTGGAGTTATGCATGCTTTGTTGTACTTGCTATGCTATGAAATACTACATGATTTATCAGTTTTCAAGTACTGTACTCTCTAAGCGTACCTTTTGGGTATATAGCAATCAATGTGCTTATTCTATTTTCCTTTCCCTCCTCCTTCTTTTACTTAAAAATTGCATTACTTATACTTTTTCAGAACATTAAAATTTATCTTTCACCCTGCATCCCACCTTTGTTTTAGTGATGTATATTTATATATTTAAAAAATACTCATTATCGATCCTTTTACTTAAGTTTTCTTAGTCATCAGTTGGATAAAGCTCTTTCTCTAGTAGATTTATCAAGAAGGGCTGATTGATGCACAATTCCTTAAGTTCTTGTATACTGACAACTGTTTTTCTGTCACCCTGGTATTTGAAGGACAGCTCTACTGCATATAAAAATCTTTGGTTCATACTTTCTTTAATTGTGTTTTTAAAGAAATACTGCTTCATTATTGCTTTGTTATATGTATTGGTTTGGAAACTCTGATGCTACTCTTATTCTTTTGCCTTTGTAAGTTATTGATCTTTGCCTGGAGGCCTTGAGGAGTTTATTTTTGAAACTTAGTTTTAGTAGAATATGTCTCAGAGTCATTCTGGGTTAATTTTTCTGAGGCATCCAGTGAGCTGTTCGATATATAGATTCTTGTCTTTTTGTATTTCTAGAAAGTTTTCTTAGATTATAGTTTTAAATTTTAGGTCTGTTCCATTGCTTTGTTTTTCTTTTTCAGGGACTTGACAGTGTGAATATTATTACTTTATATCTCTTCCACTTCCACTACTTTCTCTCTGATTCTTTTTACTTTTATCATTATGTTATTTTCATTCTCTTGGTTGGTTTCTTGCCTTTCTTCAGTGCCTCGCATTAAATTTTGTCGGCATCTGTTTTCCCTTGGGCATCTTGTGATTTACTCTTCATTTCTGAGAATTTTCTTTCTTTCTTTCCTAGGTAACATCAACTTTCTTTCATTTTTCCCTGCCTTTTTTTTGTTATTCATAATTTTTGAATTTTCTGATTCAAGGTGATTTTTCATATTCTCAGATGCTTATTTAAGTATATTTAAATATACTGTTTGAAGCATTGATTGACAGGTTTTTCCTGCTTCATAGTTGTTTTGTGAGAGGGAATTTTCCTTAGTAGATATGTGTGAAATTTCATTTCCTGATTTTTTTTGCAATACCTCATATATCTGTTGGTTTGTGTGTGTGTGTGCACACATTAAGATAATAGTGTGATTTACAAGGTTTTTATTTAATGGCGCCCTCTTCTGTCAGTTTAGCAAAATTCAGACACTTTAGTCAGTTTTTTGGTTGGTTTGTTTTGGTGTGTGGGGGGCTGGCGGGGAGGGGTGGTGAGGAGTAACAAGTGCTTTGGTTTTATGATTCTCTTTTGCCTCTTTTCCCTTTTACCACTCCATTGCCATAGGGAGCTTTTCACTTTCTTTTTGCTTTTTTTTCTCCTTGCAGAAGCTATGTGTTTCTTAACCTGCCCTTTAGGTTATGTCTACCCCTTTAAGTTGTGCTTTATTTGAAGTCCTTTCCTTGTAATCTTTGCTCTGATCTGTTTATACCCTTTTTAGTGTTTTCAGACAGATTGGACTTAGGCTTGTAGGCAGTAGTTTTAGAGCAATTTTAATCTCCTTCTCTAGCTTCCCTCTTCTGTCTTCCACTCATTTCTTCTGTGTCTGTCTTTGTGGGGTAGGGGTGGGACCAGGAATATGAGAGATCATGCACTAGGATTTGGTAATTTTTCTCTTTTTATTCACAGTTATTTTCAAGTTTCAATATTCTCTTTGTTTAGCTTTATTTTTCCCTTGTTGTTGAATAGTATTGTTATGGATAGTGTAACAGTCTGAGTCCAATCAGGATATATAAAATCACGAAGTTGGTTAAACAGGTGAAGTTTAATATAATGAATTATTAGCTATGATAAACGAGTAAGGATAAGATATGAGGAAACTGTATATTGTACTTGTAGGGCTAAGGGAGAGTACCCAAGGAAGGATATACTTTGAAGAGATTCAGACCTTGTTGGAGAAGTGGTTCAGCTCACTCAGTAGAAGAAAAGTTCACTGTATGGCCAAGCCAGAAATGGTTTGAATCACTGGGCAAGTAATTGGCACCTTCTGGTGTGCAGATGGAGGAGCAAATCAGCAATCAGTAGTGTGGGTGTGCAGTGGGCTTGTATGGAGTTGGGGATCCTCTGGGCACAGGCAGGCTGCATATGGGGGGTGGGAGACTTGCAGAAGGAGTGGCAGCATGGTGTGAACCCTCTAACCACAGGCAGGCTGTGCACAGGGGCTTGTAGAGGGAGTCAAGGTACTGGTGGGTGGGCAGGAAACCTTTGACCACTGGTTTCTGTGTTGAAAGGGCCGTGAAAAGATTATCACTAGGCCAAGACTGCAAGGTTGCAGCAAGACCATGTTCTGGGCCCATGACAGGGACAGAGCTCCATTGGGTGTCCTCACTCACACACTGCTAGCTCCTATGCTGCAGCCAGAAACTGCAGGAGAGCCTCGTCCCTCTGCAGTATCCTTCTAGTGCCCTCTACTGAGAAAATTTAAGATTGTGCTCATTTAATTTAATTAATTTATTTATTTATTTTTGGCTGCGTTGGGTCTTCGTTGCTGCACGCGGGCTTTCTCTAGTTGTGGCGAGCAGGGGCTACTCTTCGTTGTGGTGCGCGGGCTTCTCATTGCGGTGGCTTCTCTGGTTGAGGAGCACAGGCTCTAGGTGCATGGGCTTCAGTAGTTGTGGTGCACGGGCTTAGTTGCTCCGCGATACGTGGGATCTTCCCAGACCAGGGTTCGAACCCGTGTCCCCTGCACTGGCAGGTGGATTCTTCACCACTGAGCCACCAGGAAAGTCCCATGATTGTGCTCATTTTAAAAGAAATGTTTAAAGGAATTGTTCCCTTCCCTTCCCTTCCCTGTCCCAGAACATAATTGAAATGTGCATTCAGACCTGAGTCAATAAATTGATAAATGACACAGAAAGAAATATTGCATGATAGATAGGCAGCCATTGTTGACTTGTTACCTGCAAGTCCCACCAAATTTTATATATCTGTACCTTTTTTCTTATTAAATTCTTTGTTTGCAATGCCATTCCTTGGTACTTCAAACCTTTCCTTCCTCCCAGCCTGTCAAACATTTATCCTGCCTTAGGCACCTTCTCGTTATAATCTTTTTCTTAACCTTTTCATTACCAATCACTGCCCCATCCTTTGTAATCTTAATTTCAAACATCCCTCTTTCCCACCCCCATCTCATACCCTTTAATAACCAGACTTAGAAAATCCTTCAAGCACACTAGGATCATTGATTGATGATCAATCATCAATTCATTGATTCTGCCACCTTTACACTATTTTTCCGATCTTGTGTATCTGCCTTTTTTGACCAAAATTTTAGCTTCTATCATTATATTGACGGTGCTGGAGGGCCAAAACTTTGTCCAGGTCTTCTGACTGTAGATTCAGATTCCACTATACTAGAGTTGGCAAATGGTTTTAACATGTAAGCCAGTTCTGTTGATTTTTCTTTTTTTTCACTGTGTGCAAAGGCAGTTGATAGTGTCTGTCTGAAGAAGTGCATTAAGGTTTATGAGGTCATGTCCAGATTTAGTAGGAAAAAGTGACATAATTGCTTCTGAATACCTACCATGGACATATATTTTTCCTTGCAACCATGTTTGTTTCAAAGTGTCTTAAAAATCAAGTGTGTTCACTAGCATTGAAGTTCAAAAAGCAATTTTAGGTTTTGGTTTGAGACAAAGATAACTGACCTTGCATCTCTACTCCCACCACCTGCCATGATGTGTTCTAGGAAGCTAATATATAATTCCAAAATGAGTTTATCTCCTTCACTTATTAATTGATTAATTTAAATATATTGAGTCCTTACTGTGTGCCAGCACTTTCCTAGGCAATGGGAATATAGCAGTAAACAAGACCAGCAAGGTCCATACTCTTATTGGAACTTACAGTCTTGGGTGGGAACCATATTATCTGCAAATAAATTTATAAACACACAATATAATTTTAGAAATTATATGAAGGAAACCAAACAGGACTGAAGGCATAGAGAGGGTTATTTTATATTGTGGATTCAGGTAAGGTTATTTTATGGGGTCGCATGTTAGTTGACACCTGGGAACGAGGAGCTAGCCATGTAAAGATCTGAGGAAAAGCATTGCAGTGACAGAGGGAAGAGCAAATGTAAACACCTTGAGGTGAGAGCCAACAAGTGTTTGAGGAAGAGATGGAAACCTAATGTGACTATAGTGAGCAAAAGGGAGAGAATGCTAAGAGAACTCAGAACGAGATAGGGACCCGATTTTGTAGGAGTCTATAGATGAGAATTTTATGTGTATCAAGAATATGTCAGTTTGATAATTCATAATCCAAAAATGATTTTCTCATTAATACATTAAACATTTAAACACGTGCTTTAAGAATGATAGAAAATAATATTGGTTTGGATTACAAAGTAGTGTTCTCTTACAGTAGACTTCAAATGACAAGTTTTATAATACCTGTCAATGAAGAAACAATGAAAGAACTCATTACTGTTCTGAAGAAATCACTACTCAGACCCTCAGCTCTTTTTGTACCTACCTGTCTTTCACCTTTTGGACTGCATTGATCTAAGGGTTCAAAATCCACAACAGAAAAAAAAAAATCCACAACAGAAAGAAAGTATTGGTTCTGGTCAGTCAGTGTGAAATGGTTAAGTAAGTACTCTTAGTGTAATGAGGCTTATAGTATGTTAGTGTAACAACATAACAATACTTTGTTTTAGGGTAACAAAACTCAATATACTTAGATAAAATATAGCAGGATTTTATATTTTTGGTCAATAAGTGAAATGTAGTCCAGAATTCCAAGGAAGTTAGAAAGTATAATGAGGCCCTTGCATTCCTAGTCAGTCAGGAAATGTAATAGAGTCCAAATCTCTTACTTAGTCTGGAAATGTAATGATCCAGCATTCCTAGTTAGTCAGAAAGTATACTAGTCCAGCACTTAGCCAGATATTGCTTAGCAACTGGTATGAAGGTTTGATGGAAAGGAAACAGAAATAAATGGTCAAAGTGAAGTTTTGGAATCATTAATTTATTTAAGCCATGCTTTTGATTGATCTCTTTAAAACTTTATGCCTCATATCTGGATTTTTCTTTTTGCCTTAATTACTTCTTTTTAAAAATCTTTTACTATCTGGCCTTTCATTCCCTCCGTGTATTTCCGTCTCATATTAATTGATTGGCTAATTCAAAATGTTGCTTTTCAAGTAACTTCATATCCTTTTCTCTTTTTTCCCCCTTTGCTAGCCAAAGCCTAGGGTTCTTACCCTTATCTTCCTTTTTAATAAAACCTTAAAGGCAAAGAAACAAATGAAAAACATAGCTAGGTTTAGTCTGTTTCTTTTGAGTTTACTGCTAATTATATTTTTACAATATAAATATTTGTGTTTAAATACATGAACAGTACATAGATATTATTGAAAAAATTGAAAACTATGTAAGAGTAACAAAGGAGAAAGTCACTAATGATCTTACACTACAATTTTGTTTGACATTTTGGTGTATTTTTTCTAGTCTTTTTTTCCCTCCTATGTTTATGTGTAAGCATGCATATCTATGTATCAGTTCTTAAACTGTTTTGAGTCACAAATATCTTAAAATATTTTGTAACTTATGGATGACAGAAAAGTACTTAAAAGTAAAAGACAAAATTTTATATATATCTTCAGGAGAATTCAGGATTTAATATATCAGCACTGGTCTTTTTCACTTACCGGCATGTGTTGTTGCTGAACCTTATTCCTTTAGATCTTGTTCTTCTGCAGTAGAGCCATTGCTGCTCCATACCTTTTGGCCATGGTAATGCTATAGTTAGGATGTACCATTCTCATAGTTCATGTCCACTGTTAGCTAAATATTTTTGACAAAGTATGACACCCATGTACCCAGTGACTGGGTCCTGAGAGACTTTCAGTTTCAGTTATATGTAGTGCCAGGACCAGTCTTACCTTAATAACCCATGTTATAATTTTCTATCAACTGAGTAGTATTTCATTGTAGGATGTACCATAATTTATATAATTAATCCTCTATTGACATACATTTAGGCTTTTCCTAAGTTTTCTCTATTTATTATAAACAAAACATTTGTGCACTAAATACCTTCCTATTTACTTGTCTGACAATTTCCTTGTGTTATATTCCTAGAAGTGAAATTGCTCAAATTTGATATGAATTCCCTGATTGCACTTGAGAAATGTTATCAATTTACAGATAACAAAGTTTATCTTTGCTAAAACTAGGCATTATGGAGTATTTTTAGTAGTGACAATTTTTATAAGTGAAATGCATAGATCTTAAGTATGTAGTAAGATGAATTTTGACAATTCTGTACACCTGTGTAACTAATACCTCGAGTCAATATATAAAACATTTCCATTGTCACAGAAGGATTACACAGGAAAAACTCCATTGTTTATAGGTCATTTATATTTTTGGTGAAGTGTCCATTCAGATCTTTTGTGCATTATATTTGCATCATTTTTCTTATTAATTATAGGAATTCTTTATATATTCTTTGTATATATAGGTCCTTGTTGTTTACCTGTTTTATATATAGTGATGTGTGTATGTTAATCCCCAAATCTTAATTTATCCCCCTCACCCCATTATTCCCTTTGGTAACCATGTTTGTTTCTATGTCTGTGAGTCTATTTCTGTTTTGTAAATAAATTCATTTGTATCACTTTTTTAGATTCCACATATAAGTGATATATATTTGTCTTTTTCTGTCTGACTTACTTCACTTAGTATGATAATCTCTAGGTTCATCCATGTTGTTGCAAATGGCATTATTTCATTCTTTTTTATGGCTGAGTAATATTCTGTTGTATATATAGCACATCTTCTTTACCCATTCCTTTGTTGATGGACATTTAGGTTGCTTCCATGTCTTGGCTATTGTAAGTAATGCTGCCATGAACATTGGGATGCATGTATCTTTTCGAATTAGAGTTTTCTCTGGATATATGCCCAGGAGTGGGATTGCTGGATCACATGGTAACTCTATAAAGAACATGGGTAAAGGATTATATACACTCTATTCCCATTTTGTGGAATAGGTAAGATAGATGATGTTTTCTTCATTTTACATATGAATACTGTGAGGTTTAGAGAACCATGCCTAAGGTCATAGGCAACTACCTTCATGCCCAGACTTCTCTCCTAAGCCTTTGGGGTCCTTTCTCTTTCTAATCACTCATTAGCCACCTGGATGTCCCACAGATATCTTAATGCAAAGTGCCACCAACTTATTCCTTTCTCTTTGTATTCTGTAATTAGTGGTACTTTGATCTACCCAGATGAATCTGCCAGGCACCTGGGTATCATCCTACAATTCCTGTCCTTTTATCTAATTGCCTTCAGGGGGAGAAGAAACGGGGAAAGAGAACTAGTATTTTTCACATACCTATTCAATACCCTATTTGCTGATTTTCATAAATCTTATTAAATCCTCTCAGCAACCCCTGTGGTTAGACAGTGTCTCCAGTTTTGCAGTTCTATAGTAGAAATTAGGAAATAGTCTCAAAGAAGTTAAGTGATTGGACTTAAATTGTAAGGAGTGACTGAGATTTGAACTTAGGTCTTCCAGTTTCTAAAGTCTTCATTCTCTCCAGTGTTCCTAAGCAAATTTTTCTTAACTTTTCTCTTACTCTCAATGATACTACCATTGTTTGTCTCAGTTTGGATTGCTGAAAGAGCCTACTTAATCAGTATTTCTGCTATCAACCACATTTCCTTTAGTTAAGCCTCCAAGCTGTTGAAGAGTGATCTTTTTCAAAAGCAAATCTAGTCATATTGCTTCTTTTCATTGATAGCATGAAAACAGCAAACAAAGCACTTCATATGACCTAGTCCCTACCTGCTTCTCTTTCCTCATCTGTGCTTCCTCACATCTACCCTACTCTCCAGCCACAATGAAAAACTGAATTGCAACTGCTATAGTCTATTATGTCTGCATGCCCTCATATTTGTTATTACCCTAGTTCTTTCACTCTCTGCCACATTATCTGTTACAGTTACTACTCAAGATTCTAAAGTGTATGTTCCTACTGGAAGTCTTCAGAAAAGCTTCACTAGCTAAATTAGGTGCTTTTTCTTTGCCCTATGCATACTTCTGTTATAGAACTTCGTTTTAACTATTTGTTTTCATGCCTTTTGCTATACAGCTCTGAACTCTTTAGGGTCAGTAAATGTTAATGGATTGCCATCTAATAGTAACACTGTAAAAATACCTTTCCTTAGGGAAGCTGGCATAAATTGGATTTTCACAGAGTTGTTGTGACTTTTATATTTATTTTATTCATCCCTGATATTGGAATGGTATATTGGGGACCTGACTTCTGGTATTTGATGCACTCTCTTAGGCAAGTCCCTGTTAATTTTCTAGGCCTCAGTTACCTCATCTAGTTAATGACAGGTTGAATTAAATGCTCTCTGCCCTTCCCTCCCCCCCACCCCCATCCATCTTTCCCAGTGACTCTGATTTATTTTATAATTTCACCTGGGAGGTTTTTGAGCAGAGATGTGACACATTGACAGTAGTGTTGTAAGAGTCCCACTTTGACAGAATGTGTAGGGTGAATTAGAAGGAGATAGACTGCATAGATTCTGAGAGACCAGTTAATGAGGTTTGATGAGCATTTGGGATAGGATCAGTACTGGGCAAAAGAGAAATAATTATGAGGGAAGCGTTACAATTTGAAATGGTAAGCGCAGAGTAAAGTGTTGTCTTCTGTCCCCCCTACTCCCAAATAGGTTCCAAGATTAGAAGCCTGTGTTGACCTTTTTTTTCCTCCACTTTTTTTTTTAATAGTTTGTATTGGAGTATAGTTGCTTTACAATATTGTGTTAGTTTATACTGTACAGCAAAGTGAATCAGCTATACGTATACATAATCCCATCTTTTTGGATTTCCTTCTCATTTAGGTTGCCACAGAACATTGAGTAGAGTTCCCTTTGCTATACAGTAGGTTCTCATTAGTTATCTATTTTATGCATAGTATCAATAGTGTATATATGTCAATCCCAATCTCCCCATTCACCACACCTCTCCCTTTCCCCCTTGGTATCCATACATTTGTTCTCTACGTCTGTGTCTCTATTTCTGCTTTGTAAATAAGATCGTCTATACCAATTTTTTCAGATTCCACATATAAGCGTTAATATATATTTGTTTTTCTCTTTCTGACTTACTTCACTCTCTGACAGGCTCTTGGTCCATCCATGTCTCTACAAATGACCCAGTTTTGTTCCTTTTTATGGCTGAGTAATATTCCATTGTATATATGTACCACATCTTCTTTACCCATTCCTCTGTTGATGGACATTTAGGTTGCTTCCATGACCTAGCTATTGTAAATACTGCTGCAATGAACATTGGTGTGCATGTGTCTTTTTGAGTTATGGTTTTCTCTGGGTATATGCCCAGGAGTGGGATTGCTGGGTCATATGGTAGTTCTATTTGTAGTTTTTTAAGGTGAGTTGTCTTCCACCCCCCTACCCCCCACCCCAGCCCCAAATGGATTCCAAGATTCAAAGCCTATGTTGACTTCTATAGGAAACTAGATTTTCTATTTTGAGGGAAATATAACTAGGGGAGTAAATAGCTTAAATTTCTTTCTAATTTCAGCCTTAGCTTCAAAAGAGAATAAGAAATGGAATTTCATAACCAGAGACATAGTCATTTCCAGATTTATACAGAAAATATATTTTTTTCCCACCTGAAGAATTAGTTCCTTAAGAACACAGAGAGAGGGTTATTAGTCAGAGGCAGCATAAAGACGGGAAAAAAAGGGAAAACTAATTTAAAAAAAAAAACAGAAAGAAACAACTCTCTGAACATGCTCATTGAGTTCAAAGGCTATGAAGTTTTGGTTTTGAGATATTCCTCATGGAACATACGCTGTGGAGAAGGTCTCCTTGTTAGTATTATTGCAGTTGCACACTTAAATTTAATATTTGTTGAGCTCTCATACTTGTTCAGCAGAAAGCTTTAGAAAACATCTCTACTATACTGTAAGGATGCTGCTGGCTCTTATTACTCCAGTCAAGAAATCCAGAAAACTCTCTGGTGTCAAAATTGATACTAACTCTGAGAAGTGCCATGAGTGATTGATCACTCTGTACCTATCACTACTGCTGGGTTCTGTGGCAGTATAGGATCATGGTAACAACTGTTGAGGTAGCTGTTGCTAATGTCTCTACTACTCTAAAAGCTGTAAAATGGTTCCACTGGATTTGCAAATATCTTGAGAGGAAATGTGTTGTTTTTCCCAGTTTCATCCTTCATATTTTTCCTTTCACACTGCACATTCATGTTTCTGATAGCAAGTATAATTAGTTTCCTAGGGCTGCCTTAACAAATTACCACAAACTTCGTGTCTTAACGCAAGAGGAATTTACTCACTTACAGTTCTGGAGGGCTGAAACTCAAAGTCAAGGTGTTGTCAGGGCCACACTCCCTCTGAAGGATCTAGGGGGGAATCCGTTCTTGCCTATTCTAGCTTCTAATGGCTCCTGGTGTTCGTTGGCTTGTGGCAGCATAACTCCAATCTCTGCCTCCATTTTCACATGACCTTCTTATCTGTGTTCTTTTTTGTCTCTGATAAAAATACTCTCATTGGATTGGGGCTCACCCTATTCCAGGATTATTTTAATCCTTAACCGAATTGCATTTGCCAATACCCTATTTCCAAATAAGGTCACATTTTTAGGTTATACGTAGAAATGAATTTTTTTTAGCACACTATTCAACCCACTACAGTAAAGTGCTGGCAATTTGAGGACTTTTTGGTAGAGACAGTGTTTCCTTTTGACCGTATTGATTTATTTGCTTACCAAACATTTAATGAACCCTAACACTGTACGAGGAATAGGTTCAGAGAAAGAGGAACTAGTTAGATTCTTTGCTCTTAAAGAGCTCCTATGTAGTTGGAAGGCATTTACAGACCCCAGTATCTGCAGTGCAATATGAGAAGCTGGGTAATAGAGGTTTATACCAGATGCCGAATACATCTTTGTATTCATTCTGTATTTGCTGTGGAGGGACCTAGGAGGGAGGAGGTAAGAGGAGAGTCAGGAAAGATTTAACAAAAGAGGTGACATTTGAATCTTGAAGGAAGACAAGGGGGTTGCTGAGATAGAGGTAATATCAGGTGTAAACAAGGCCACTGTAGGTTGAAAGAGAGCGGCTTAGGAAACCATAGGTTCTAAGGTGTCATCGAATCATAGAATGCATATGGAGGAATAAAAACAAATAATAAAACTTCTGTTTTCTAACAGCACTGACTTCCTGATCCTGGATTGCAGTAATCCTATGAACATTGTGGCAAAGATATTATAATAAATTTCTCCAAATCTCTTTTCATTTGACTCCTTCCTGGGAAAACAGAAAAGATTTTTCTAGCCCTTTTGAAGTTACATGGGGACATTCCCCCACCCCCCACAGCTGCTTTCTTCTACTCTCCTTCCCTTCTTTTTTGCTTCCTTCTAAGCTGTGGCCATTGATGGAAACTCTTTTTTTTTTCGGTACTCTCACTGTTGTGGCCTCTCCCGTTGTGGAGCACAGGCTCCGGACGCGCAGGCTCAGCGGCCATGGCTCACAGGCCTAGCCGCTCCGCGGCATGTAGGATCTTCCTGGACGGGGGCACGAACCTGTGTCCCCCGCATCGGCAGGCGGACTCTCAACCACTGCGCCACCAGGGAAGGCCGATGGAAACTCTTTTAACATGGTGGTGCAGCAATTCTGGAGCAGCCTGAATGACTGAGTTACTGTATGGAAGACAGATATACTGGAGAGTTGCCCATACTTTCAGCAGATTTTGCATGGGTGAGAAATAAACTTTTATTTGTTAAACCACCGAAATGGGGTATTTATTATTGCAGCAGATACTATCCTGGCATAATGTTTAAAAATTTCCTTTAGATATCTCCCCAAATTAAAAATGGCAGAGGAAACTGGTTGCTACTTTTACATTTTAGGCTGAAAATATATTTCAAATGTAATTATGTATTTCAAACTTAACCCCTTTTATAATTATAAAAGTCATATGGATTCATTTTTATGAAATTTAGAAAATATAGAGTAGCTTTCTCTCTACCCAGTTATAAATAAATACTGCAAATAATTTGGCTCAAATAAGTCTCTCCCCCAAATGATTCTTTTATAAATTATTTTTAATATTTCTTTTTAGATGTCATGAAATATTTTTCATAAAGCGTGATTTTCAATGGCCCCACCACATCCTATCATGAAACATAGATTTTAACCAGCATCCAGTTATTGTTCACTTGGTTTGTTCTAATTTTTTACAATATAAACACCAAAGAGAATATCTATGTAGAAAAATCATGTAAAAAATTCCTAATTGTTTCCTTATACTGAATACCTAATGATAGATTTGTTGGTTTAAAGGGATCTCCCTCCCTAATGCTTTTTATTTATTTTTATATTTATTTATTTATTTTATTGGAGTATAATTGCTTTACAATGCTGTGTTAGTTTCTGCTGTACAATGAAGTGAATCAGCTGTATGTATACCTATATCCCCTACCTCTTGGACCTCCCTCTCACCCAACCCCCCATCCTACCCATCTAAGTCATCACAGAGAACTAAGCTGAGCTTCCTGTGCTTTATAGCATGTTCCCACTAGCTATCTGTTTTAAGCATGGTAGTGTATATATGTCAATCCTTATCTCCCAATTCGTCCCGCCCCACTTCCCCCACTGTGTCCACATGTCCGTTCCCTGCATCTGTGTCTCCATTCCTGCCCAGCAAATAGGTTCATCTGTACCATTTTTCTAGATCACACGTATATGTGTTAATATACAATATTTGCTTTTGTCTTTCTGGCTTACTTCACTCTGTATGACAGACTCTTGGTCCATCCACATCTCTACAAATGACCCAATTTCATTCCTTTTTATGGCTGAGTAATAGTCCATTGTATATATGTACCACATCTTCTTTATGCATTCATCTGTCGTTGGACATTTAGGTTGTTTCCACGTCCTGGTTACTGTAAATAGTGCTCTGATGAACATTGGGGTACATGTGTCCTTTTGAAGTATGGTTTTCTCAGGGTGTATGCCCAGTAGTGGGATTGCTGGGCCATATGGTAGTTCTATTTTTAGTTTTTTAAGGAACCGTGTACTGTTCTCCACAGTGGCTGTATCAATCTACATTCCCACCAAAAGTGCAAGAGGATTCCCTTTTCTTTTTTTGAATTTTATTTATTTTTCTATACAGCAGGTTCTTAGTAGTTATCCATTTTAAACATATTACTGTATATATGTCAATCACGATCTCCCAATTGTCACACCACCACCACCTCCCTGCCACTTTCCACCCTTGCTGTCCATACGTTTGTTCTGTACATCTGTGTCTCAATTTCTGCCCTGCAAACCAGTTCATCTGTACCATTTTTCTAGGTTCCACATATATGCGTTAATATATGATATTTGTTTTTCTATTTCTGATGTACTTCACTAAGTATGACAGTCTCTAGATCCATCCACGTCTCTACAAATGACTCAATTTCATTCCGTTTTATGGCTGAGTAATATTCCATTGTATATATGTACAACATCTTCTTTATCTATTTGTCTGTCGATGGGCATTTAGGTTGCTTCCATGTCCTGGCTACTGAAAATAGTGCTCCAATGAACATTGGGGTACATGTGTCCTTTTGAATTATGGTTTTCTCAGGTTATATGCCCAGTAGTGGGATTGCTGGATCATATGGTAGTTCTATTTTTAGTTTTTTAAGGAACTGTCCTACTGTTCTCCACAGTGGCTGTATCAATGTACATTCCCACCAAAGTGCAAGAGGATTCCCTTTTCTCCACACCCTCTCCAGCATTTACTGTTTGTAGATTTTTTGATGATGGCCATTCTGACCAGTGTGAGGTGATACCTCACTGTAGTTTTGAGTTGCATTTCTCTAATAATTACTGATGTTGAGCATCTTTTCATGTGCCTCTTGACCATCTATATGTCTTCTTTGCTGACGTATCTATTTAGATCTTCTGCGCGTTTTTTGATTGGGTTGTTTTTTTTAATATTGCGTGCCATGAGCTGTTTGTATATTTTGGAGATTAATCCTTTGTCCGTTGCTTCGTTTCCAAATATTTTCTCCCATTCTGAGGGTTGTCTTTTCATCTTATTTGTGGTTTCGTTTGCTGTGCAAAAGCTTTTAAGTTTCATTAGGTCCGATTTGTTTATTTTTGTTTTTATTTTCATTACTCTAGGAGGTGGGTCAAAAAAGATCTTGCTCTGGTTTATGCTAAAGAGTGTTTTTCCTATGTTTTCCTCTAAGAGTTTTATAGTGTCCAGTCTTACATTTAGGTCTTTAATCCATTTTGAGTTTGTGTATGGTGTTAGGGAGTGTTCTAATTTCATTCTTTTACATGTAGCTGTCCAGTTTTCCCAGCACCAGTTATTAAAGAGGCTGTCTTTTCTCCATTGTATATTCTTATCTCCTTTGTCATAAATTATGGTGACCATATGTGCATGGGTCTATCTCTGGGCTTTCTATCCTGTTCCCTTGATCTACATTTCTGTTTTTTTGCCAATTCTTTTCTTTTTTTTTAACATCTTTATTGGAGTGTAATTGCTTTACAATGGTGTGTTAGTTTCTGCTTTATAACAGTGTGAATCAGTTATACATATACATATGTCCCCATATCTCTTCCCTCTTGCATCTCCCTCCTTCCCACCCTCCCTATCCCACCCTTCTAGGGCTCACAAAGCCCTGAGCTGAGCTCCCTATGCTATGCAACTGGTTCCCACTAGCTATTTGTTTTACGTTTGGTAGTAGTGTATGTATGTCCATGCCACGCTCTCATTTTGTCCCAGCTTACCCTTCCCCCTCCCTGTATCTTCAAGTCCATTTTCTAGTAGGAGTGCATCTTTATTCCCATCTTTCCCCTAGGTTCTTCATGACCTTTTTTTTTTTTAGGTTCCATATATATATATATGTTAACATACGGTATTTGTTTTTCTCTTTCTGACTTACTTCACTCTGTATGACAGTCTCTAGGTCCATCCACCTTACTACAAATAACTCAGTTTTGTTCCTTTTTATGGCTGAGTAATATTCCATTGTATATATGTGCCACATCTTCTTTGTCCATTCATCTGTTGATGGATACTTAGGTTGCTTCCATTTCCTGGCTATTGTAAATAGAGCTGCAATGAACATTTTGGTATATGACTCTTTTTGAATTATGGTTTTCTCAGGGTATATGCCCAGTAGTGGAATTGCTGTGTCATATGGTAGTTCTATTTTTAGTTTTTTAAGGAACGTGCATACTGTTCTCCATCGTGGCTGTATCAATTTACATTCCCACCAACAGTGCAAGAGGTTCCCTTTTCTCCACACCCTCTCCAGCACTTATTGTTTGTAGATTTTTTGCTGATGGCCATTATGACCAGTGTGAGATGATATCTCATTGTAGTTTTGATTTGCATTTCTCTAATGATTAATGATGTTGAGCATTCTTTCATGTGTCTATTGGCAATCTGTATATCTTCTTCAGAGAAATGTCTGTTTAGGTCTTCTGCCAATTTTTGGATTGGGTTTTTTTTTTAAATATTGAGCTGCATGAGCTGCTTGTAAATATTGGAGATTAATCCTTTGTCAGTTGCTTCATTTGCAAATATTTTCTCCCATTCTGAGGGTTGTCATTTCGTCTAGTTTATGGTTTCCTTTGCTGTGCAAAAGCTTTTAAGTTTCATTAGGTCCCATTTGTTTATTTTTATTTCCATTTCTCTTGGAGGTGGGTCAAAAAGGATCTTGCTGTGATTTATGTCACAGAGTGTTCTGCTTATATTTTCCTCTAAGAGTTTGATGGTGTCTGGCTTTACATTTAAGTCTTCAATCCATTTTGAGTTTATTTTTGTGTATGGTGTAAAAGAGTGTTCTAATTTCATTCTTTTACATGTAGCTGTCCAGTTTTCCCAGCACCACTTATTGAAGAGGCTGTGTTTTCTCCATTGTACATTCTCGCCTCCCTTTATCAAAGATAAGGTGACCAAAGATAAGGTGGGTTTATCTCTGGGCTTTCTATCTTGTTCCATTGATATATGTTTCTGTTTTTGTGCCAGTACCATATTGTCTTGATTACTGTAGCTTTGTAGTATAGTCTGAAGTTAGGGAGTCTGATTCCTCCAGCTCCATTTTTTCCCCTCAAGACTGCTTTGGCTAGTCCGGGTCTTCTGTGTCTCCATACAAATTTTAAGATTTTTTGTTCCAGCTCCGTAAAAAATGCCATTGGTAATTTGATAGGGATTGCATTGAATCTGTAGATTGCTTTGGGTAGTAGAGTCATTTTCACAATGTTGATTCTTCCAATCCAAGGACATGGTATATCTCTCCATTTGTTGGTATCATCTTTAATTTCTTACAGCAGTTTGTTATAGTTTTCTGCATACAGGTCTTTTGTCTCCCTAGGTAGGTTTATTCCTAGGTATTTTATTCTTTTTGTTGCAATGGTAAATGGGAGTGTTTCCTTAATTTCTCTTTCTGATTTTTCATCATTAGTGTATAGGAATGCAAGAAATTTCTGTGTATTAATTTTGTATCCTGCAACTTTACCAAATTCATTGATTAGCTCTAGTAGTTTTCTGGTAGCATCTTTAGGATTCTCTATGTATAGTATCATATCATCTGCAAACAGTGACAGCTTTACTTTTTCTTTTCCGATTTGGATTCCTTTTATTTCTTTTTCTTCTCTGATTGTTGTGGCTAAAACTTCCAAAACTATGTTGAATAAGAGTGGTAAGAGTGGGCAACCTTGTCTTGTTCCTGATCTTAGTGGAAATGGTTTGTTTTTCACTATTGAGGACGATGTTGGCTGTGGGTTTGTCATATATGACCTTTATGATGTTGAGGAAAGTTCCCTCTATACTTACTTTCTGGAGGGTTTTTATCATAAATGGGTGTTGAATTTTGTTGAAAGCTTTCTCTGCATCTATTGAGATGATCATATGGTTTTTCTCCTTCGCTTTGTTAACGTGGTGTATCACATTGATTGATTTGCATATTTTGAAGAATCCTTGCATTCCTAGGATAAACACCACTTGATCATAGTGTATGATCCTTTTAATGTGCTGTTGGATTCTGTTTACTAGTATTTTGTTGAGGATTTTTGCATCTATGTTCATCAGTGATATTGGCCTGTAGTTTTCTTTCTTTGTGACATCTTTGTCTGGTTTTGGTATCAGAGTGATGGTGGCCTCATTGAATGAGTTTGGGAGTGTTTCTCCCTTTGCTATATTTTGGAAGAGTTTGAGAAGGATAGGTGTTAGCTCCTTTCTAAATGTTTGGTAGAATTTGCCTGTGAAGCCATCTGGTCCTGGGCTTTTGTCTGTTGGAAGATTTTTAATCACAGTTTCAATTTCAGTGCTTGTGATTGGTCTGTTCATATTTTCTATTTCTTCCTGGTTCAGTCTCAGAAGGCTGTGCATTTCTAAGAATTTGTTCATTTCTTTCAGGTTGTTCATTTTATTGGCATATAGTTGTTTGTAGTAGTCTCTTCTAATCCTTTGTGTTTCTGTGGTGTCAGTTGTGATTTGTCCTTTTTCATTTCTGATTTCATTGATTTTCATCCTCTCCCTTTTTTCTTGATGAGTCTGGCTAAAGGTTTATCAGTTTTGTTTATCTTCTCAAGGAACCAGCTTTTAGTTTTATTGACCTTTGCTATTGTTTTCTTCGTTTCTATTTCATTCATTTCTGCTGTGATCTTTATGCTTTCTTTCTTTCTAGTGACTTTGGGTTTTCTTAGTTCTTTCTGTAGTTGCTTTAGGTGTAAGGTTAGATTGTTTATTTGAGAGTTTTCTTGTTTCTTGAAGTGAGATTGAGTTGTTATAAACTGCCCTCTTAGAACTACTTTTGCTGTGTCCCATAGGTTTTGGGTCATCATGTATTTTTTGTCATTTGTTCCTCTGTATTTTTTTATTTCATCTTTGATTTCTTCAGTGATCTCTCAGTTATTTAATATCGCACTGTTTAGCCTCCATATGTTTGTGTTTTTTACAGTTTTTTTCCTGTAATTTATTTCTAATCTCATAGTATTGTGGTCGGAAAAGATGCTTGATATGATTTCAGTTTTGTAAAATTTTCCAAGCCTTGATTTGTGGCCCAAGATGTGATCTGTCCTGGAGAGTGTTCCGTGTGCACTTGAGAAGAAAGTGTAATCTGCTGTTTTCGGATGGAATGTCCTATACATATCAATCAAATCTATCTGGTCTATTATGTCATTTAAAGCTTGTGTTTCCTTATTAATTTTCTGTCTGGATGATCTGTCCATTGGTGTAAGTGAGGTGTTAAAGTCCCCTACTATTATTGTGTTACTGTCGATTTCCTCTTTTAGAGCTGTTAGCAGTTGCCTTATATATTGAGGTGCTCCTGTGTTGGGTGCATAAATATTTATAATCATTATATCATCTTCTTGGATTGATCCCTTGATCATTATGTAGTGTCCTTCCTTATCTCTTGTAACATTCTTTATTTTAAAGTCTATTTTATCTGATACGAGTATTGCTACTGCAGCTTTCTTTTGATTTCTATTTACTTGGAATATCTTTTTTCATGCCTTCACGTTCATTCTGTATGTGTCCCAAGGTCTGAAATGGGTCTCTTGTACACAGAATATATGTGGGTCTTGTTTTTGTATCCATTCAGCGAGCCTGTGTCTTTTGGTTGGAGCATTTAATCCATTTACATTTAAGGTAATTATTCATATGTATGTTGCTATTACCATTTTATTAATTGATTTGGATTTGTTTTTGTGGGTATTTCTCTTCTCTTGTGTTTCCTGCCTAGAGAAGTTCCTTCAGCATTTGTTGTAAAGCTTGTTTGGTGATGCTGAGTTCTCTTAGCTTTTGCTTGTTTGTAAAGCTTTTGATTTCTCCTTCGAATTGAATGAAATCCTTGCCAGGTAGAGTAACCTTGGTTGTAGGTTTTTCTCTTTCATCACTTTAAGTATATCCTGCAATCCCTTCTGGTCTGCAGAGTTTCTGCTGAAAATCAGCTGATAACCTTATGAGGATTCCCTTGTATGTTATTTTTTGGTTTTCCCTTGCTACTTTTAATATTTTTTCTTTGAATTTAATTTTTGTTACTTTGATTAATACGTGTCTTGGTGTTTTTCTCCTAGGGTTTATCCTGTATGGGACTCTCTTTGCTTCTTGGACTTCGGTGGCTATTTCCTTTCCCATGTTAGGGAAGTTTTTTGTTTGTTTGTTTGTTTTAACATCTTTATTGTAGTCTAATTGCTTTGCAATGGTTTGTTAGTTTCTGCTTCATAACAAAGTGAATCAGCTATATATATACATATATCCCCATAGCTCTTCCATGTTGCGTTTCCCTCCCTCCCTAGGACGTTTTTGACTATAATCTTTTTGAATATTTTCTCAGACCCTTTCTTTTTCTCTTCTTCTTCTGGGACCCCTATAATTTGAATGTTGGTGCATTTAGAGTTGTCCCAGTGTCTGTGAGATTTTCTTCAGTTCTTTTCATTCTTTTTTCTTTATTCTGCTCCTGAACAGTTATTTCCACCATTCTGTCTTCCAGGTCACTTACTTGTTCTTCTGCCTCAGTTATTCTATTATTGATTCTATCTAGTATATTTTTCATTTCAGTTATTGTGTTGTTCATCTTTGTTTGTTGCAGTTCTTCTAGATCTTTGTAATACATTTCTTGTATTTTCTTGGTCTGTGCCTCCATTTTATTTCCAGTATTCTGTATCATGTTTAGTATCATTACCATGAATTCTTTTTCAGGTAGTTTGCCTATTTCCTTTTCATTTATTTGGTCTTGTAGGTTTTTACCTTGCTCCTTCACCTGTAATATATTTTTTTGTCGTCTCATTTTTTGTTTTTTTGTTTTTTGATTGGTGGGATTGTGTTCCTTTCTTACTGTTTGTTTGGCCTGAGGCTTCTAGCACTGGAGTTGTAAGCTGTTCAGTAGAGCCAGGTCTTGGTGCTGAGATGAGGACCTCCGGGAGACCTCACTCCGATTAATATTCTCTAGGGTCTGAGGCTCTCTGTTAGTCCAGTGGTTTGGACTTGGATCTCCCATCACAGGAGCTCAGGCCCAAACCATGGATTGTGAACCAAGATCCCGCAAGCGGAACGGGGCACCAAAAAAAAAAAAAAAAGAACAGAACCATAACAAAGAGTAAAAAATAAAATGAGGTTAGAAAACTAACAGATTTGTTAGAAAAAAGGAAATATAGATGAACAACAACCGGAAGGTAAAACAGAACCACAATAGCAAAAAGTAGAAATAAAACAAGCTAGGAAAGGCCTTGTTGGTGGTGGGGAGAGGCTTAGGCAGGGGTGGGGTTTAGGTTTAGGACCCATGCAACCCGAGAAGTCCCTGGGGCATCGGGGGCAAGGCTTAGGCTCAGTGTAGCCGGAGGGACCCAGGAGTGCCTCTGGACTCAGAGGGCAGATGACCAGGCTGGGACCAGACCCAGCAGGCTCCCTGGGCCCAAGTGGGTGGGGGAAACGCTAGGTGTGTTCCCCCCAATCCTCCTTTCCTGTAGGGCCCTCCCCATTTGCCTCTCTTCCTCCCCCCCACCCCATGCTCCTAGGACCCATGTGGCTTAAAGGGGCTCCTGAGGGCAGAAGACCAGGCCCAGGAGCCCAGTAGGCTCCCTGGGGCTCAAGTGGGCAGGGGAAATACCTGCCATGCTTTCCCTGATCGTCTAGTCCCAGTGTGTCCCCCTCCCATCCACCTCTCCTCCTCTTCCCCCCGCTTCCTCCCTCCTATGCCCCTAAGACCCACGTGGCCGGAGGGGGCCTTGGAGGGTGGAGGACCAGGTCCAGGAGCCCAGCAGGCTCCCTGGGGCCCAGTTGGGCAGGGGAAACACTAGGCTCGTAACCCCCCATCCTCTGATCATGGAGGGGCCCTCCCTGTCTGCCTCCTTCTTCTCCCCCAACGTGCCCTTAGGACCAGCGCAACCAGAGGGGACCCCAGAAAGCAGAGGACCCGGCCTGGGACCCTGTCAGAATTCCTGGGGCCTGAATGGGCAGGGGAAACACTAGCCGCGCTCCCCCCAAACCTCCAAGCCCCCGAGGGTCCCTCCAGGCATGGGTATCCCTCCCTTCACACAGCCACCCCTCAGCGGTGCCGGTTCCATCCAGCCTCTACTTCTCCTCCCTGCTCTTTCCCCCCATGTCCTACCCGGTCGCTTGGGGGTTCCTCCCGTCTCCTTGGGTATCGAGGTCCCCCACCAGTGTCTGCTAGGTGCCCTAGTTTTGGGGAGACGCGAACTCTGCCTCCACCCACTCTGCCATCTCGACTCTGCTCCCCCAACCCCTTTTAATGGTTTTGATACTATATCAAATTTATCTCCAGAGAAGCTGCATTATTTACAATTCCACCAATAATATAAAAGAAATTCTTTTCATTATGTCTTTAAGAACACCATATTTTCGTGTGTGTTTGTGTGTGTGTAAGTAGATACATATTTAAAATATATATGTATGTAAATATATTGATATATATTTGCCAGTCTGATGAGCATGTGTGTTATCTCTTTTTTATTAAAGTATAGTTCATTTACAATATTGTATTGGTTTCAAGTGTACAACATAGTGAGTTAATATTTTTATAGATTATATTCCATTTAAAATTATTATAAAATATTGGCTATATTTCCTGTGCTGTACAGTATATCCTTGTATCTTATACATTTTATACATGGCAGTTTGTACCTCTTTATTCCTTAATCCTAACTTGTCCCTCCCCTTCCCCCATTCCTCTTCCCACTGGTAACCACTAGTTTGTTCTCTATATCCGCCAGTCTGTTTCTGTTTTGTCATATATATTCGTTTGTTTTATTTTTTTAGATTCCACATGTAAGTAATAACATACAGTATTTGTCTTTCTCTGTTTGACTTATTTCACTAAGCATAATACCCTGCAGTTTCATCCACATTATTGCAAATGGCAAAATTTCATTAGTTTTTATGTCTGAGTAATGTTCCATTGTATATATTATATATCCACGTCTTCTTTATCCATTCATTTGTTGATGGACACTTAGTTTGCATCCATATCTTGGCTATTGTAAATAATGCTGCTGTGAACATTGGGGTGCATGTATCTTTTTGAATTAGTGTTTTCATTTCGTCAGATATGTATTCAGGAGTAGAATTGCTAGGTATATGGTAGTTCTATTTTAGTTTTTTGAGGAGTCTCCATATTGTTTTCTGTAATGGCCGTACCAGTTTACATTCCCACCAGCAGTATACTAGGGTTCCCTTTACTCCACACCCTTGTCAACACTTGTTATTTGTGGTATTTTTGATGATAGTCATTCTGACAAGAGTGAGGTGATATCTCATTGGAATTTTGATTTGCATTTCCCTGATGATTAGTGACATTGAGTATCTTTTCGTGTGCATTTTGGCCATGTATATCTTCTTTGGAAAAATTGTCTATTCAGGTCTTCTGCACATTTTCTAATCAGATTATTTGTTTTTCATGATGTAGATTTGTATGAGCTGTTTATATATTTTGGATATTAACCCCTTATGGGTCATATCATTTGCAAATATTTTCTCCCATTCAGTGGGTTGTCTCTTTGTTTTGTTGATGGTTTCCTTTGCTGTGCAAAAGCTTTTAAGTTTAATTAGGTACCATTTGTTTATTTTTGCTTTTTTTTTCTTTGCCTGAGGACTAACCCCAAAAAATATTGATATGGCTTATGTCAGAGAGTATCTGCCTCTGTTTTCTTCTAGGAGGTTTTACGATTTTTTAGTTTACATTTAGGTCTTTAATCCATTTTGAATTTATTTTTATATATTTGATGTGGGAAAATGTTCTAATTTGATTATTTTACTTGTAGCTGTCCAGTTTTCCCAGCACCACTTATTGAAGAGACTGTCTTTTCCCCATGGTATATTCTTGCCTTTTTTGTCATTGATTAATTGACTGTATGTTTATGGGTATATTTCTGGGCTCTCTGTTCTGTTCCATTGATCTATGTGTCTGTTTTCATACCAATACCATACTGTTTTGATGACTATAGCTTTGTAGTATAGCCTGAAGTCAGGGAGCATAATACCTCCAGCTTTGTTCTTTTTTCTTAAGATTGCTTAGGTTATTTGGGGTCTTTTGTGGTTCCATATAAATTTTAGGATTATTTTTTCTGGTTGTGAAAAATGTCATGAGTATTTTGATAGGGATTGCATTAAATTTGTAGATTGCTTTGGGTAGTATGGACTTTTAAAAAATATTAATTTATCTAATCCATGAACATGGGATATCTTTCCACTTCTTTGTATCATCTTCAGTTTCCTTCATCAGTGTTTTATTGTTTTCAGAGTATGGGTTTTTTACCTCCTTGGTTAAAGTTTATTCCTAGGTATCTTATTATTTTTGAAGGGGTTTTAAATGGGATTGTTTTCTTGATTTCTCTTTGTGATAGTTTGTTAGTAGTGTTGAGAAAAGCAACAGATTTCTGTACATTATTCTTGTATCCTGCAGCTTTACTTAATTCATTTATTAGTTCTAAAACTTTTTTTGGTGGAGTCTTTAGATTTTGTATGTGTAGTATCATGACATTTGCAAATAGTGGCACTTTCACTTCTCTTTTGATTTTGATATATTTTATTTCTTTATCTTATCTGATTGCTGTAGCTAGGGCTCCCAATACTATGCTAAATAGAAGTAGCGAGAGTGGACATGCTTATCTTATTCTTGATCTTAGAGGAAATGCTTTCAACTTTTCACTGTTGTGAAAATGTAATGTTAGCTGTGTGTTTGTCATGTATGGCCTTTATTATGTTGAGATATGCTCCCTCTATACCAACTTTGATGAGAGTTTTTACCATTAATAGATGTTGAATTTTGTCAAATGCCTTTTCTGCATCAATTGAGATTATCATGTGATTTTCATCCTCCCTCTTGCTAATGTGGTGTATCATGTTGATTCATTTATGGATATAGAACCATCCTTGCATCCCTAGAGTAAATCCTACTTGATCATGGTGTATGATTCTCTTTATATATTGTTGAATTTGGTTGCTAATATTTTGTTGAGGATTTTTGCACCTATATTAATCAGAGATTATTGGCCTGTAATTTTTCTTTTTTTGTAGTGTCTTTGTCTGGTTTTGGTATCAGGGTGCTGGTGGCCTCATAGAATGAATTTAGGAGTGTTCCTTTCTCTTCCGTTTTTTTGAATAGTTTGAGAAGGATAGACAGTTCTTCTTTATATGTTTGTTAGATTTCCCTTGTGAAGCCATCAGTCTTGGACTTCTCTTTGCTCTGAGTTTTTTGATTACTAATTCAATTGCACTACTAGTGATTAGTCTGTTCAGAATGTCTTTTTCTTCCTGATTCAGTGTTGGAAGATTATATGTTTCTAGAAATTTATCCATTTCTTCTAGTTGTCTAATTTGTTGGCATATAACTGTTTCTGTATTCTCTTATGATATTTTGTATCTCTGGGATAGCGGTTTTAATTTGTCCTCTTTCATTTCTTATTTTATTTGGGTCCTGTCTGTCTTTTTCTCAATGAACCTGACTAAAACCTCAGAAGTTTTATCTTTTCAAAAAAAAAAAAAATTGCTCTTGGTTTCATGGATCTTTTCCATTTTTTGGTCTCTATTTTATTTAACTCTTCTCTGATCTTTATTATTTCCTTCCTTCTATTGACTTTTGGCTTTGTTCTTTTTAAAATTCCTTTAAATGGTAGGTAGGGTTGTTTATTTGAGACTTTTCTGTTTTCTTGAGGTAGGCCTTTATTGCTATAAACTTACATCTGAGAACTGCTTTTGCTGCATCCCATAAGTTTATAAAGTTTTATTTTCATTTGTTGCGAGGTATTTTCTAATTTCCTTTTTGATTTCTTCATTGACTCATTGGTTTCTTAGTAGCATGTTTAGTTTCCACGTGTTAGTGTTTTTCCCATTTTTTCCTCCTGTAATTGATTTCTAGTTTCATACTGTTGTGGTTGGAAAACAATGCTTTATATAATTTCTGTCCTCTTAAATTTGTTGAGACTTGGTTTGTTCATGTCATCTATCCTGGAGAGCATTCCATGTGCATTTCAAAAGAATGTGTATTCTGCTGATTTTGGATATTAAGTTCAACTGGTTTAATCTGTCATTTAAGACCACTGTTACTGATTTTCTGTGTGGGTGATCTGTCCATTGATGTAAGTGGGGTTTTAAAGTCCCGTACCATTGTTGCGTTAATGTCAGTTTCTCCCCTTTTTTCTTAGTATTTGTTTTATATAGTTAGGTACTTGTATAATAGGTGCCTATATGTTAATGAATATTCTATTCTATTCTTGTATTGACCTTTTTATCATTATATAATACCTTTCTTTGTGTTTTGTTATAGTGTTTTATAGTCTACTTTGTCTGATATGAGTATCGCTACCCCAGCTTTCTTATTGTTTCCATTTGTATGAAATATCTTTTTCCATCCCCTTACTTTCAGTGTGTATGTGTCCTTAGTTCTGAAGTGAGTCTCTTGTAAACAGTATATTGTTTTTTTTAATCCAGTTTTCCACCCTGTGTCTCTTGATTGGAGCATTGTCTATTAACGTTTAAAGTGAAACTGATAGTCATTTGAGTTTAAACACGTTCTGAAAGATCTACATGTTTTACTCCCCTTCCATGTTTTGTGATTTTTACATCTTCATGTTTTTCCTTTAACTGTTTTTTGTAGTTACAGTGGTTTTTGTTTTTTTTAAATAATTTTTGTGTTTTCATCTTCATGCTAGGTTATTTAAGTGGTTGAGACACAGCCTTTACTATATATTTGCCTTTACTAGTGGGATTTTTACATTCCTATAATGTCTTACTTCTTGTTGTAGCCTTCTTTTCCACTTAGAGAAAACCCTTTAATACTTCATGTAGGTTCAGTTTACTGTTGATTAATTCTTTTAGTTTTTGCTTGTCTGAGAAGTTCTTTATCTCTACAATTCTGAGTAATAATCTTGCTGGGTAGAATATCCTAGGTTCTAGGTTTTCCCCCATCAGCCCTTTAAATATATCATGCCACTCCCTTCAGGTCTATACATTTTGTGCGGAAAAATCAGCCTTATGGGGTTCCCTTGTATGTGATTCTTTGTTTTTCTCTTGCTGCCTTTAAAATTCTCTGTCTCTAACTTCTGCCATTTTAATTATGAAATGTCTTGGTGTGGATCTCTTTGCATTCATTTTGTTTGGAACTCTCTGCGATTCATGTATTTGGAAATCTGTTTCCCTCTTCAACTTCAGGAAATTTTCAGCCACAATTTCATCAAATATATTTTCTACTCCTTTTTCTCTCCCTTATCCTTCTGGGACCTCTGTAATGCAAATGTTAGAACACTTGATGTTGTCCCAGTGGCTCCTTAAACTATCCTCATTTTTTAAAAATTGTTTTTCTTTTTGCTGTTCTGATTGGGTGATTTCCATTATTCTGTCTTCCAGATTGCTTATGTGTTCTGTATCACCTAGCCTGCTGTTATTTCCTTCTAGTGTGTTTTTCATTTCAGTTATTGTATTCTTCAGCTCTGATTGGTTCTTTTTTATATTTTCTAGTTCCTTGTTAAAATTCTAACTGTGTTCGTCTATTCTTTTCCCAAGTTCAGTTAGCATTCTTTTCACCTACGCACTGAACTGTTTGTCTGGTACTTTATTTATTTTGTTTCTTTACAGGTTTTGTCAGGGTTTTTTCTTGTTCTTTGATTTGAAACAAACTCGTGTCTTCTCATTTTATTTAACTTTCTCTGTCTCTATGAAATTAAATGACACAGTTACCTATCCCAGTCTTGAAAGTATGTCCTTGTGTGGGGGTGTCCTTATGCATCTGTGTGTGCTCAGTGGCTTTGGTAGGAGAACTGGATCTGAAGTGAGCATGGTCATGTCTTCCCTTAGGGTTTGCTGGCAGCTACCACCAGCCTCTGCTTCTTCTAAGTGCACATACCTCCTTTAGCAACAACACCTTTGCCATAGTGGGGAGCAGTGCCGGAGCAAGAGGGGCCAGAGTGAGTACCCCGCATTGACTGGAGCAGGTGCTAGGATGGTCCTGGCATGCCTATCAGAGCCCCAGGTTGCTGCTAAACCACTGCCTCCATGTGCACCAGCAGTGGCCGTACTCCCTCTGTTCAGAGGCAGGGCCAGATCTGAGCTTGCTCTGTCCTCTCCCTGTGTGAACTCTTCTTGGCAATGGCATGCTTCCTCTAATGAAGGGAAGTTCCTTTATTTATTTTTTTAATTTAATTTTATATTGGAGTATAGTTGATTTAGTGTTGTGTTAGTTTCAGGTGTACAGCTAAGTGATTCAGTTATACATATACGTATATCCATTCTTTTTCAGATTCTTTTCCCGTATAGTTTATTACAGAATATTGAGTAGAGTTCCCTGTGCTATACAGTAGGTCCTTGTGGATTATCTATTTTATATATAGTAGTGTGTATATGTTAATCCCAAACTCATAATTTATCCCTCCCCACCATGTTTCCCCTTTGGTAATCATAAATTTGATTTTTACATCTGTGAGTCTCTTTCTGTTTTATAAAGAAGTTCATTTGTATCATTTTTTTTTTAGATTCCACATATAAGTGATGTCATATGATATTTATCTTTCTCTGACTAACTCACTTAGTATGATAATCTCAAGGTCCATTCATGTTGCTGCAAATGGCATTATTTTTCATGGCTGAATAATATTCCATTGTGTATATGTACCACATCTTTATCCACTCACCTGTCGATGGACATTTAGGTTGCTTCCATGTCTTGGCTATTGTAAATAGTGCTGCAGTGAACCCTGGGGTGCATGCATCTTCAAATTATGGTTTTCTCCAGATATATGCCCAGGAGTGGGATTGCTGGATCATATGGTGGTCCCTTTAATTTTTAAAATCTATTCTTGAACTAGCTTCAAGTGGTTTTCCTTATGGTAGCTTTATAGTATATACCTACATATGATGGGACAAATGTATTTGCATTACAGTTCTCTTATAAAAATGTTTTGCTTGTTTTCAACAGATTTTTTCTTCTAGATTGGTTTTAGAATTATTTTGTTTAGTTTACAAAAAGAAAATATTGGTATTATTGTTGGAATTTCTTTATTCCTGTAAGGTAACTTGGGAGGAATTGGCATCACTGCAAGTAGTCTTTCCATTCAGGGGTAGCTTCCCACTTCTTCAAATTTTCTTTTTATTTTCTTCAGTAACGTTTTAGTTGTATTTATTTTTTATTTTAAAGTGAGATGAGAAGCCCTTGGAGTTGCCATTGGAGTTGGTTAAACAAGACATTGAGCCCTGGAGGAAGTCACAATATAGAATAGCTTGTGATAAACTAGTAACAAATTCTATTCAGATTATAAAATGTAGGATGGTAAAACTTGGAAATGTTTTTATAAAAAATGGTTGCTGAAGTGGCAGTTCTGAATTGATCTAATCAAATTTATAAGAACACCCTTTTTTCAAAAAAGTGTCTCTGGGTTTTAAATGACACCCTTGGGATCATGAGGGGAGGGTAAACAGGTTGTGTTTAATCTAGATCTCTGTGATGTGGATGCAGGTATCATCTGTCAGCCTACTTGACCCCAAAAGGGACATAGTGAAGCACCAAGATTTGGGTGGTGCGTGCATGCCAGATTCTAATGACCAAACTATCATTACTTTTGTAACCTCACAATTCCTTTCAAGCTACTAATAATGCTTTTTTATTTAGAATGTTTTTTTTTTTTCTTATTTTAGTCACTTGCAAAAGCAGTTTGGTTCATGAGGCTTAAACAACTGAAATGCTGGCCCTTGGTTTGTCAATTATTGGCAGCTCAGTTACAGAATGCAATATAGCTGCCCAGGTTTAGAAGAAACAAGTGGAGTAGGAAAAAAGAGAAGGGTGTGTGGGTAGTTTCTTGGTTTCCTGATGTTTCCAGTAAGTAGTATAAAATGCTCTGAAAGTGGCATGGACTTTTGGGAAGGATCGTTTCCTTTGACTGCCTTTAATCCTGAGCAGCAGTCTCAGTTTCCTACCTACCCTGGCACACATGCCTATTTTCCACTTTTGGAATGTGTTGAGGAAGGCAACAGATGGGTGTCAACACTGTTGAGGTTAGGCTCTAATGAGAGGCTGCTTAGCTGAGGGTGAATCAGTTTATGGTGTATAGCAGCGGTCCCTAACCTTTTTGGCACCAGGGACCGGTTTTGTGGAAGACAGTTTTTCCACGGACCCTGCTGGGGGTGGCGGGGGATGGTTCAGTCAGTAATGCAAGCGATGGGGAGTGGCAGATGAAGCTTCCCTTGCTAACCCTCCACTCACCTCCTGTTGTGCGGCCCGGTTCCTAACAGGCCACAGCCCGGTATTGGTCTGCAGCCCGGTATCGGTCCACGGCCCGGGGGTTGGGGACCCTTGGTGTACAGCACACGATGTTAGCATTTCATAGTAGGTAACACTGTGGAAGTCAAGTTGTGAGACTTTATTGAACAAGTGGTTAAGGATAAGACCTTCTTTTGTATATTCTGCCCCACCTTTGTGACTGGCCTGGTTCCATTTTTCACCTTCATGTTAGAATATAGCTCCTTGAAGGAATGCCCCTCCATATCCCACTCCCCTCCACATTATGATTGTATCACATTACCTCTTAAGTGTTTGTACCAATTTTGTTACAGTTGGCAGAGTATGAAAGTTCCAGTTGTTCTACATACTTGCCAGTACGTGGTCTTACCAGTGCTTTTATTTTTATCCATTCTCTTAGGCATATAAGGGCATTTGGTTGTGGTTTTAATTTATACTTCCCTGATTACTGATGGCCATTTGGGTATGTTCTCTTCTGAGTACCCATTCAAACCTATTTATTTTTTTATTGGATTGTGTCTTTTTCCTCTTGGTTTGCAAGAGTTGTGCATATTTTTTGGTTAGAAGTTCTTTGTTATATGTGTTGTAGAGGTCTTCTTCCATTCTGTGGCTTGCCTTTTTGCTCTTTTAATGGGGTCCTTAATGAGCAGGAATGACTAATTTTAATATAGTTCTGTTTATTAATCTTTTCCTTTACTGAATTTGCTTTTTGGGTCCTGTTTTTTAAAAGAAATCTCTGCCTATCCTAAATTAATGAAAATGTTCTTATAGATGTTTTCTTTTAGAAGCTTATTTTTGCCTTTTACATTTAGACTTGTACTTCATCTGGAGTTGATTTTTATGTGTGGTATGAGATAGGGTCAAGTTTTTTTGTTTGTTTGTTTTATTTTTCTCATGGTTATCCATTTGACTTGCAATCATTTATTAAAAATACCATTCTTTCCCTACTTCTCAGCAGTGCCATTTTTTAAAAAAATCTTACTTTTAAATCAATCTTACTTTTTTTTTTTAAGATGTTGGGGGTAGGAGTTTATTAATTAATTTGTTTTTGCTGTGTTGGGTCTTCGTTTCTGTGCGAGGGCTTTCTCTAGTTGTAGCAAGCGGGGGCCACTCTTCATCGTGGTGCACGTGCCTCTCACTATCGTGACCTCTCTTGTTGCAGAGCACAGGCTCCAGACGCGCAGGCTCAGTAGTTGTGGCTCACGGGCCTAGTTGCTCCGCGGCATGTGGAATCCTCCCAGACCAGGGCTCGAACCCGTGTCCCCTGCATTAGCAGGCAGATTCTCAACCACTGCGCCACCAGGGAAGCCCCAGCAGTCCATTTTTGTCATAAATCAAGTACTCCTATATGTATGTGTAGATCTGTTTCTGAACTCTCTGTTCTGTTCCACTGGTCTATTTGTCTCTCCTTGCTTCATTACTACTCCTTTATTTACTGTAAATTAAAAAAAAATCTTGATAATCTGGTAGTGTAGGTTCTCGAACTTTGTTGTTTTCAAGGTTATCGTGGCTATTCTTGGATATATATTTACAATCAGGTTATCATTTTCCACAAAGAATTGTGCCACGATTATAATTGAGATTATGTTGAATTTAAAGATTAAACTGGAGAGAATGAACGTTTCTACAGCATAAAGTCTTCAAATCTATGAACATAGAATATCACTCTATTTATTGAACTTGTCTTTAATGTCTCAGTACTTTTTTCTGGTTCTTTTTGTTGTTGTCTTTTACATTTTTCATTATATAGTCTCTAGGTACTTAAACCTCCGTGATTGTGGTGTAAATGCTATGTTTTAAAATTTTTATTCATTGTTTTTCAATATTCTGAATTTCGTTTTCTTGTGTATTGTTCTGGTTCAGATCTCTTGCACACTGTTGAAAGGTGTGATGGTAGTGGGCATCCGTGAATCATTCCCATTCTTACACGTAGAGGTTTCAGTGTTTAAACTAAAAGTGATGTTACTATAGATTTTCTGTAGCTACGCTTTATGAGGCTAAGGAAATTTTTTCCTGTTCTTTTAAAGAAATTATCTTTTAGTGATTATAATTGATATTGAGGTTTATTAACTACTTCTTCATAGGTTGAAATAGCCATAGAAATTGTCTTCTTTATTCTGTTAATGTTGTGCATTACGTTGATTAATATTTGAATGCTATATATTATTCCTTTTCGTTTACTTCTGGATGTACTTTGCTAATGTTTTAGGAATTTTATGTCTGTGCTCAAGAGGGAAACGTGTATGATTTTTTTTCTTGTAATGTTAATGTGTTTTGATATCAAAACACATTAACATTATCTGGCTTCGTAAAGGCCTGCCAGATATAGCAAATAAAAATCCCATGAATACTTATTACTAAAAATATTTATTTTTTTATCTGAAATTCAAATTTAATTTCATGTACTATATTTTATCAGGCAACACTACTCACAAGTAAGTTCAGAAATGTTGCCTCTCTTTTTCTGGAAGAATTTGTGTAAGATTGGTGTTTTTTTCCTTAAATGTTTGGTAGAATTTATCAGTGAAGCTATCTATGCTTGGAATTTTGTTAGATTTAGACCTAAATATTTCATTTTGAGGGTGCTAATAAAACTGATACTATGTTTTTAATTTCAAATTTGAATTGTTCATTGCTGGTATATAGGAAAGAGATTAATTTTTATATATTTACCTTGTATCCTATAAAGATATTAAATTCTTATTTATTATATATTCTATTCTTTTTAACCTGATTATGATAGAGGTTAAGCATTGTACCCCTGATATTTTAAAACCTAATATAAATGAAGAGTTTTACCTCTTTCCAGAAAAAGCAAGGGCATTAGAACAACACAGCATCCATTTATTGCTTCTTATGTTTTATGTATTTCATTATATACTTTAATTCTATGTACATTTAAAGTCTTATAAGACATTATTATTATTGTTTTATCCTGTAATATGCATTTAGATTTACATTCTAATTACTCTTTCTGTTGCTTTTTATTTCTTTCTGCATTTCCTTCCTTCTATCTGGTACCATTTTCTTCTACTTGAAGAACATCTTTTAGTTTTTGCTTTATTATGGGTCTATTAACAAAAAATTAAATGTTTTCAGAAATGTATTTATTGTCTTATTTTTTTCTAACTTCATTTTTGAAGAGTATTTTTTGCTGGATATAGAATTCTGGATTGGAAAGTTTATTTTTCATTACTTTGAAAACATTTTGTATTCTTTTGGCTTCCATTGTTTCTGGAAAAAAGCAACTGTTAGATTTAGTTTTGTTCCTGGAAGGTAAATACTCTTTTCTTTTTAGTATCTTCTAAGAGTTTTTTGTCTTTGGTTTTTAGCAATTTAACTAATATGCCTAGGTGTGGCTTTCTTTTTATTTATCTTGCCTAGAGTTCATAGGGTTTCTTTAATATGTGTCTTGATGTCCATCAATTTTAAGAAATATTAGTACTGTCCCTTTAAATAAAGTTTCTGTCCCATTCTCTTTCTCTTCTAGGTCTGAAATCCAATTACATATGTGTTATACCTTTCGTTGTGTCCCATATGTCTCTTTTACTCATTACTCTCTTCATTCTTTTGTCTCTCCATGCTTCATTTGGGTATTTTCTTCTGATTTACCTTTTATTCACTAATTATCTCTTTAGTTGTGTCTATTCTGATGTTAAACCCATCTACAAAGTTCTTAATTTCAGTTACAGTAAGTCACCTAGATAGGAACCTTCAAGTTGTGAACTTTCAAAGATGTGAACGTCTGTTCGCATGTCCAGTCACTTAAGTTATTAGTTCATGTGTCTGGCGTACATTGTCACATGCTTGCATCCTCTGCAAGTGGTTGTGCTTTTGTGTACTTTACTGTACAGTACTATCTAGAGTACAGTAGTACAGTATCTTTATTTCAAGCCCAGGACGTCTGGAAGCAAGCGTAAAAGCAGTGGTGATGTAGCTGGTACTACTAAGAAGTGCCAAGCGATAACGATGGAAACAAAAGTGAAAATAATTGAGGCAGTGGAGCAAGACGAAAAGATGGTACATGTCGCTTGTTCTTATAACATGACTCATTCAACCATCGGCACGATTCTAAAGAACGAGGACAGGATCATAGAACATGTGAAGTCTGCTGTGCCTATGATGTCAACAATAATATCGAAGAAGTGTGGAAAAGTGATGGGGGAGATGATGGGGGAGACATTCTCAGTGTGTGGATGCAGGATCAGAATCAGCATCGGGTCCCACTCAGCTTAATGCTGACTCAAGAGAAAGCCAAAAGCCTTTATGAAGACTTGGAGAAGAAACATGGCAAAGAATCAGAGGGCGCATCTTTTAATGCAAGCCATGGCTGGTTTCAGCGGTTCAAGGCTAGAGCTAACTTTCACAATGTAAAAATACAGATACGGTAGCTGCCCGGGAATTTCCTGAAACACTTCCAGAAATTATTGATGAAAGCGTGTATTTACCTGAGCAGGTTTTTAATGTGGATGAGACAGGACTGTACTGGAAGAGGATGCCAGATCGAAGTTACATCAGTAAGGAGGAAGAGTTGATGCCAGGATATAAAGCAGCAAAGGATAGGCTAACTCTATTGTTTGGTTGCAGTGCTTCCGGTGATACGAAGCTGAAGCCTTAGTTTATCATTCAGAGAACCCAAGAGCCTTTAAAAACATAGCCAAGGGCTCTCTTGCTGTTGTGTGGAAGAGTAACTCCAAAGCCTGGGTTACATAGGCCATTTTCCAGGACTGGCTTTTCCACCACTTTATCCCGGAGGTAGAGAAATATTGCTTGGAGAAGGATGTCTCATTCAACCTTCTTTTGCTGCCTGACAGTGCTTCTCCTCTGTAGTGCTTAGTTCAGTGTATGGTTGTGCTCATCATTTGCCAGTTTTCTAACCGTGTCCTTCTCCATTCTAAGTTACAGGGCTGACTCACATAAGCTCCATTCCCCAAGCTCTCTTGCTGTCTGGCTCTCAGCTATCATCCAACGACAGGCAGTGTCAAGAGATTGGAGAGTGAGAAGCTAAGCTATTCTCCCCTTTTCTCCCTATTTCTGTAGAGTCTCCAGTGATTCCATTTCTTTTGTGCCTCCAGCTGTTTTCGGAGTGCCATCTCATGCTGGACAGTCTCTCCTTCATGATCCCCATTCCTGTTAGGTAGCCTTGGCTTAATGGACTTTGTTAACATATTCCTTTCCTTGGTATCGCCACCCTAGTTGGGGTAATAGGGACTTCGTGTTCTTGCTAATTGCTAGGTTGCCTCACATAAGCTTTAAAAAAAATTGGAGTGAAATTCACATAACATATGATTAACTATTTAAAAGTGCAGTTCAGTGGCCTTTAGTGTATTGCCAGTGTTGTGCAACTGTCAGCTCTCTTTAGTTTCAAAACTTTTTCATCACCCCATAAAACACCCTGTATCCATTAAGCAATTCCTCCCCATTTCTTAGTCCACCTTCCCTTATCCTCTAGTAGCCTTTAACCTGCTTTCTGTCTTTGTGAATTTGCCTGTTGTAGATATATCATACAAAAAGAATTATATAACATGTAGCCTTTTGTGTCTGGCTTCTTTCACTTAATGTAGTGTTTTCAACCTTTTTAATTTTTCCAACACTCTTGAAAGAAGTTTTCCTTATTGAAGTCCCTCTATTGATCTATCTGGTATTGGCTCCTTTTCTGTACTGGACACTGACTGATGAAATATTTATTTATATGTTTATTTTCTTGTTTATTATTTATAAGTTTTTAGGAATTCCAAGCTTCATGAGGACAGAGACCATTACTGTTGTACTGTTTTTTTGGTATGAGAGAAATTTTAATACAGTGCTGAGGAACATCACAAATTACAGGATTATTAGCAATGTTATCAAAATGAGGAGCTATTAACCTTTATAGTAAATTGGTCTATAATGAGTAATTACTAATTGTTTTAACCTGCTTTTGATAAGAAGCCTCTACTAAAAACAGTAGACTATCAATTAACCAACATAAGAATCTGCCAATATAAGTAATTTTTAAGTTTATATATTACTGGCATTTCAAAAAGTAAACTACTCTCGGAGAATGTTTATTTTAATCTTTCCTCCCTTCTATTTCTTTATCGTTTCTTTCCTTTACAGGAATCTTTGTGTGTGTGTGTGTATTTTTAAATTGTGGTTAAAAAAAAGACACAATATGAAATTTACCATCCTAACCATTTAAAAATGTACAGTTCAATAGTGTTAAACATATTCACATTGTTGTGAAACAGATCTCCAGAACTTTTTTGCCTTGCAAAACTGAAACTTTGTTGTTTAAACAATGAGTTCTCTATTCACCCCTGCACCCAACCCTTGGTAACTACCACTCCACTTTCTGGTTTCTGTGAATTTGACTACTTTAGATACCTCACATAGTGGCATCATACAGTATTTGTCTTTTTGTGACTGGCTTATTTCAGTTAGCATAATGGCCTCCCCGTTGCAGCCTGTGACAGGATTTCCTTTCTTGTTAAGGCTGAATAATATTCCATTCATTGTAGGTTTATAACAAATTTTCTTTATTTATTCATCAATAGTCATTTGGGTTGCTTCCACCTCTTGGCTATTGTGAAGAATACTGCTATAAACATGGGTGTACAAATATCTTTTTTAAGACTCTGCTTTCAATTCTTTGTCTCTCATTTCCTGTCATATCTTTTCTTTTACATGCTGTGATTAAGACGAGTGTTCATTAAAACTCTGTCGTCAGGCATTATTGGTAAAGTGCTTTATTATCTGAAGTTCTTTTTAACCAAAAAAAATTAAAAAAAAACTTTTCATATGAAAGAGTTACACAATTCTTAAATATCTATACAAAAACGGTCTACAGCAATACACTTTGTTGTCTGCGTCTTTTTTCTGTCTTTATATTTGGATATCTGATAAATAAGTTTACTGTGGTAGATGTGATATGAGTTTAGTCACTAATAATAGGCTTGGAGCAAACCACTCCACCTTTCTGGAATCTATTTTTGTTGCCAATGGCTGAAGGAAACATGTTTCATTAGATAAGTTTGACAATCTTCTAGTTTTCGTAGTTGCTAATATGCTTTTTTCTTTCACTATTGCTAGAAACTTTACAAATTTACAATCCCGGAAATGATTGGGGCAGTAGAGTAATGTGCTAATTCTTAGAAATAAGTCTTTTATATAAGTAACTGTATGTTTATTGCAGGAAGAGAGTTGTCCTGAAACAGGAAAAGGGGCAGTTATAAGATGTATGTGGTGCCATTAAGGGCGTTATTAAGGATCTGGGAGGTAGGAGAATGATAGAAGTACATAAAAAGAAATGAAGATGGCTGCAAATGTAAGAGAAAATAGTGCTGTGGGTAGAAAACCAATTTTCAGATAGTAAGAGAGTATACTGGAGGTGCTCCAATTATCCCTTCTCTTTTATTCTTCTTGTGTACAGCAGTAGATAATCAAGGGAGTGTCTTTTGCTAAACCTTAATTTGCTTTCTGTTTTTTTAATTTTTCAACATTTTATTATGAAAATGTTTGAACATACAGAAAATTTAAAAGAATTTTACAGTGAACACCTATATACCTGCCACCTAGATTCTACTATTAACATTTAAAAATTGTTTAAATTTTATGTTGGAGTATAATTGATTTACAGTGTTGTGTTAGTTTCAGGTGTACAGCAAAGTGATTCAGTTATACATATTCATGTGTCTATTCTTTTTCAAAGTCTTTTCCCATTTAGGTTATTACAGAATATTGAGCAGAGTCCTCTGTGCTACAGTAGGTCCTTTTTGGTTATCTATTAATTTGCTTTCTATGTCTCGTCATGCCCAGTGTTAAGATGGCACCATGTGGGAAAGTAGACAGAAAATGTGGCAGGAGGTCCTTTAGAGAGGGTTTGAGATCAAATGTTAATCAAGTGATTTTTGCTATCTCAGTGCTTTAATGTGAGACTTGAGAAGTCATAAAATTGTTAGTGTAATTAAAAAAAAGAACTAGAGGAAAAGGTGACTGAATTTTTTATCTTTTAATATGTGGCAAAGATAGGGGAGATGGTGGCTACTTTTTTCAGCATGCTCAAGGAGCATAATCGGTCATTTTGCAGTTTATGTTACTTGTATTTTCAGACTGTGGTTAAATGTTCAGGTATGCTGTTGTGACTAACATCTGTGTACCAGTTGGCAGATAAGGTGTGTTTATATATTTTGTCATCTTTTTGTATTGTTAAAAGGATAGATTGTGCATGAAACAAAATTATTTGTTTTGGTGTTTTGTATGGATTGTAGTTCAACAAACATCACAGAAATTCTTAAGGCCTGTACAAGTGTATTTGAATGTTTCATGGAATCATTTATAGCAATTCCACATTCCTGTAGAGAATTGTACTCTACACTCTTATTGATTAAGAAAAATCTTGGGTTATTACAGTTAAATCAATTCAGAATTATTAATTGCAGCTATTTATTCTGTATGGCCAGTATATTTTCAGATGTTGAATAATTTTGCTATATTTTATGTATTTAGTTGGGAAGAGACAGCATTTGCCTTAGCTCAGTCTATTGGGCTAGATATATTGATTTTCAGAGTTCTAATTATTAGGATTTATTTAAAAAATATTTTTAAACCACTGCAACCCCATCCCAACCAAGTGTAATAGTTCCAACCTTGCAGAAATATACCATATGATTAATTTGTGAAAGTCAAATAAACATCACTTTTACCCCTTAAGCTCCAATACTTGGTATTATTTTGTTTTGAGGACTTCTTAGGTAAGCCATTAAATCACATCAGGGAGAGTGTAGATTTCCCTGTTAAAATTTGAAACCAAGAGGATATCACTGATTCTTGGCATTCGTCAAATTAGTTTGGGAATCAGTGATTCTTAAACTTCAGTGAACTAAAAATCACCTGGGGAGCTTGATACAGAGACCTGCCTCACCTCCAGCCAAGTTTGCAGTTTTTATGAGCTTCTCTCAACATCTGGTTAGAACACTAAAGAGAATACCCCGGAGATGAAGGGTGTTGGTTCATTGTGTCATTCAGTCTGCAGTTGCCGTAAGTCCAAATCCCTACTTTTTGAGGTTCTGTTTCTCTTATTCACATATCCATCTCAGTACCTTACCCCTACTTCCTCTCTCAGTGTCATACTTATCAAAAGATCCCCTCTTGATACTTATTACAGATCCCTGACTTGATAAAATAGTGGCTTTTAGAGATGACTGTGAGAACATGGTGGCGCTATAATATTAGACATGGTGCCTAAAGACCTGATTTACAGCTCCATTCTAATATTTACTGTAAGAGCATGGCTAATTGGTTAAATTAACTGCTTTAATCCTCAGGTAATCATAATTATTTCACAAGGTTATTAAGATTAAACAAAATTACATATGGAAAGTTCCTAGCAATGTGCTTGTCAAATTGAATCCAATTTGATATTGAGTCCTGGATATGAAAAAGCATTCCAGTTACTGTTGCTGTATAATAAACTGCTCCAAAACTTAGTGGCATAAAATAAGCACCTTATTATGTTCACAGATTCCATGGATCAGAAATTTAAAAAGATTATGTTAGGAATGGCATGTCTGCTCCATGATGTCCAGAGCTTCAGCTGGGATGAGTCAAATGGTTTAGTGTGACTCATATGGTTGGGAGCTGGAATATCTGAGGCTAGACTGCTTCCAAGATGGTTTCATCACTCATGTGTCTGGAACCTGTGCTGGGATGACTACAAGGCTGAGCTCAGCTAGGACAGTAAACTGAATCGTCTCTACATGACCTCTCCATGTGGTTTGCACTTTTCTCACAGCCTGGGGCTATGTTCTGAAAGGGAGTTTCCCAAGAGTGAACTTTTAAGGAAACCGTAGAAGCTCTATAGCCTTTTATTACCTAGTCTGAGAAGTCACATAGTGTACTACTGCTGTACTTTGTTGGTCAAAGCAGTCACAAGCCTATGTAGATTTAAGAGCCCACTTTTTGATGGGAGTATTATCCAAGAATTTGTGGCTAGTTTTAAAAACCTACAAAGAGTCATTGGAGATTTTACATCTAGTCCAGCTTCAATTCCTGTCCTGTTATCCTGCTAATTTAAGTGGATTTAACTTTATTGATATATACACACACACACATATATATATATATATATATGTTTGTTTATTGTTGTTGTGGTTAATTTCCCTGAAGAATCCCATAGGGATATATCAGTAGACTTTATGAAGTAAGCGCCTTCACAGGTGCAAAGGTCAAAGGTTATGGAATCTTAGGTCTGGAAAGCACCGTAGAGATCTGTGATTGTTAATATTATGTGTCAGCTTGGCTGGGCCACAGTGCCTAGATATTTGATCAAGCATTACTCTGGATGTTTCTGTGAGAATGTTTTTGGTTGAGATTTATATTTAAATTGGTGAACATAGTAAAGCAGATTGCTCTCTATAATGTTGATAGGCCTCATCCAATCAGTTGAAGGCCTCTCCTGAGCAAGGGGAAGTCTGTAGTAGATGGCCTTCATACTTGAACTGCAACACTGGCTTTTCCCTAGGTCTCCAGCCTGCTGGTTCACCCTGCAGATTTTAGACTTGCCAGCCTCCATAATTGCATGAGCCAGTTCCTTAAAATTAATTTCTTTCTTCCTATCTCTCTCTCTCTCTCTCTCCATCCTATTAATTCTCTTTCTCTGGAGAACTCTGAGTAACACAAGATCATTTAGCCCAACCCCTTTGTTTTTACAGATTTGGTAACATAAAGGCTTGTAGAGAGAAAGAAATTGGCCAAGGTCAAAGATCAAGTTATTGAGAAAGCCATGACATGAACCCATCTCTTGATTTCCAATTCAACACTCTTATTAACCTGACATAATACCTTGCACAGAGCTATAAAACCAAATGGAAAAGCTCACCCTCTCCTACTTCAAATAAAAAATAAGTGTATTGAGTACTTTCTATATATCAGGTCCTGTCCTAAGTAGTTTGTATCCTTCTTTCTCATTAATTTTCACAACAGCCCTAGGAAATAAGTATTATTATTAGAATGTCTTTCATTTTGCATATTTGGAGGGCAAATGACTTGCCTAAGATGACACGTACAGTCAACAATAGACCTGTTATCTGAATTTAGGTCTCTAAATCTGGAATTGGGATTAATTACTATGCTGCATTCTCTGTATAAATTTCTTTTATTCCTGTCCCTTATTGATATTAAGCAATGAAGAAGAGATTTAGATTTAGTGAACTTTTGATTCTCATCAGCCTGGAACCTTTTACCTTCATTGGTTATTTATAAGCCCTTATCTTTTGTTAATACTGATTATTTCCTGAATGAAAATGTCTGGGCTGTTGTCTGACCATTGCTACCTAAGACATTCCCAGGGTGGACACATTACCATGAAATTATGTGCCGTGGTCACATGTACATTCTCTGCTGCCACTAACTATTACTATCCCTCCTCCACCTTCCTGTTTCTCTTGCCTTCTGTCCCTTCGTGTAGTACCAGTGGAAGGGGGCTAGGGGGAGACGGTAGTGGTGTGGAGAAGAGTTTTTCATCTAGGTGGAAGTAAGCAGAGCATTAAGTTGCATATTACTTTCAGTTACATAAAGTTATGAAGGGAGCTTACTTGTTAGTTTATAGGACTAAAAAAGGAAAAAATATAACCAACTTAATGATTTGTACTCCTTTAGCACTTTGATTTCTGAGTACTAATATTTAAAGTGTGCAAATAAGATGGTAATCAGTCAGTAGAGGATCAACAATTAGGAATTGGGATTGGAAAGACCCTGGATTTTAGTAGTGCTTTCCTTGTACAAATTGGTCAGATTTACTGAGCTTGAGGTAATTGTCCTGCAGATCTGTTGTATAATAGATTGAAGACAATTTTGTTTGGCCATTCTTTAGTATATTTGGAGCACTGGATACACAGCTTTCCTATCTTCTAGAAAATCAATCATCTCTAAGTGCTATGATGAATGCAAAGAAGTAATACATTGTTCTTGCCTATGGGAGCTTAGACTCTAATTGAGGATACAAAACACATAGCTGGGAGAAAAAGGATTAACATTATAAGGCAAAATATAATATGTGCTAAGTGAACGCCCATAAAATAACTGTCTTCAAATAGATTTTGGCAATAAAAATTGAGAGAGTGTGAGAATGATTGAGAATGCCCAGGGTATGGGATAGAGACTTGCATTGGGCCTCATGTCTATTGACTGAAGTGGATGAGCTTAGCTTCTTTTAAAATAAATCATGAGGGTTTATTGTGTATGTCTGAGTATGAGATGATTCTCATTTTCCCAATGATAAGATAATAAAAATATTTTAAATTTTATTTATTTATTTATGGCTGCTTTGGGTCTTCGTTGCTGCACGTGGGCTTTCTCCAGTTGCAGCAAGCAGGGGCTACTTTTCATCGTGTTGTGTGGGCTTCTCATTGCGGTGGCTTCTCTTGCTGCGGAGCATGGGCTCCAGGTGCATGGGCTTCAGTAGTTGCAGCAGGCGGGCTCAGTAGTTGTGGCTCATGGGCTTAGTTGCTCTGCGGTATGTGGGATTTTCGGGACCAGGGCTTGAACCTGTGTCCCCTGCATTGGCAGGCAGATTCTTAACCACTGTGCCACCAGGGAAGTCCCAATAAAAATATTTTGGTTAGCCTGAATATATAAACTTTTTAAAGCTTGTATATGAAATAGTCATTAAGTTTAACTTGTTAAGTTATACATACATATTTTAAGTTAGATAATATAAACTATTACTTTAGAAATATTGCTTTTTAAAAATACTCATTTAGTGAAACGTTATTCAAACCTTTCACATGCATTTTAAATGTTCGTGTCTTCCTCATTACTGGAAATAGTCTCTCAGTTTTCCAGAGCATGTGATCTTAATTTTTGCTTAAGTGATTTGAGATAGAGTGCTTAGAAAATCTGGATATGGTACTTTTTCTGGGAATTTTAATCTCAAGCCACAAGAACTCATTTGCTATTCATGATCTTTACAATGAAACCCTTTCAAGTAATCTTTAATGGGCTTATTTATAATGACATCTAAAGTTTTAATTGTGAGCTAATACCTGCCCCCCCTGCTAAATAAATATGAAATCTGTTGAATTTCTGCCATTCTTTTTAACTGACTCCATTTGGTAACCTGTTTTCAGTGTCCAAAACTAGTATTGTCTGAAGTTGTTTTAGGTTCTGTGTCGTTTCTAAACAGTTTTTTGTTCTTCAAAAATAAAATACTGTAAAGACTCAATTATAGGGCAGTTTTCTCTTTTCTTTGGGATAGTTTTGGGAAAAGAATTTTGCCCTATATTCAGTGTCATCATCTAAAATTTATCAAAGTATTACAAGTGAGCTAGTGAGTAAGGTGAAGGAAGTGGTTGAAGTGGAATGGAGAGTCTAGTACAATGCTGTTCAATACAGATGCTACTAACCCCATGTAGGTATTTAAGTTTAAAAGAATAATTTAATAATTATGTTAATTATTAAATTATAATTCAATCCTTGGTCACACTGGCCATGCTTCAAGTGATCAGTAGCTCTGTAGGGCTAGATCATGGCTACAATATCATACAGTGCTGATGATACAGAATATTTCCATCACTGCAGAAAGTTCTGTTGGGTAGCACTAGTCTAGAAGATGTTTTATAGCCTCAGGAATTCAGAGATTTCTAGGAATAATCATATTGGTGGTAGTAGTCAGCCCCCTCCCGCCCCCCCCACCTCACCCTCCAACTCAGCTGTCACCTTCCCTTCCTCCACATAGACACAGATCAGATGTGGGTTGATTTCTCAGTTCCTAAAATAGACTTAGTGACCCAAGGAACTATAGTAAATATTAGTATTGCTAGTGTATTATAGAGATTTGTATTGTGTTGATCTGATACTCAAAGTACACCCTTTCCTCTATGTTGTTGTCAAGAAATAGACCCCAACTTGCTTTATGATGAAAAGAGCAGGACTTTTTGGACTCAGAGAGGCCTGAGTTTGAATGCTACTGTGTGTGATTTTGGATCAATCTCTTAATTTTACAGAATGTCATTTTCCTCATCTGTTAACATGCTTGCTTCATAGAGTGAGGATTAAATGAGATAGGTAATGATGTGTAATTACCTTACATAATGCCTTGCACATGTCAGATGCTCCCTTTCCTCTTCATTCCTCTTAATGTCCCAAAAGACATCTAATAATGCAGATTTATTCACTTAACACTTTCACTCAGAAATTCACCAGAAAATATTTATTGAGCATTTACTATATACAAAGTTCTCTTCTCAGTGCTAGGAAAATAACAGTTAACCAAAACAGATAAGACTCCCTGCCATGACGGAGCTTATATTTTCATAATGGGTGACAGACAGTAAATAATATAAGTAAGTAACATTATATAATGTATCAGAAAATGATAATGCTAAGGAAAAAAAATAAAACAGGGAAGAAGGATATGAAGTATGTTGGGTGGTGGTCTGCAGTTTTTTAGAAAAGGTGGACAGGTGACAGATAAAGACTTGGAGGAAGGGAATTAGCAAGTGAGCCATGTATCTGGGGGCAAGAACGTTTCAGGCAGGGGAAATAGTGACCACAAAAATCCTTACGTGAGAAATCAGGCCTGACATTTTTCCAGGAACATCAGGGAGACAAGTATGGCTCAGGAAAGGAGGAGGAGGAGAAATTAGAAAGATTAGGGGAGTGAGGGAGGGAATAAGGAATCTTAAGGATGTTGTCTTTTTATACTAGAGAAAATATCAGTGGAAGATTTTGAGTAGAGCATTGACATGATCTAATAACTTCACTATTAAATAAGAATACACTGAAGGTGAGCAAGGGCAAAGCCAGGAAATCAACTAGGAGGCTGTTACAATAATGGAGGAGAGAGAAGATGGAGACTTGGACCAGAGTGATAGCAGTGAAATGTGATCAGAATCTGAATGTGTTTTAACATTTCAGCAATCAGAATTTGTTAGTGAGTGGGGAAAGAGGGAATAGTGAGAGAAAGAGACAGTCAAGGATAACTCTGAGGTTTTTGGTTGGACCAACTGGAAGAATGGAGTTGCCATTTATTAAGCGAGTGACACTTTTTATACTCTTCTTAGTGCTGTATTCTTATTTCTCCTCCTGGTTTCCCAAGGTTTGGGCTGTCTTGCCCGTTTGTTATCTGCAATATCTAGCACAATTCTTTGCACAGAGTAACTGCAATATACTTAAATGAATTAAATTGATTTTTAGATGAACATCAGTCTCAAAATAGAGGTAACTGTATTCAGGACTGCTGGTAACCAGGAAGAGTGTTTTCCTTATGTTGCTGCTTATAATATAAAGCATATCTGGTTTGTTGGCTTTGCTCAACCAACTAAAAGTCTTCCCTTGAATGCTGCAGGATGTCTACCTCCATAAAGCCTTCAAACGGCTAACCTTCAGACATTTCTGTTTCTTTTGTGTTTTAGCTTGCCAGTTGAATTTAGAAAAGGCAGATTAGTGGATTTCTCCCTTCCTCTTCCCACAGCTATTGGATAGAGCAGAAGACAGTTATAATAGGTGGAAGAGAGAGAGGTTGTGTAGGCCTTTATGTGATGCTGACCAGAGTCTTAAGTACCATCCTAAGGAAGTACTTGCCTAAGGAAGAGTAAAGAATCCAGGGAAAGAAAGTAAGTGACTGTACCAGAAACTACCTTTCTTGCATTTTGGTTTTAGTAAATGAGATCTCTTGGTTGTCAGTTCGTTTTGATCTTAGCTATGTGGTTCTCCCAGTTTGCTGTTTGTTTTTTCATCTGTAGATATTTATTTGACAAGGGTGAGGCTCTCAGTTACCATTAGTTGTCTTAGGATCTATCTCGTATTCCTTTGTCTTTAATTTGGTTTGCACCAGTCTTGATTCTGCATGTTGGGCTATTTTGATAGTGATATCTGCTTGGAAAGATTCAGTGAACTTTTTTTGCACTAGACTAAAAACAAATTGTGGAATGGTTATATTTCTTAAATTGTTTTGCTTTCTGTTTTCTTCCCCTGAAAAAAAAATCAAATTAGCACTTATTAAAACCAAATATTTGCTATTAGGACCTGTTACAGGATTACCAATTGGAATTCTTTTCTATTGTAAAAGTAAACAGCAAGATTAATAAAAAGAAATTTGAGTTTAGGGTTAGTTGTAGGGGATATTAAAGTACTCGCTTCTACTTTAGTCTGATCATCTTACCTCTAACTGTTAGAGTATGTTGATGATGGTAGACCATTATTTAAATAGTGAAGAGAGAGAGGAAACATCTCCAGAAATAAGTTGTGTACAATTGGTAAGTGTTATGAGTGGAAAATTTTCTATTTTTAAGTAGTGTCCTTTCCTTGCCTTCAAAATTTTGTGATTAAAAACTATTTGTGATTTCAAACAAGGGTAGATCTCAGTATGACAACAGTTACAATAAAAGCAGCTCACCTTTATTGGGTATGTTACTATGTATCGAACACCATTTAAGCATTTTATATATGTTAACAAGTTTCATAAAAACCCAATGTGCAAGTACTGTTATCACCCTGCATTTTACTGATGAGAGAACTGAGACAGAGAGATGTTAAGTGACTTTCTAAAGATTATGCAACTAGTAAATGATGGGGCTGGAATATACGGCTTTCTGGCTCAGGAGCCCTCACTTAGCATATTTAACAACATGTGAGTGAGTTTATGAAGAACCTATGCCTTTAGACATTAAGTAACTTCCAACATAATAAAGGATTCAGGGGGAAATAATAGATTCTATATGTAATGGCAGACTAACAGACTTTATATGGGTCTCTAAAATGTGTGCTATAAACTCTCTATAGTTGTTCTCAAACTTCGTTGTACATCAGAATCACTTGAGGAGTTTGTGTGTTGTGGGGGAAGATTTCTGGGCCTCATTTCAGACCATCTGAATTTGGATCATTGGGAGCAGGACTTTATATATCTGGATTTCTAGCCCAGCGTGAGGCAGATATTTATGCACCACTAATGTACAGCACATAACAAAACTGATTAAAACAAAAACACCATGTAATGGGGATGGATAATTATGGTGGCTAACATTTGCAGAGTATTTTTCTTGTATTATCTCATTTAATCCTTATAACAGCCATATGAAATAAGTTGGTATTATTACCTCCACTTTATAGATGGGAAACTAAATCTTAGAGTAGTCAAGTTAACATGATGAAAGGCACACAGGTAATAAATATATAATAGAACCAGGATTTGAAAACAGACTTAAACTACAGAACATAGAAATTCCCTTAATTGACCTAGTTAAATTATAGTAGATCATAGGTCATAGAGAACTAAATACTGAATATGAACTGTTGCTGTAGTTTTTTTCTTTGCTTAAAAACAAAGATATAAAATTAATATATAGGGACTTCCCTGGTGGTCTAGTGGTTAGGACTTCATGCTTCCAATGCAGGGGGCCCAGTTTCGATCCCTGGTCTGGGAACTAAGATCCCACATGCCACACGGCCAAAAAATAAATAACTAAATAAAATAAAATAAAATGAATATATAAAAATTAGCATTTGCATGCCATCTGCCTTTTATCCATTTTCTATTAATGGCAATAAATTATCATACCTGGTGGATTCTCTAAGGCCAACATTTCAGTATTAACAACTTGGTTGATGCATATATGTAACTGTAACTGAGGTTTGTATTGAAGCTCAGGTGCCCATATATATCTCCTTCTACTTCTCTGATACTTCTGTTTAATATTTTCTCTGATTTTTCCTACATGCTACGTAAATGTTGGCATTCCAAAGGTTCCATGAGTGAAGGCTTTTCTTTGTTCACGCTACCTCTCATTTTGGGTAAACTCAATCCACACCTAAGACTTTTGCAAATACTTTTTAAACACTATTGAGATATAAGACACATAATATATACCATCTTAACCACTTTTAAGTATGCAGTTCAATAGCGTTAAATATATACACATTGTTGAGAAACAGATCTCTAGAACTTTTTCATTGTGCAAAACTGAAACTCTGTACCCATTAAACTATAAGCGCCCCTCTGCCCCCCAGCTCTTGGTAGCCACCATTCTATGTACTTTCAGTTTCCATGAATTTGATTACTCTAGGTACCTTATATAAGTGGAATCATACAGTATTTGTTATTTTTTGGCTGGCTTATTTCACTTAGCACAGTGTTCTCACAATTTATCCATACAGTAGCCCGTGACAGTATTTCCTTCCTTTTTAAGGCTGCATAATATTCCATTGTTTGTATGTACCACTTTTTTTTTAATCCATTACCATCGCTGGACATTTGGGTTGCTTCTGCCTCTTAGTTATTGTGAATAATGTTGCTGTGAACATGAGTATACAAATATCTTTTTTGAGACCCTGATTTCAATTATTTTAGATATATAACTAGAAGTGAGATTGCTCGATCATTTGGTAGTTCTGTTTTTCCCCAAATATGTTTAAAGTGAATGACTCATGACTCCAAACTCTGTATCTCGAACTCACACATTTTAAGATTCTTAACAATCTATTGGACATCTCTGTGTGAATGTCCCATGTGTACTTTAAAATCAACATGCCTAAAACTGTAAGGCTCAAACCTCCCTATCCTTCTCAGCCTGTTCCTTTGCTCATGTTCTATGGCATTTTCATTTATTCACTTGTGTATTCAGTGTATATTAACTCACACCACCTAGGTACTAGGCCCTTTTGTTTATGATGAGGGCACATCAGTGAACAAAATAAAGTTATTTGGAACTTATATTCTGGTCAGGGAAGACAGATAACAAACAAGGAAACAGTAGGGTTAAGGAAAGCCTTTCTGAGATGACCGTTGAGTAGAAACCTGACTGAAGTGAGAGAATGAGGTATGTGGATATCTAAAGGAATAGCATTCCAGACAAAGGGAAGAATAAGTTAAGGAGTTTAATGTGGGAGCATGCTTGGCTTGCGCAGGAAATTGTAAGGAAACCAGAACAACTCAGCGGGGTTAGTAGAAGATGATGTCAGAGTGAGAGAGAGAGAGAGAGAGAGAGAGAGAGAGAGAGAGAGAGAGAGAGAGGGAGACAGAGAGAGAGAGAGAGAGCTGGAGCCAGAATATGTAGTCTTATAAGGTCAGAATAAGGACTTTGACTTGGATTCTGATGATATGGGAAGGCATAAGAGTATTTTGAGTAGGAAAAGGGTTTTATTTGGCTTGACATTTATAAGCATCATGTGGCTGCTATGTGAATAGGCAGCAAGTGTGTGGGGCAAGGATGTTTGGAGACTACTGGAATACTACTCCAGAGGAAAGATGATGATTTAGACCAGGGTGGAAGCAGAGAAGGTTGGTGAGATTCTACATTTTGGACATAGAATAAAGAATTCCTCATAGATTGGATGTGGAGTATGTGAGAAAGAAAAGAATTGAGGATGACTACATGATTTTTGACTTGAGCAATGGAATCATTAGAATTGCATACCATTTTTAATGATTGAGAGGACTGGGGCAGGAGCAGTCACCCAAGTCAGAAGCCTGCACATCATTTCCAGCAGTATTTCCCTTTTCAATTCACACCTCGCAGTGCTACCCAAATGATTTTCCTAAAAGGCAAATTTGAGTTGCAGCAGTTGCCTCCCCTTTATCTTCAGATTAAGTAAAACTTTTAATGCCTTTATCCTGCCTCTCATAATCTAACTCTTACTTAATTTTCCAGCCGGCCTCTCACTGCTTCCTGATGCAAACCATTGCTGAAGCCACACAGGACTACTTTTAGCTTCCTGGGTAGACTAAGTAGATTCATACAGTGCAGTTAAAAACAAAATCTCTTCTGAATGCTCTCAGTCAAATTTCTTTTCCGTAGAAGAGCCTTGTTTTTTTTTGTTTTTTTTTTTTTTTGCGGTACGTGGGCCTCTCACTGCTGTGGCCTCTCCTATTGCGGAGCACAGGCTCTGGACGCGCAGGCTCAGCAGCCATGGCTCACGGGCCCAGCCGCTCCACAGCATGTGGGATCTTCCCGGACCGGGGCACGAACCCGTGTCCCCTGCATCGGCAGGCGGACCCTCAACCACTGCGCCACCAGGGAAGCCCCCGAACCTTGTTTTAATACTTGATTCAAATCCATTCTTCCCAGCTTTTCTCCGAACATTCACATTACTTCCACTTTTTTGCCTTTAGAGTATCTTATATATTTCTCTATTGAAGTCCATAATAAATGGAGGAAAGAGTCATCAGCTTTGGAGTCACACAGTGGAGTACTTGAGAAAAATTTAGAGAAGAGTATCATAGTGATTAATGTATTTGGAAAATAGGAATTTGAAGGTACATTTAGAAGAATTTAAATATAGTAGATTGTTAGAAATGGTCTGTTACAGATATGAAAAATTAAATAATTATTTATGAAACATGATTTTCCTTTCTGCCCAGAAAGAAAGAGGGGGAAATGGTATTAAGCATCTTTTGGGGGCCTCATTGGCTTCCAGCCATAATCTCATGGTCTTTCTTTAGTGTGGACACTTAAATCTATTGTTTCTTTGCCCCGTCATATCTGTAGCTGGGGAAATTTTCATCCCAAAATAGATCTCTTTCTCATAGCTCACTTCATTAACATCATGTTAATGAGGTTTGTGAAATAATAGAGATTTATATTGGTCTGTCCTGGTTCCTGGCACAGAGCTTCTAAAACCCTTGTAATTTCCTAAGTGATAAGAGTAGCATTTTTTTGTTTTAATATTTGGTCTTTGACCCTGGTTCCTGACAAAGAGCTCCCAGATCCCTTGGAACTTCCTGGGTGATAGGTGTGTCTTTTGTTTTAATGAGGAGACTCTTGGGCTTGTGAATAACTTCAGGAAAGGGGCCAGTCAGAAAAGGGCCACCAGAAAGACCAAGCCATGATTAGAAGCTTGGAAATTTCAGTTCCACCTCCTATCCTCTAGGAAGGGGAGGGGGCTGGAGATTGAGTTAATGATCGATCATGCCTACATGTTGAAGCATTTGTAAAAATACCAGTAGTACAGGTTGGGGGAGCTTCTGGGCTGGTGAACACATAGGAGGGTGGCATGCCTGGAGAGAGCATGAAGCTCCGTGCCCCTTCCCACATACCTCGCCCTATTCATCTCTTCCATCTGGCTGCTCTTGAGTTATATCCTTTTATAATAAGCTGGTAATCTAGTAAGTAAAATGTTTTCCTGAGTTCTGTGAGCCAGTCTAGCAAATTAATCGAATTGAGGAGCGGGTTGTGGAAATCTCCGATTTATAGCTGATTGGTCAGAAGCACAGGTGACAGCCTGAACTTGCAATTAGCATCTGAAGTAGGAACTGTCTTGTGGGACTGAGCCCTTAACATGTGGGATCTGATTCTGTCTCTAGGAAGATAGTGTCAGAATTGAGTTAAGTTACAAGGACACCTACCTGCTGTTACAGAATTGCTTGATGTGTGGAAAACCCACACATATGGTGTCAGAAATGAAGTAGAGTTGTAGTAGACTGTGGAGCGTTCTTTCCCCATACAAGGTCAAAGGTGAAAATTCCACAATTCACAGCTGTAAGATGATGGTCTCTTTCAGAATTTCTCATTGACCCAATTTATGGCAAAAACATGAGAGGAGGATGATTCTGTCTTATTCACAACTGTTTTTTCCTCAGTACTTAGAATAGTTCCAGGTTAGTAATTAAATATTTGTTGAATGGGTTATAATGGTAGAATGAATGAATGAATGCAGTATTCGAATGCATGAATAAGATGAATGATTGCTGTGTCAGTACAACACAATGAAAAGTCATTGAGAAAAGGGTGGTGTGAGTCAGTTAAATTTTCTTGGAGAAAATGATTCAAGTCTGGGTCTTGAGCTCCACTAGTCCACAGTAGGCATTCCTTCCTTTGTGATCCCATACTGTTTCTCATGCTGGATTGAAATTGTTTCTGTAACTGCTCAACCTGGGAGGAATGTGTCTTGTCATCCTTGTATTCCTCCAGTGTCTAAAACACTGCCTTGATTATGGAGAAGAGAAAGCCTGGGTTTTGTTGGAAGAATTCACTTGATGGCAAGATCAGAGTTGTAAATGCTAAAATACTAGTACTTTGTGGGTTTGACACCTATTATTTAGATATTTTGAAAATACTTGAAATCTGACATACCATAGAGTAATGATTTCAAATTAAACAAAAGTGCACTAATTTAGAAAGCATTTTTCTATACTATAATATTTTCAAGAGATAGAAACAATGCTAATATTATAATCATAATTATTCTGGTTCACAGGCTTTCTAAACATGTGGAACATGCGGAGTTGCCTATACTATTCTATCTGGTAATAATATATATATATATAAAAATATATATGATTATATATAATGAAAATGTATTTGTCATTTCTATTTTCATAAATTTTAAAATTTAACAGGTTTTCTTTTTCTACTTGTATATAAATTCTTATATTTGAAATGTATTAAGTGTTTAGTTTCACTGATTTGCAATCAGTAATTAATTTAGAGATTGACCAGCTGAGGAGACTGCTATAAGAATTAAGCTAATGATAATGCTATGACATAATTGTTGAAGACTGGAAAAATGGTGGTCTGTTAGTAACTTAACATGTATTGTATTGAGTTTGTCATGTAACCTCATCTAATCTCGGTTTATCAGTCTTTGAATACAAAGTAGAATTTGGGAGGGAGGATAGGAAGCAGGGTTTATTGGAATGTTGCTGAGAAGCTCACACATTTGAAAGAAAGCTTGAACAACCAAACCAAGTCTTAGGAAAACCAGTAAACCGAGTTGCTCTGTCAGAAACTTATCACTGAGCACCGTTGTCAGGACACATCTTCAACTAGCTAGTCACTTGTTCAAGAGCCACATTCCCAGGGGAGCCTGATTGGTCTAGATTGAGTCACCATGATTAATATATTTTCAGTATCACATGGGATGAGGCAGGAGTAGTAGTTCTCCAAAAGAAACACATGATCTGTATCAAAAGGAAAGAGGGAAGTGATGATGGGCTGGTACAAACCACAGATGGGGCACAATAATAGCTAATGGGACAATATATGCATCTGAGATTGCATTTTTCTAGTGTTTCATGAAACTGAATTAAACCGGAGTTTTAATGTAATTTTGTTAAATCAACTTTGTCAATGACTAATTTATATACGTATACAGATTTTAATTGTATACAACTCTATGAGTTTTGATAAGTGTACACATTGTGTATGTATACATTGTGTATCCAGTCCCCCTCCCTTCAAGATTTCCATCATATTAGAAAATTTGTTCTCTTTTCCTGTCAGTAACCCTCAACGCTGCTGCAGGCAATCATTGATCTGATTTATATTGCCACATTTTGGTAGTTTTGTCTGTTCTAAAACTTCATATAAATGGAATCATATACTATGCAATCTTTTGTGTCTGGCATTGTTTACTCAACATAATATTTGAGGTTCATCCATATTGTTGCCTGTATCAGAAGTTCACTTTTATTATTGAGTAACAGTCCTTTGTGTGAATATGCCACAGTCTTGTTTATTCATTGGTTGATGGATATTTTGGTTGTATCTAGTGTTTTGGTATTATGAATAAAGTGGCTATGAATATTTGTATACTAGTCTTTGGTGGACATACGTTTTTATTTCTCTTGGGTAAATTCCTCAGAGTGGAATTGTGGTACTATATGTTAAGTGTTTGTTTAACTTTATATAAAACTGTCAAACTGTTTCCAAAGTAGTTGTGCCATTTTACATTCCCATCAGCAATGTGTGAGAGTTCTAGTCCTCCAAATCCTCACCATCATTTGGTGGTGCTAGTCTTTTTAATTTCAGCCATTTTAGTGTGTGTGAAGCAGATTTCTTTGTGGTTCTCTTTTTAAAAATTAACTGTATTGATAATAAAATGAACCCATTTTAAGTGTACAATTTGATGAGTTTCGACAGATGTAAGTACCTACATTACTACCACCACCACAGTCATTATCCCTAGATTTCCCTATTGTCCCTTCCATATCATTCCCCACTAATCCTAAGGAATCCTCTATCTGCCTTCTTTAACTAGAGATTAAAATGGTCTTTCCTAGAGTTTCACATACCCGAAATCATATAGAATTTTCTCGTGTCTGACTTCATTCATTTAGCATAATGTTTTTGAGATGTACCCATGTAGTTGAATGTATCTGTAGTATGTTCCTTTTTATTGCTGAGTAGAGTTCCAGTGCACGCAGACACTGTGGTACACCCAAAACAACATTTACCTGTTGTTGGGCATTTGGGCTGCTTCTAGCTATTGGGTATTGTGATTAAAGCTGCCATGAATATTAGTATACGAGTCTTTGGGAAATATGTTTTTATTTCTTTTAGATAAATACTTAAAAGTAATATTGCTAGGTTATATGTTTACCTTTATATATAAAACAGTTTTGAAAGTGATTGTACAATATATGAAACTTCCTGTTGTTCAATGTTATTGCCAAAACTTGTATCATCCTATTTAATTTTAGCCATTTTAATAGGTATGTGGTGGTCTCTTATCATGGTTTTAATTTGCATTTCTATGATGACTATTTAATGTGAACAGCTTTTAATATGCTTATTGGCTATTCATATATCTTTTTTTGAGAAGTTTCTGTTCAAATCTTTTGCCCATTTTCTTACTGACTTGTTTGTCATCTTATTGAGTTATAAGAATTCTTTTTATATTCTGAATATAAATCCCTTCTTGGATATTTATACATAGCACATACTTTTCCCAGTCCGTGACTTACCTTTTCATTTTCTTAGAGGTGTCTTTCAAAGAGCAAATTTTGAAATTCATCATTTTTTTCTTTCATCTTTTGCCTACCCAGTGTTGTCAGGATTTCCCACTGTGTTTTCTTGGTGTCCTCATTTGTAAAATGAGGGGGTAATATGAGAGTTAAATGATCTAATATGAATAAATCACCTAGAGAATCATAGCACCTAGTAAAAACTATATAATGTTAGCTACCTTTATTGTTACTACAACTCCTTTACTCAGAAGTTATCATTGAAATTTTTGGATGCTGTCTGTACATCCCTGTCTCATCTCCCTCCCCTCTCAAGAAATCTCATTGGCATTTTCTTCAGGGGTCATTTGTTTAAAAATATAAAAAGACCAAAGCCAAGATTTTCTATATGCGTAGGGGATGATTTATATTAGATGCTGTAGTTTTCAAAATTTATTTATTTATTTATTTATTTATTTAGGATGCTGTAGTTTTATAATCTACCAGTTTGCCATTTCCCTTCCCCCAAAAGGTCTGAAGCCCACCATGAGTGTCATGGTTTTCTGCTTCTGTTAAGGCTGAAGATAAGAATATTTCTTACAGCCACCTCTGACCTTGACTTCCACTATACTTTAAACATACCTCACATGTCTTCCAGTGGACTCTGAGAAATGACGATTCAGAGGGTGTCGTCAAGTTTTGCTAAAGAGAACTTAGAGGCTGGGATTCTAATTGTGGTAAATTAACTGATTAAAAATGTCATGGACATAATTAGCATAAAAGCAATAATAGTTATACCAAAATGGATTTTCATACTACCATAAACTAGGTCAAGGGAAGATACTGTTTTTTAAATGTGTTGCAGTCTGCTGAAGATCCACAGTAGTGTGTTTGAGTCGGTCCCAGAAATAGAAATATTGTGTTTATTCTCTGGTTCTTTGGCCAGATATTTAATCATTCCCTATTATTATATTCCTGTTTATAGAATGAGAGATGTAATATCTTCCTAGCCAAAAAAGAAAAACAAGAAAACAAAAACAAATTAGCAATGGGATTATTTACATTTAGCAAATGATATGTGGTTCTTATGTGATCAGTATCATTTCTAGTCTATAATCTAGGTTTTTCTAAATCTAATCTCTTTTCTAAAGGTATCCCCTCTATCTGTGCTCTCCTGAGCCCTAGATCAGGTACCAGGCATACCCAAAGTCTAGCATGGTGCCTGGCAATGAATAGGCCTTTGGTAAGTTTGTTGAACCAAACTTTTAATTTTACCCTTTATTTCTTGAGTCTTTATTGTTTCCCTTTCCATGAATTCTCTTTGAACTCAAGAAATCACTATTCTTTAAAAAAAAGGCAAACAAAAACTTATCGTAGCCATTCTTCTTGCAGGTCCTATCTTTATACTTTTCATATTGTTTCAAGAATCAGTTTTACTTACTTTCTTATTTCCCTTGTATTTCTTAGCCTTTTATGATATAGTTTTTGCTAAAACCGTTTTCAAATATGTCTAACAGTCTCTTCTTAGGCCTCATTATATTAGACTATTTTCACATTTTTTATTTTGTCTAATCCCTCCTTATAGTACTTTCACTGCCTCTCTGTGACATATTCCTGGTCCTTCCCCTCCTATCTAACCCTTCCATTTTTGTTGTTTTGTTTTGTTTTTAGCTTTCTCTTCTCTTTTTTTTACATATATGAATTCCCCAAGATTCTTTGTCTCACTTTTCTTCACCAGAGAGTAAAGGAGGGAGAGAATTAAAGTATTCCTAGGGCTTCAAATAAGCAGGTGTTTTACTTAATCTAGCTCTGATTTTTAAAATTACTTTTTTGTCTCCTTTTGGATATTACCTGAACTTCTCATAGTAAAATTAATTGTTGAATGGATTTTTTTCCGTGCTAGAAGACATGCTATGTTATGTCCATTAGTATATTTGGTACATAGTTGGCACTTACAGTCATTCCTCGGTATCCATGAGGGATCTCTTCCAGGTGTCCCTGGGGATACCAAAATCCACAGATGCTCAAGCTCAAGTCTCCGAGTGGTTCTGCATCCTCGGATTTAGCTAACTGTGGATTGTGTAGTACTGTCGAATGTATTTATTGAAAACAACAACAACAAACCGAGTATTAGTGGACCTGTGTGCGGTTCAAACCTGTGTAGTTCAAGGGTCAAAAGGGTCAACTGCAGTACATATTTGTGAAGTCAACAAATGATATCCTACTATTACCTCAAAGTTAACATTGTTCAAAGTCGAATTCATCTGAAATTTTCCTTTGCTTCTACATCTACCTATTATTCAGTGTCCATATCAAATGCTGTCCCTTTTCTGAAACTTTCCTTAATCCTCACAGTCAAAAAGCACTCTCCCTATCCTATATTTCTTTAGCAAATCATACTTTTATTGTATCTTCATTCTGAATTACATTTTACTTATTTATGTACAGAGTTTATTATGTACATAAGGTTGAGGTCAGGGATTAACATTCTATCCAAAAGCAAATACATTATTTAAAATAATATAAGATCTTAGAAGAGGAAAAGGGTTGAAAGTGAAGGCGTGGGGACTTCCCTGGTGGTCCAGTGGGTAAGACTATGTGCTCCTAATGCAGGGGGCCCGGGTTCGAGCCCTGGTCGGGGAACTAGATCCCGCATGCATGCCGCAACTAAGAGTGCACGTGCTGCAACTAAGGAGTCCACAACTAAGCGTCTGCATGCCGCAACTAAGACATGGCACAGCCAAAATAAATAAATAAATAAATAAATAAATATTTAAAAAAGAAAGTGGAGGTGTGTCATGGTACCTTCTGAATAGTATTGCCCCCTTCCCCATCTTGCTACTTTTCATTTACCCTTCAGTCTTAGTTGAGACATTATTTCATCCAGGAAGCTTTCTGTGAGCCTTAAGCAAGTCTTCACTGTGCTGCTTTTCTTTGTACTCCTCTAGCATCATTCATTTAGCAAATGATTATTGAGTACCTTTTATGTGCTGGCATTGTGCCAGGCAGCGGGAATAAAGTGGTGAACAAAATTGTTATCATCTCTTCCATCATGGAGCCTACAGTCTAGTGAGAAAGACAGACATAAAACAAATAATCACCAAATAAGTAATTATCAATTGCTATGAAGAAAAAGTACAGGGTTCTTTGTGAGAGTAAACCTATTGGGGGGGGTGTTGATCAGAGAAGAATTTTTGGAAAAAGTATATCTAACAAAAACATCAATTATGATGATTGAGATTCAGCCAGACAAAGGATAGGGAAAAGGGCATTCCATGCAGATATAGTATCTTAAAAGGCCCTAAGAAATAAACAAAAAACTTGATGCCTTTAAGGAACAAAAAGGCAGGGCCATTTTGGCTGAAAATGTAGTATTTACTCATACAGATGAGAAAACTGAGGCTCAGGGAGGTTCAATGAGTATAGAATATATACTAAGGTCATCAAAGTAATAAATGGGAGAATCTAGATTCAAATTTTGGACTTTATAAATTCTTAGTGTTCTTTTCCATTATACCTTGGCATTCCCTAGTGAAAATTTGAACAAAATCTTTCCAAACTCTGGTGTTTTGTTTCTTTTCCAACATCATAGAATATTCTCTGACCATTTTCTATTTTTTAACAAAGAAGATATTTGTATGTGGAACCATTGCTGTCAACAGAAAAGGGATAATTGACCTGGCACCAGGCAGGGATGCTTCTATTGAATTTGTGGCTTTGAAAACTGATTTTAGCATTTCCTTGACTCTAAGGATTTATGAGCCTCCAGAGTTGTCAGGGTTCTATGGTATCCACTGTCTTTAATAATCTGTGGATTTCTTTGATTTTTGTCAGTGGAGTGTTAAAACTTTCAAAATTCATAGCAAGCGTCTTACACTCTACGTTGTTTCCATTCAACAGTATAACTTTGTAAACTTGACCTACCTCTGGCATATATTTAAGCTAATGTTTCACAAAATACACAAACTCCTTTTTGCAGTTGATCTCCACGCAGCTGATAAAACATCCAAGTGTTAGCTTCCCCCCTCCTCCCATTTTGATGTGGATGTGGATGGGAAGGGGGAGGGAAGAAGTTGTTATGATGCAAAGGCAAAGTTGGAAGAGTCATTTTTTTCCTCCAGAGAATCTTCTCTATTACCCTGTAATGACGTACCCACAATCCAGGATGTAACAGCCTGTTTGCTTAGTAGCCTTCAAAAATGTCCAAATCATGGCAAATGTGTTTACCTATGTTCTAGGTAATTGGTGACTTGTTAGCTTAGAGACCAATTTCAGGAATGTTTTATGTAAGGAGACTCCCCCAGGGATGCTCCTGCTCCTTTTGTAACCTGATGTAATTGTCCTGTGTTTATCAAAGACCTTTTGATACATTTTTTCCTTCTAAGTATTCTTTTCTTTAAGAATAATGATTTTAACACAACACAATGAATTTAATTCCTGAGCTAATTTAAAAATTCTTATTGGCATTTTTCATTTGTGATTTTATATCTTGCTCCTCTCAATCTGAGGAAGGAAATAATGTTAAAAGATTACTTTAAGGTACTGATTTTACTTGTTTTAACACCCTTAAACATTGGTTTTGTGGGTGTTTTGCTTGAATGAGGACTGTGGAATTAAGCTTTTTATGACTCAAGGTTTGGGGATATTAGATGCCAAATGTATGTTTTTTAAATTATCTAAAACACAGTTTTATTATAGAGAGGGAGAAAAACATTTAATGGAGAATATTTTTTATCACTAAGGAGACACTTATTATTTTGTTTAAATTTTCAGAGTATACTTATTTTCCTTTACAGTGTTTTCCACCCCACTCCACTCCACCCCTGAGCATTTTTCTGTTTCTTTAAATGTCTTCTCTGTTTTTTGTTTGCAGGCAGCTATCAATGGTGTAATACCCCAGGAAAATGGCATTCTGAGAAGGTATGTTGTAAGGTACTTAGTAGTAAAATGAGAATTTAGCAAAGCAAAAAAGACAGTTGTTAATTTTTTTGGTTTCACTTTTTGATAGAGCACTTTGTGATGATATTTGATGTATAAGTTCATTAATACAGTTATTCTTCTTTCAGACATTTTTATTACTCATATTAATTTCCTAAAGTCTCCAGTGTCTAACTGTATAATGTTATTTCAGATTGGGTGATACCACTTTTAAATGTGATTTTATTTTATTTTTAAGGAAACTTTTCAAGGTCATCTTCTAATCCATAAGATGGAAGGAACTGAATCCTTTAAACTGTTAGTAGTGAGAAAATGAGACATGCCTCAGTAACTCCAGAGCATGGTTATCATCTAACTATACAGGCTTTATCTCCAACCTTACTAAAAAATTCTTTTTTTTTCTCCCTTTTGTTTCTAAATTAAATTTATGTTAATTTGCAACAATTTGAGTAAGTCCTTAATAATGAAACTTCCCAGAGCACTGAGCTGTTTTACCTGAAGTATACAGTGTTAACATGTGGAATAGTCTTCCTGGTTTTGTGTCATTGCCAGAAGGTAAAATTGGAAGATGATGCCAAGAGAACTATAGTAGTTACAAAATAATTCCTTAAATTAAAAATAAATTCATAACTTTTCTTAAAATTGGAGACTGGTTCTGGATTAAAAGAGCACATTATAAAGTCATAGGAGGTAAAAACCATTCTCCCTTACAAGTGTGGTTTAATTACTTGATATGCGCCCCCCTGCCGTCCCCCCCTCCCCCCCCGCAGTTCAAACTTTGGCTTGAATTTTGGTGGCTGGGATTTCTAAGTCCCTGAAGCATGATCTGCTAAGTGCAGATGAGGCAAACAGAAACAGCAAACTACGAATGAGGTTGTTTTGGAAAGGACGAAAAGTGCTGTTGCAAAAACATCAAAAAATTTACCATGAACTGCAAAATGTGCTGTACTGTGTAGGAAACTGTGTATATTTAGAAAGGAAGAAAAATTCTGTTTGGTACCTATACCACCCTTAGTGATTAATGGTTTTTAGGTGAAAGCAATGATAAACAGGCCTATTCTCCACTTTTTCTTTTTTGAAAACTGCCAGAATTTCATCCAGAGTAAATGTGGCTGATTTCCAGAGTCTGTACCAAATAATTTTTCTGCGTTGGTTTGTTCGGGTTTCTTTTTTTTTTTTTTTTTGGTTCAGAAGCATTCAATTCTATTGAAGCCCTTGTCTAGAAAGCAAACCAGATGATTACAGAAACTTCCTTCAAGATTATTTTTTTCCTTGGTTAAGAAGGTTTTAGACTGCTAAATATGGCTCCAGTTTTATTCTTGAGTAAATGTTATTCCACTTTTTGTGCCAAAATTTTTGCTTGCTAAACCCTTGTGGATTCAGCTGCTAGGTTCTGAGTACATAATTGGATATATCTTACAATTAATAGTATTTGCTATGGGTGAACTGTAGAAATTCCCTCATCCCTGGAAACATCCCATCTCTCCTGTCACAGAAGATAACTTTCTGGTTAATACATTTTATAGCTAGAGATTCAGTACGGAATTGATTTCTAATAAGGTTACTATGATATTTGGGGTTTAACTTTCATCAGAGTGGGTTTTTGTTTGTTTTGTTTGCTTGTTAAAGGAATGACTCATATGTCCACAAAAGAAAGTAATAGTTTTCAACTATTTCCTTACTAACTTTGTTCTTTAGTTTTGAAATCACTGTGGATTTGACAGAACTGAAAATTACTCTTGTATGTCTACTGACCAGAGGAAAGGAAAGAGGGCTCTTTGTACTTTCTCATAGATTTAACACTGAAAGTGGAAGACACAATGCTAGGAATGGTATATGTAGGCAGTTTAAAAGGATCTTTGTTTTGTGTGTTTGATATTTGTAGTAAGTTGATTATAGTATGTGAAAACAACTAACTCTTAATTTGTCAGTTTATACCTTAGCAGAGAGAAGAGCTACCGAAAAGAGTTGTTTTTTTTTAATATGAATTATTTTTGGAGGGAGAAGAACCTAATCTCTGCACTTTATAGCTTTTCTTGAAATCAGATGTTTATGTGAATTCAAAAGTGGGAATTTGTTTTTTTAACATGCCCATAAGTTCAAGGCAAAGAAACTAACTTTTTTAAATACTTAAGGCACTGTGCTAGGTATTTGATATAGTTTTCTTTATTAATGCCCATTAAAACCCTTAAGAAATAAATGCTCATATTTCATAGGTGAGGAAATTCAAGATTAGAGAATTTATAGATTCACTGAAGGCCACAAATATAGTAGTTGGTGAAGTCTGGATTTTCTCATTTTAAAAGCCATGCTCTTTCTTTTATGTCACTCTGTCCTCTTAAAGGTCAGTAACCCAGGCATGTCACAACTTTTAAGATTTTTTCCTTTGGGTAAAGAAGTTGAAATTTAATACACGTATATAACATCTTTCTTCCACAGCTTTGTTTTAACAGTTATTATTTGTAATAAGCAAGTAAAGGCATTTTACAGGTAGAGAGAACAAGGCATGAAGTGACTTGGCTCAGATGATACAGCATGATGTTGATGAGTCAGTAAGCAAGTCTTCCGTCTCATCTTCCAAGGCTTATTTCACTAGACAATACATTGCTAATATAGCATATTTATAAAGTGTAAAAATATGCAGTCATAATCTAAACCATTCATTTAGTCATAAACAAACATCAAGTATGTACATGTATATTTACTACATCTTCTTGTAATATTTTATTTATTCAGGATATTGTCCAGAGCCTTTTAAAAAATTATTTTTGGAGAAAGCTGTTGTTAGAAAGGAGCACTAATGAATTACTTGTATTAGTAGAGAGTAGATGCTATGTTTTATAAAAATTTTATGAATTAATAGTGTAATTTTACTCATTGACTAAGTGGGTGGTATTTGTCAACTCATTTATTTTGTGATCCAGACAGATATACTGTATATTTGTCTATTGTTTAATTCATTGAGGAAACCTAGCGAAGACAGGTTTGTTTTCAAATCTTGAGCATTATTATAATAGCTTTCAGAATATATAAGTGCTGAGGTTTTCTGATTTAGAAAATGTCCATTTTGGCCAGTTAGTCTTTATTTATTGTCTTTTCAGATACCCGTTTTAAAAATCTGATCTTTTTCTAGAGACAAATTTATCTTTAAGACACATGTTTTTTGCACCTAGAGGTTTTACCATGGGATGGACTTTTAAAAATTGAAATAAACAAGTGCAGGGTTTCTGTTTACTTTGCTTTTGTTCACTGTCTTCCAAGGATCTGTGTGGTTTGTAGAGGAAAGTTGAGCAAGGATAAAAACACTCCTTTAATTGAAGTTTAGATCTAAAATAGATTTCTCCATAGAGTTTGCCTTACCACCCAGTGTCTTTTTTTTTCTTTCTTTTAAATTATTAACTTAAAAAGAATAGTGAGAAGGTCAAATTATAGGATGGTAGTCTTCATAGATGAAAAATCTTAAAAAGTTTTTTTTGAGTTAACAGTTTTGGATGCCTTTGCACTCTTTGGATATCACTGAACGTTAGTCACAACTGACAAGATCATTCATTAACTGGTAATCTCTTTTCTCTCTCTCTTTTTTTTTTGATTGCTAGTAAAAAAACCTAATGTAAATTCATTATTTTTGTTGATCTCGAAATAGAGTAATTATAGCTAATAAGAAAAATTTCAAGAGATAGCTTTAAAAAAATCCTCTTTCTGGCTGAGAAACATACCAAAGAGTGTGCTCTGATTAGAAATATTAAACTATCTTCTAGAGTTAGGGTTTGGTAAAGGGAAAAAAAGCACCACACTAGCACCTCTTTCACAAAAGAGGGGATTTCATATAGGGAATGAGTTACACAGATATATAGTAGGTTGAAAGAGCAATAATGACTGCAGGAAACAACTGGACCATCAGGCCCACATGGGGGTGGGTTCTGCTGGTCGATGAGGAAGGGAGCCTAGGGCAGGAGGAGACTTAAAGCTGAGAAGGGTGGGCAGAGCCGGGACTGTATGGGGCAGATCCATGGTACCCACTCCAGGAAGCCTGCTCTAGGGCAGACCTGCCCAGAAGAGGCCTCTATTGACCATCAAAGGGCACAAGGTTACTCCTGGTACTGGAGGAAAAAAGGAAAGAGCTTGGGAGAGGTTGAAGTTAGCAGAACTTTGGAGCTCAGAGGAAGGGCCTTAGGAACTTGGCCCCAGACACATGAGAAAGAAGTCCTGCTCAGCTGATACTGGTATTTCTGACAGGATGCAGAGGCTTGTTTTGAAGTATTGAAAGAAAATAGAAGCTAACTTCAGTGGTTGATGCTGAAACAAAGTGGGTGTCATTGTTACGGTGTTGTTACTGCTAGGGTAACGTTGATAGGATCAGTGTGTAAACTGTAAGAATAGAATTTTGTCTGTGTCTGTGTGCATACACGTGTGCTGTTACTGTCCTTGTTTCTGTTACTGATCATAAAGCCATGGTTGATATTTACCAGTTTCTTCCACTATTTATTCTATATTCCCTCTGCCAGTGCCTCAGATAGTCAAGGTTCTCTACTTCATGGGACATCTCAAACATTCATTCTTGAAGAGTTAGAATCCTCAGTGGACTTATCCTTTTTAAAAAATTGGTTGTAGTTTCCCATTAACTCTTTTTTTTTTTTTTTTGCGGTACGCGGGCCTCTCACCGCTGTGGCCTCTCCCGTTGCGGAGCACGGGCTCCGGACGCTCAGGCTCAGCGACCATGGTTCACGGGCCCAGCCGCTCCGCGGCATGTGGGATCTTCCTGGACCGGGGCACGAACCCGTGTCCCCTGCATTGGCAGGCGGATTCTCAACCACTGCGCCACCAGGGAAGCCCTCCATTAACTCTTAATTTTGGACATACCCTAGAAAATAGTCCATTGCATAGCAACAACCTGGTTTTTTTTCCTTGGTAATCAAGACCAGCTAGTACCTCCTCCTTTGCTAGTTGATTCAGTAGCATGAGGAGTATAAAATGGCCAAGTGGCATTCTCAAATTCTAATACAGTGGAAGTACTGTGGAAACATTACATCCTGTGATTTCTGAACCATCAGAGCCCAAAGTTGCAGGAAGCAAAAATTTGGTAAGTTATTAGGCATAGTAAGGGGAACCTTTACCACGACTTAATTCCCATACTCATTTTTTTTCCTGGCAATATGAGATATATCACTGTGTTTTGGTCATTGATGTAAAGAATATACCACATCCTTTAAGGTGGAGTCCCAAGCTTTGAGGATATTCTCTCCCAACCTGTGGCATAACTATCTTCACCATTACACTATTCAGTCAAGCTAGCTTCTTCTGGGTAATGGTATACACCAGTGATACCAGTGCTGCACTTCTCTTACTGTGAAATGAGTTCCTTGGTTAGAACCAGTGTTGTGTGGGAAGCCATAGACCAATAAGGCATTCCCTAAATACATGAATGGTGGTGCTGGCAGAAGCATTGCTGTCAGGTGAGTCAATTTCATATTCAGAAAATTGTCTTTTTAGGTAAGAACAGATCACTGCCCCCTCCATTATAGAAATGATCCATTACCAGACCCCTGAGGAATGGGGCCGTATTGAGGGCTCCATATTGGTCTCTGTTGTTTGCAGTTTAGGCACTCAGTAGTTTCCTTAGCCAGATTCAGACTTGGTGAGGGTAAGTTGATGCTGTTGTGCCTATGCCTAACCTCTATCCCTATTGACATGGCCACATTGTACATTAATGCATTGAGTAGTCCTGGGGTAGTAAGGGAATAAGCTAACTGACATCAACAGAACAAGGTCATCTTATCCATATTGAGAGCCTTTTTTTTTTTTAAGTGGATAGCTTGTAGATAGCAGTTACCCCATGACATATATTCACATTTTGTGTTCATTCTAAACGATCCATTTCCAGTCCTCTTCCCCAGACTTCTGTGTCAGCCAGTTTTCTTTTTATTCTTTCCAAGTTCTGATCAGCTGGGCAACCCATTAACTATTGCCCGTGATTCAGTGTAGATTTGTATCTCAGGTTATTTCTCCTTCTAAATGAAGTGGTCACCCTGTGGTACAACCTTAAGTTCTCCCCACTGGGAGGCTTTTCTTCCACTACTGTCTTTCAGGGATATCTTTGATTGGGATTGTAATGTTTCAGCAGTCTGTTTTTGGTTGGTACCAGCATATTATACATAACCATTTTTTCCTTTCCCAGTCCAAATTTTTTTCTTTCTCAGTTAGCTTAGATATCTCTTCTGCACTGATGAAAAGTACAAGGTGCAGCAGGCAGCCGTGTACCATAATATGCTTCTGACCCCTGGACCCCAAAACTTCACCAAGGTGAAGGCCTCTGCATTTTCGTGGTGTGTATCTCCTAATCTCTAGCATGCATGTATCTTAGCAAAGCATCCAAGTACTTGCTGCTTTTGCTCTTCAGGACCAATCTACATTGTCATCACTATAGTGTTTTGTGGAATACCTGGGTTATGAAGATCTATCCAGGCTAGATGATTATGCCAAAGAGCAAGAGGGTTGTTATAATCTTCAGGAAAATATAGTGAAGGTATATTGTTTACCCTGCTGAGAGGAAGCAAAACGCTTGTCATGGTGCTTGCAAATTAAAATAGACGGAAAAAAAAGTCTGTGCAAGTTTAGTTGCTTCCTGTTGTCTCCTCCTACATAATAACCCTAATTCCATGAATTAGGAAGTCAATATGAGCTATCTATCGGGATCTGGGAAAAAACTACAGGGTAGGTTGAATAGATTGAATGAACACTGTATGATTGGATTTAGGCCAAAACCTCATTTACCACCATAACTTCCATTTTTGTATCCCCAGGAATTAGTATTAGAGTTAGCATCTAGTAATCCTCTAAAGATCTAGATATTTTCCTTTTTTCAGTACACAAACCCCTAGTAAATGGCTACAGGTCTCTTAGGGGAATTCTTAGAGGAAAATTTACAATACACATGTGGCTCTGTTGCATTGTCTTTGGGGGACCAAGGACTTTGTGTTTGGCAACTGGGAGTGACTGTGACCCTCCATTATAGTTATGGAAGTTAGGATCTAGGCTGCCAGATCTAGGTTTCTGTTGTTTATAGATCAAGTAATATTTTAGTCAACTGACTTTTCATTTTGTTTCTTAGAAGTACCATGTTCAATAAAGCACTACTAAAGGTCTCTGCAGGTTGAAATCTTCTGATTGCCACATTTTGTCCATGCTGTCCGTAACATCATTGCTCCCTCCTTTTTCTTGTTAAACTCTGCCATTTGACCTATGCACTCTGGGATCTCATCATGCCTATTAGGGAGTCCTTTTCAGTGATGTCATCTCCCCATGTTATTCCCAACCCACAGAAGACAGCCACTACAGAGTTTTTCAAGGATGTAGATTCCCTCACTAATGTATTTTTCAGTGCTTTAGTGCAGTGTTCTCTGGGACCTCATGGATTATGTAGTAGGAGGATGTGTATAATATATTCAGGTTGTACATGGTTAATCCACTTTAGCATTCATATTTTTCTAAGCATCTGGATTTCTTCTACATTTTGACAGGAAAGTTTGGGCATTTCCTCCTCATTAAATGTAGACTCCTTTGGGATTCAAGTTTCATTCAGTTGACAAGGAAACTATTAGAAGTACTTACAACTGCTTAAGCAAATATATTATATTTGGCCCTATTCAAACTCTTTTGGTCAAACTCACTTAAAATTCATTTCTACAACTGTTCCCTAGGTTTTTGCTGATATAATTTATCAAAATATTATAATTACTTTTGGATATAAGCTGTCTTGTCTCAGTTAAGACATTGTACTTATTTTCTTGGAACATGCCTACATCTGATTTTATAGGTAATAAGGAATGGTGGAGGTAGGTTTTGAGAATAGACATCCCCCTTCAAGGCAACTGTCTCAGGTAAGAGTATTCATAGTTTTTAAGCAAGAAGCTAATCTCGGTCATGGGAGGAGGAGCTGTTTCTGTTTACAGAAGAGGCTCAGAGACACTCCAGGGGTTCAGGATTCCGACATTCACCTGAATCCGCTCAGGTATCCCCATTTCACATCTTAGGTTCTCACTCCTTCCACAACAGTGCCTTAACTTTCACAAAAGTGACTTAGTATGTATGTTCAACTTTCACTGTAAATATGCAAGCTGCAAAATTAAATTTTGAGTCCAATTCTTAGGAAGACCATACCTGTGGTTATAAGAAATAAGAAGCTCTTTTTAAAGTGCCACTTCAGAAACTCTGTAACTTTCTTATCATGAATTGAACTGAAATTTAAAAACCCCAAGTGTGTCATTTTATTCTGTAAGCTCTCCTTTAGAGTCAGAAGCAGCCTGCTCATAGTCCTTGTCATTATTACCACCATAATAGTCAGGTCAGATAGTCATTTGGTTCCCTTTGGCACTTGTTTCAATAATGATAATTAATCATTATGCCAGTGCATGGCTTGGATCACTAGCATCCCATTTTCCATTGGCAAGGAGTTCAGCAGTGCATTGAAGGTCAAGGCCATAATCAAGCCAGTTCCTGAATCTTTTGTTTCCTGGGGCACCTCCATTATCAAGAAAATGAAACCACACTAGGGTATTTTTAACAGAGGGAATTTAATGTAGGATTGGTTACACAGGTGTGGAAGACTAAAAGAGCAAAAAAGTAAAACTGAAGTAACCTAGATACAATAACTGCTTCAGGAAGTTACTGCTTGAAGGTCTAGGGAACAAAGGGATTAACAGAACTTTGAAACTCAGAGGAGCTCTTTGAAGCTGAAGATCAGACCTCTGTGGAATGTATACTGTCCAGCCATTAGTGATATCTCAGAGGGAATGACAAGAAGCTGGTTATAAGAGTGCTGAAAAAAGCAGGAGACTGAAAGCTGTAGGGTGATGCTGATTGAAATGCATGCAAACAGGAAGAAGGAAGTCTTTCCTCCCCTCCTCCTAACTACTAATCTCTACCTAGTATCCTCTGTTTGACAGAGGTCTATCAGGAAACCATATGCCAAAGGAAAAATATAATTTTGCAGAATCCTAGCCCCTGCATTACAGAATAGACTATAGAAGGATGAATTTGGAGTTAAGAAAACAATGTCAGTGACCAAACTGCTAATTAGCTGTTTTTCTTAGGTTCTGAGAAGTTGTGACAACATTTAGATATGTGAAGTATTATTGCACACATTCTGTTCATAGATGCCTAGAAGCTCACTTTGGCTTCCAAACAGTGACATTCTTCCTGCTTTGGACATTTTCTCTGTTCTCATATTTTCCTTCCCACATTACTTTCCTTGACTCTGACAACTGGGAGAATGGATAGGTTTTTGTCTTTGGATCAGTGATTAGAGTGTCTGAACTCTGGTGAGATCTAAGCTAGTCACTTTCAAACTTTTTTGACAAGACCTACAATGAGAAATATTTGCATTCCAAAATACACATATTACAAATATGTCCCAGAATCAAAAGTCTTATGAAATAATACTTGGTCCTAACTATTTAGTGAAATATACTGATAATTTCTATCCTATTCTATCCTATCCTATTCTTTTCTATTCTTAATCTTATTCTGATTGTGTTCTTTAAAAGACTTACCACAACTCAATCAATTATGTAATCTATAATTTGATAAACACTGATCAAAGCAACAGTGTGAAGTAAATGTAAATATTCTCTCCTTCTTAATTGTATAAGCAATGCTTAACTTGGCAAGTTTTTGGTCATTTTTGTTGTTGTTCCTATTCGGGCCCCCAACACATTATTTTTCTTTAAATTCAGGGTGAGAAGAAAGATATTTTAGAACTGAGCTTGTAGTTCTGGTGGTGGAGAAAAATTATACAGTAATGATCTTTAATAGGAACATTTCTTATGTTTCCTCCCTCCCTACTTTTCCTACTGAGGGGGGAAAAACAGTGATAATATATATATGATAACTTAAATCAAAGAAAAAAAATCCAAATTCTTCATAATTATTTCTCTACTCATTAGTTTGTCAAATATTTGTATATCTTCTATGTATAAAATCTTGAACTCAGCAGATGATACAGCCATTAAAAACACAAATGTGAGCTTCATAATTATTGATAGTAGTGAGATGTTATAACTAGTCTGAGGTAGTAAAACATGCTCTGAGTTGAAAAATAATCTGAGATATGAAAGATAAATATAATTAGCTAGAAGAAAGATGGAATTTGGGGATGGGATGGGAAGGAAAGAATATTCTTAGAAGGAATAATTTTTATGTTACCTCATGAACTAGGAAGGATCAAGGTAAGACAAAAAACAAAAAGCTGTTCTGGCTATTAGCATAGAGAGATGGAGATAGCATAGCACAAGATGAAGATGGGAAGGTAGACAGGATTCAGATCATATAGGGCCTTGTATGCCACTTTGACCATTTATATGAAGAGCAAAGGGGAGTATAGAAGAAAATGATATGAAGACATTTGTCTTTAATTTCACTCTAGCGGTGGTATGGGATGAAATGCAGGGGGGTAAGGGTATGTATGGAGTTAGGCTATTGCATTAATCTGTGTAAGAGGTGACTGTGGCTTGGACTAGGGTGGCAGCTCCGGAGGGGAAAGGTAGATGACTTATCTAAAAGATATTTAGGAGGTAAAACTGAAAGGACTAGTTAGATGTGGGAGTTGAGAGAGAAAAAGAGGGCAAGGATAATGCCAGAGGTTTCTAGCTTGGGTAGCTAATATGTGGAATAAATGGGAAAATCAGGCTTGGGGAAACATTAATGGTTTAAACTTTGGCTGTACTGGGTTTGAGGTTTGGGATCTTACTAAGTACTAGGCATTGTGCTAAGCTTTTCATACACATTATTTGATCTAATCCTTACAAATATAATTAATTTTCCTATTTTACAAATGAGACAGCTATTAAGTGGACAGAGCCACAATTTCATTTTTATTCTTTAAGAAGGGAGAGATTCAACCATGTTTAAATGTTTCTGAGAAGAATCCAGAAGAGAAGGAGATGTTGAAGATAATGGAAGGGAAAGGGATAATCCATAATGTAAGGCTAATGAGTAGATGCGTAGATAGAACGATGTCTTCTCTATTTAGAGAAAGAGAGTGCATATGCAGGTTAGTTTGTGGATTTGATGTTAGAAGGGTAAGGGAATTTCTTCTTGATGGCATCTGTTTTCTCTGCAAAGGTAGGAAAAATATATTTTAAGACTGAGGAGTGAGAGGGAGAATGGAGGTTTAGGGATGGTTAAGTTTCAGAATAGTTTTTGTGGAAAGTAGAGTTAATGAATCAATTAATGATTCGGTAAGTAAATGCGAGTGGGTTAAGAAGATACTGTTAGTAATTCACAGAGTTTAAAATGATGTTTTATCAGCATCATAACAGCATAAGGCAAAAGTCTAATTAAAAGGGATATGTGTGATACTGCTAACAGACATAGAAAGGCAAGGATGGGAGGGAGAGTAATGTGGCTTTCAGTCATTGGGAGAGATTTTATGGAAGAATTAGAATTTACTTAGTCCATGATGCACAGGTAGGTAAATTTGATATGAAGAACAACACAAGCCAAGTACAGTTAAGTCCCCTCTATACAAATGAGTTCTGTTTCGAGAGTGCTTTCGTAAGTCCAGTTTGTTCGTAAGTTCAACAAAGTTAGCCTAGGTACCCAGCTAACACAATCAGCCATATAGTATTGTGCTGTAATAGGTTTATAATACTTTCGCATCTTTGAAAGTTCGCAACTTGAAGGTTTGTATGTATGGGACTTACAGTATGGAGTGGGTCCTTAGTGGTAATCTGTAGTTATTTGGTTGATGATAATTCTTCTTTTATGTCAATATTTCAGTGACTATGGGGGTGAGCCTATATCAGGACCTGCATTTGATCCAGCAAGTCACCCAGCTCCAGCTCCTGCTCCTGCTCCCTCTTCTTCTTCAGCATTTCGACCTGTAATGCCATCTAGGCAAATTGTAGAAAGGCAACCTCGGATGCTGGACTTCAGGGTTGAGTACAGAGACAGAAATGTTGATGTGGTACTTGAAGACAGCTGTACCGTTGGTAAGGTTTTTCCTACCATATAGCCTCCACAAATAATTCATTAGGTAAACATTCAGTTTATATTCTTTTGTTTTGAGTTGACTGCTGACAAGAAGGAAATAAAAACAAATTGATATTGTTTCATACAGATTATTGTGTTCTAATTTTAAATACTGTCTTCAGATTGAGGTAAGTTTGAGAGTAATTTTTTTTTTGTTCCACATATGCAGAATGATATATGAAGCTGTTTTAGGGCAGATACAAATCAAACATCTCAGAGCTTAAAAAAAATACCAGAATTATTAAGTATATTGATATCAGACTTTATAGCTGAAGCTCCTTCATTTTTAATACTATGATTAATGAGAAATCAGAAATAAGACATTTCCATCACTTCTTCTCCCTGCCAGCTAAATAAATGGTGTAGTACTGTTCTCTCAAAGGAGACTCATAGTTTATGCCTGCCATTTTCAGACAAACTTTACCAAAATTCTGTAGAGAAACTGTTGAATTCATGTTTGATTCAGATTATTTGATCCATGTTTGTTGCAGAACTAGAAATTGTATTAATTTCTATTTTAATACGGTTTTGCCTTATATCTAAATTTTAGATGTTTCTGAAATTTTGCCTTTGTTCCTTTTTGGGGAGATCCTTTCCTAATTTTATTTAATTTTATTAATTGAGGTACCAGTCTGTGGCCTGTTAGGAACTGAGATGCACAGCAGGAGGTGAGTGGCGGGCAAGTGGGCAAAGCTTCATCTGTATTTATAGCCACTCCCCATCGCTTGCATTACCTCCTGAGCTCCACCTCCTGTGAGATCACCAGTGGCATTAGATTCTCATAGGAGCACAGACCATACTGTGAACGGCGCATGCGAGGGATCTAGGTTGCGCACTCCTTATGAGAATCTAATGCCTGATGATCTGAGGTGGAGCTGAGGCAGTGATACTAGCACTGGGGAGCAGCTGCAAATACAGATTGTCATTAGAAGAGAGGTTTGACTGCCCAGAGACCGTAATAAATCAGTTGCTTGCAGACTCATATCAAAACCCTGTCAGTGAGTGGCAAGTGACAATTAAGCAAGGCTTTATAGTGGCAAGTGAGTTGATGTACTTCAATTGTTAGCTGCATCTGGTGGCAGGCTTTAAGTCAGAATCCGGCACTTATTTTAGTCCATGGGTGGCCTGCCCATTATTTTATTTACCACTTCTATCCGCGCCTCTTTCCCACTCTGCGCACTTGTCTCAAAGTTTTGGTAAGCCCACAAGCTAACCCTAGCCAAAATGAGTAAAAAACAAATGTCGCTGGAGAGCTTCTTTGAAAAGGGGGAAAGACCCAATGATGAGACAGCAGAAGAGTCTAAGGCTGCCAACAAAAAGAAAGCTGCATTTAAAAGAAAATACCAAGAGTCCTACTTAAATTACAGGTTCATTGCAACAGGTGATTGACATTCTCCAACCCCGCTTTGTATAATATGTGGCAACCGGTTATCCAGTGCAGCTGTGAAGCCTTCAAAACTGCTTTGCCACATGGAGACCAAGCACCCTACATTAAAGACAAGCCTTTGGAGTTTTTCAAAAGAAAAAAATGTGAACACAAGAATAGAAGTAATTATTGAAGGCCACCACTTCATCGAATGTGTCTGCACTGAGAGCATCATTCTTAGTGGCTAACCGCATTGCTAAAGCTAAGAAGCCTTTTACTATTGGTGAAGAGTTGATCCTGCCTGCTGCTAAGGACATTTGGTGTGAACTTTTAAGAGAGGCTGCAGTTCAGAAGGTGGCACGTGTTCCTCTTTCAGCTAGCACCATAACTAGATGAATTGATGAAATAGCAGAGGATATTGAGGCATAATTGTTAGAGGATTAATGAGTCACCGTGGTAGCAACCCTGGTTGACAAACCTACCTGTGTTGACAACAAGGCAACAGTGCTTGTTTTTGTGCGATATATTTTTCAGGAGGATGTGCATGAGGGTATGTTATGTGCACTTTTGTTGCCAGCCAACACTACAGCTGCAGAACTATTCAAGTCGTTGAATTATTACATATCAAGAAAACTGAATGGGTCATTTTGTGTTGGTATATGCATGGACGGAGCAGCTGCCATGACTGGATGGCTCTCTGGTTTCTCAACTCGAGTCAAAGAGGTCGTTTCTCAAATGTAAGTCTACGCACTGTATCATCCGTAGAGAAATGCAGGCTAGCTGAAAAATGTCACGTGAACTTAAGAGCATTTTGCAGGATGTGATTAAAATTATCAGCCATATTTAAAGTGCATGCCCTTAACTCACATCTGTTCACGCAGCTCTGTGAGGAGGAGGATGCAGAGCACACACGTCTTCTCTTATACACAGAAGTGAGATGGCTTTCTAAAGGTAGATCACTGGCCAGAGTTTTTGAGTTATGAGAACTACTCCAGAGATTTCTTTTAGAAAAATGGTCACCACTGGCAGCACATTTCAGTGTCACAGAATGGGTCACAAAACTTGCTTACTTGTGTGACATATTCAACCTGCTCAACGAACTCAATCTGTCACTTCAGGGGAGAACGACAACTGTGTTCAAGTCGGCAGAAAAAGAGGCTGCATTCAAAGCCAAACTTGAATTATGGGGGCGACAAGTGAACACTGGGATTTTTGACATGTTTCAAACATTGGCAGAGATTTTGAAAGAGACTGAGCCAGGGCCTTCTTTCTCCCAGCTGGTGCGTGATCACCTATCTCAGCTTTCAAAAGAGTTTGAGCATTACTTCCCAACCACAGAAGACTGAACTGGGAAGGAATGGATCTGTGACCCATTTGTGAATAAGCCAGGTGAATCGACTTTGTCCGTCCTAGAAGAGGATCAACTGGTTGAGATCACAAATGACGGTAGCCTTAAAAGTATGTTTGAGACAACTTCAAATCTCCATATGTTCTGGATGAAAGCTAAGGCGGAATATCCTGAGATTGCCACAAAAAGCACTGAAAAGGCTGCTTCCATTTCCAACACCCTATCTTTGTGAAGCAGGGTTTTCTGCAGTGACAGCAGCCAAAACGAGATTATGGAGTAGACTGGACATAAGCAACACACTTTGGGTGTCACTGTCTCCCGTCACCCCCAGATGGGACCATCTAGTTGCAGGAAAACAAGCTCAGGGCTCCCACTGATTCTGCATTATGGTGAGTTGTATAATTATTTCATTATATATTACAATGTAATAATAATAGAAATAAAGTGCACAATAAATGTAATGTGCTTGAATCATCCTGAAACCATCCCCCCACCCTGTCTGTGGAAAAACTGTCTTCCATGAAACCAGTCCCTAGTGCCAAAAAGGTTGGGGACCGCTGCATTACAGAGAAAAAGCAAGTCTGTTAAAAGAGTAATCATTCCCAAACATGAATCAGATTGTTATTCCCTTACTTAAAACCATTTAGAAACTTTCCATTGTTTTGGGGATAAAATTCAAATCTTTTAACATGACCTGTAAGTACTGCTCGACCAGACCCTGCTGCATTTCTAGTTTTCATCCATTATCACTCTCCTTCTTACTCACCATGCCTGAGTTGTAACGGACCTCTTTCAGTTCCGTGAATAGGTTATTAGCTCAGGGCCTTTGTACTTGTTTCTTTTTTTGCCTGGATTCCTCCCCTAGTCTAGTCCCTTCTCCCTGTGCCCATCCCCATGCCCCCAAATATTCTCCTATACATTCCTTTTTATTTTAAAAATGAGATATATACAGTATAGTTTTATTAACTATGGGTACATTGTTGTACAGTGGATCTCTAGAACTGTTTCATCTTGAGTAAGTGAAACTCTATATCCACTGAACAGCAACTTCCCATTTTCCCCTCCTGCAAGCCCCCTGGCAGTCATCATTCTGCTTTCTGCGTCTATGAGTTTGACTACTTTAAATACCTTATATAAGTGGAATCATGCAACATTTGTCTTTCTGGCTTATTTCGCTTCATATGATAAGTGAAAGGCTCATCCATGTTGTAGCATATTACAGAATTTCCTTCCTTTTAAAAAGCTGAATAATATTCCATTGTATGTATACACCACGTTTTCTTTATCCGTTCATCTGTTGATGGGCATTTAGGTTGTTTCCACCTCTTGACTATTGTGAATAATGCTACAGTGAACATGGGATTGCAAGTATCTCTTGAGACACTGCTTTCAATTCTTATTTTTGGTGTGTGTGTGTGTTGTTTTATTTTATTTTATTGCAATATAGTTGATTTACAATGTTGTGTAAGTTTCAGGTGTACAGCAAAGTGATTCAGTTATACATGTACATATATTCATGCTTTTTTAGATTCTTTTCTCATATAGGTTATCGCAGAATATTGATTCAGTTATACATGTACATATATTCATGCTTTTTTAGATCCTTTTCTCATATAGGTTATCACAGAATATTGAATAGAATTCCCTGTGCTATACAGTAGGTCCTTGTTGGTTATCTATCTTATATGTAGTAGTGTATGTGTGTGTTCATCCCAGGCTTCTGATTTATCCCTCCCAACCCCCTGTGTTTCCCTTTTGGTAACCATAAGTTTGTTTTCGCTATCTGTAAGTCCATTTCTGTTTTGTAAATAAGTTCATTTGTTTCTTTTCTTTCTTTTTTTTAAATTAGATTCCACATATGAATGATATCATATGATATTTGTCTTTCTTTCTCTGACTTACTTCACTTAGTGTAATAATCCCTAGGTCCAACCATGTTGCTGCAAATGGCATTATTTCATTCTTTTTTATGGCTGAGTAATATTCCCTTGTATATAGGTACCACCACAGCTTTACCCATTCCTCCGTCGATGGACATTTAGGTCAGTTCTTTTGGATTAATACCCAGAAGTGAGATTGCTGGATCATATGTTAGCTCTATTTTTAATTTTTGAGGAGCTTCCATACTCTTTACCATAGTAGCTGCACATTTTACATTTTCAGCAATAATGCACAAGGGTTCCAATTTTTTCACATCCTTACCAACACTTGTTATTTTCTGTTGTTTTTGTTTTTATAATGGCCATCTTAACATGTATGAGTTGATATCTCGTGGTTTTGGTTTGCATTTCATGATGATTGGTGATACTGAGCATCTTTTCATATACCTTTTGGTCATTTATATGTCTTTTTTGGAGAAATGTCTAATCAAGTCCTTTGCCCATTTTAAAATTGGGTTATTTAACTTTTTGCTATTGAATTGTGAATTTATTTGTTTTTTTTTTTTAATTTATTTGTTTTGAATATGACCCCTTAACAGATATGTGGTTTGCAAATATTTCCTCCCATTCTGTAGGTTGCCTTTTTACTCTGTTGATTGTTTCTTTTGCTGCACAAAAGCTTTTTAGTTTAATGTAGTCCCACTAGTCTATTTTTACATTTGTTGTCTATGCTTCTGGTGTCATATCCAAGAAATCACTGCCAAGATAAATGTTATGGAGGTTTTTCTGTATGTTTTCTTCTAGTAGTTTTATACTTTGAGACCTGTAATCCATTTTGAGTTAATTTTTGGGTATGATGTAAGATAAAGGTCTAATTTCATTCTTTTGCATGTGGATATCCAGTTATGCCTGTACCATTTGTTAAAGGGACTGTCCTTTCTCCATCATGTAGACTTGGCACCCTTGTCAAAGATCATTTGACCTATATGTGTGGGTTTATTTCCGGGCTCTCTGTTCTGTTCTATTGGTCTATATTTCCATCTTTACACCAGTACCATACTGTTTTGATTACTTTGTAAAATGTTTTTAAGTAAGTGTGAGGCCTCGAGCTTCATTCTTTCTCAAGATTGTTTTAGCTATTCAGGGTCCTTTGTGGTTCCACATGAATTTTGGTATTGGTTTTTCTATTTCTACAAAAAATGCCATCGGGATTTTGATAGGGATCACATTGAATCTGTATGTCCCTTTGGGTAGTATGGACATTTTAACAATATTAAGTCTCTCAATCCATGAACATGTGATGTCTTTCCATTTATCTGTTTCATCTTTTAATGTCTTTCAGCAGTGTTTTATAGTTTTCATTGAACAGGTCTTTTGCCTTCTTGGTTAAGTTTATTCCTATGTATTTTATTCTTCTGATGCTATTATAAATGGGATTGTTTTCTTAGTTTCCCTTTTGGATTATTTGTTGTTACTATATAGAAACATAGCTATTTTGTATCCTGCAACTTTGCTGAATTCATTTATTAGTGCTAATATGGTTTGTGTGTGTGTGTGTGTGTGTGTGTGTGTGTAATCTTCAGGGTTCTTTACATATAAGACATATTATCTACAAAGAGAGATAATGTTATTTCTTTTTTCCTGATTTGGATGCCTTTCATTTCTTTTTGTTGCCTAATTGCTCTGGCTAGGATTTCCAATACTATGCTGAAAAGAAGTGGCAAGAGTGGGCATCCTTGTATTGTTCATGATCTTTAGAGGAAAAGTTTTTCGTTTTCACTATTGAGTAAGATGTTAGCTGTCATCTTTTCATATATGGCCTTTATTGTATTAAGGTAATTTCCTTTTGTTCCTAGTTCGTTGAGTGTTTTTGTCATGAAATGGTATTTTGTCAGATGTTTTTTCTGTATCTATTGAGATGACCATGTGATATTTTCCCCTTCATTCTGTTAATATGGTATATCACATTGATTGATTTTCATATGTTGAACCATGCTTGCATCCCATGGATAAATTCTACTTGGTATATGATCCTTTTAATGTGCTGTCAAATTCAGTTTTTAAGTGTTTTGCTGAGGATTTTTGCATCTATATTCATCAGGAATATTAGCCTGTTGGTTTTTGTTGTTGTTCTTCTTCTTCTTATACTGTTTTTTTCCTGGTTTTGGCAACAGGGTAATGTTGGCCTCATAAAATGAGTATGGAAGTGTTCTACCTCTTCAAATTTGGGAAGATTTCGAGAAAGATTGATGTTAACTTTTCTTTAAATGTTTGGTAGAATTCTCCAATGAAGCCATCTGGTGCTGGTCTTTTTTTATTGGGAGGGTTTTGATTATTGATTCAGTCTCCTTACTTAGTTATAAGTGTGTTCAGATTTTCTTTTTCTTTATGATTCAGTCTTGGTAGATTATATGTTTCTAGGAATTTACCCATTTCTTCTAAGTTATCCCATTTGTTGGTATATAATTGTTTATAGTAGTCTCTGTGATTCTTTTTATCTTTGTGGCATCAGTTGTAATATCTCCTTTTTCATTTCTGATTTTATTTGAGTCTTATTTTTTCTTGGCTTAGGCTGAAAATTCATCAGTTTTGTTGATTGTTTCAAACATCAGCTCTTAGTTAGATTGATTTTGTCTGTTGTTTTCCTATTCTCTTTTCATTTATTTCTAGTCTTTATTGAAGACTAACTTCCTCACTTCTACTAAGTTTGGGCTTAGTTTGTTCCTCTTTTTCTTGTTACTTGAAGTGTAAAGTTAGGTTGTTTATTTGAGATCTTTCTACTTTTTTGATGTAGGCCTCTAGTACTATAAACTTTCCTCTTAGTACTGCTTTCCCTGCATCCCATAAGTTTTGGTATTTTGTGTTTTATTTTCATTTGTCTCATGATATTTTCTAATTCTCTTACGATTTCTTCTTTGGCCCATTGGTTGTTCAAGCAAAAGTTGTTTAATTTCTATATATTTGTGAATTTTCCAGGATAGATGACATGTTAGGTTACAAACAACAGATTTAAGAAGATTGAAATCATACCAAGTATGTTTTCCAGCCACAATATACTGAAACTAAAAATCAATAGCACTTTTCCTTTACCCTTTTCTTCTTAAATTTATTATCTATCCTGGAGCATGTTCCATGTGTGCTTGAGAAGAATGTGTATTCTGGTGCTGTTGGGTGTTATGTTTTGTACATGTCTGTTAGTTCCATTTCATCTACAGTGTTGTTCAAGTCCTTATTGATATTCTCTGTGGAAGTTTTATCCAGTATCGAAATCCCCTACTATTATTGTGTTGTATATTTCTCCCCTCTGTTCTTCCATTGTTTGCTTTCTATATTGGGTTCTTTGTTTTGGGGTACATATATGCTTATAATTGGTACATCTTCCTGGTGAGTTGACTCTTTTGTCATTATATAATATCTTTCTCTCTTGTAGCTCTTTTTTCTGAGTTTTTAAAAAAATTGAATTATAGTTGATTTATAGTATTATGTTAATTTCAGGTGTACAGCATAGTGATTCAGTATTTTTGCAGATTATATTCCATTATAGGTTATTGCAAGATATTAGGTATAATTCCCTGTGCTATATAGTATTATTTCAGATTTTTATCTGTTTTAAGAAAACTAGAAGGCAGTCCTATATTAAATAAATTTTAACTGCTATTGTATGGCATGTGACCGAGTAGATAACAGTGTCTCTTTCAAATTGACCTGATTCTTTTTGTTGCTGGAATATTTGGCATATAGTGAAAGTTCATGGATATTTTAATCACTTGAACCACTTTTTCATTGGTTCACTCAGTTGGAGTGACATCCACTGCTCATTTCAAAGATGGTGATCAAAACGCTGGCTTCTGGATTATACATCTTAATATTACACTTTAAGTCTATTGTAGTTTGGAGAATATGAACTATTTTAAAGCTTTTTTATAGAAATATATGATAGAATTTCTAGGGATCACATTTTGTAAACTCTTGGCCTTTTAATTCACTGTAAAAGCAGACTTGTGCCTAAGTATGGTAGACTAGAAGCATTTGTGTTATTCTGTTTGAAAACAAATACAATTTAAATAGTTACATATGTTTTGTAAATAAAATTTGATTCCAAATGAATTGTAAACCAAATATTATTATTGTATGATATGTATCTTTCTCCTGCTTCTCTAAACTCTTCCAATTTTTTATTCTGGATTATAGTTGTTCTCTTATTATAAATTATGTGCCAGTCACACATCACGTCATGCACCTTTTCTTTGTTCATTGTTGGTTTGTTGATATGCATCACTGTGGAAGGTATACTCAGGGATATTTGGGATTGTTAGAAGTTTTTTCTTCTTTCATTTCTTTCACTGCTTTTGATTAAGTTCTGTTAGTTTTATCACAGTATCATTTGAATTCCTCCTTTATTTGGATCCCCTCCATTACAGTTCAAGAATGAATTTCTTTCATAAGTTATTAAAATAATTCCTCCCTCTATTTCCATTCTTTCAGTTTCTTTCTTCCTCTAGTCTGTATTTTACATAGTTTCCCTATAGTGATCTTTCTAGAATATAAATTTCCTCATATCCTTCATTGGTTCCTTATTTTTTATATTCTGTTACTTATTAAGGAATTGTATGTATGTATATAAATATTAAAAGGCAGAGAGATGCTAAATAAGATAATGCCACTTCCCATGCTATCACCAGGGAGACTCAACATAGTATAAAAGTAAGCCTAGGGGCAGTCAAGAAGTTTATATCAGAGTGACACGTAGTAGTAATTGCATTGGTCTGTTAATGTTTTTAGTGTCCTGTTTATTACTGCAGTTTCATTTTATTACAAAATCTTTCTGGATTTTCTTATCTTAAATAAATTTAGAGAATTATTTTATTATTCATTTATTTATTTTTAAAATAAATTTATTTCTTTTATTTATTTATTTTTGGTTGCATTGGGTCTTCATTGCTGCGCACTGGCTTTCTCTAGTTGTGGTGAGCGGGGGCTACTCTTTGTTGCCATGCACGGGCTTCTCTTTGCGGTGGCTTCTCTTATTGTGGAACATGGGCTCTAGGGCGCGTGGGCTTCAGTAGATGTGGCGCATGGGGTCAGTAGTCGTGGCTCATGGTCTCTAGAGCACAGGCTCAGTAGCTGTGGCACACGGGCTTAGTTGTTCTGCGGCATGTGGGACCTTCCCACGGGCTTGAACCCGTGTTCCCTGCATTAGCAGGTGGATTCTTAACCACTGCACCACCAGGCAAGCCCCTAGAGAATTATTTTAAAGCATAAGTTCTTCTATAAAATACTATCTAGTGTATGGGCTTCCCTGGTGGCGCAGTGGTTGAGAGTCTGCCTGCCGATGCAGGGGACGTGGGTTTGTGCCCTGGTCCGGGAAGATCCCACATGCCGCGGAGGAGCTGGGCCCGTGAGCCATGGCCGCTGAGCCTGCGCGTCCAGAGCCTGTGCTCCACAATGGAAGAGGCCACAACAGTGAGAGGCCCGCGTACCGCAAAAAAAAAAATAAATAAATAAAATACTATCTAGTGTGAAGTAGTGTCATCGTTAGGGTAGGAATTATTGTGTATTATTATGTTTAAGATCTAGCAATGGATTTAACCTAACATACAGGTATTTGTTCAATAAAGTTTGTTGAATCAATGCTGTCAGCAAACCTACTTTTGCTGAGCCTGTTCAGCATAGCCTTAGTTCCGTTTCTAGCACGTAGCAGAAAAATAGGTCCGTTGTTAGTTAAACCATTTGCCTTTTTTTTTCTTTCCTGCGGTACACGGGCCTCCCACTGCTGCGGCCTCTCCCGTTGTGGAGCACAGGCTCCGGACGCGCAGGCTCAGCGGCCATGGCTCATGGGCCCAGCTGCTCCGTGGCATGTGGGACCTTCCCAGACCGGGGCACGAACCCGTGTCCCCTGTATCGGCAGGCGGACTCCCAACCACTGTGCCACCAGGGAAGCCCCATTTGCCTTTTTCTGTTGTTTTTATTTTTTTATACAGTAGGTTCTTATTAGTCATCCGTTTTATACACATCAGTGTATACATGTCAATCCCAATCTCCCAGTTCATCACACCACCTCCACCATCACCCCCACCACTTTCCCCCCTTGGTGTCCATACGTTTGTTCTCTACATCTATGTCTCTATTTCAGCCCTGCAAACTGGTTCATCTGTGCCACTTTTCTAGGTTCCACATATATGCATTAATATACGATATTTGTTTTTCTCTTTCTGACTTACTTCACTCTGTATGACAGTCTCTAGACCATCCACATCTCTACAAATGGCCCAATTTTATTCCTTTTTATGGCTGAGTAATATTCCATTGTATATATGTTGTTGTTTTTAATCTACTTTCTTAAAACTACTTTTATTATGTTGGATACCATTTTAGTTTAAAAGAATCAGATTGAGTATCAAAAGAGTGAAAACATTTAGCAAGTGCATTTTGACGCTGAAAATATAATTTGGGGTATTTACAACCAGTTTTTGTCTTGAATATATAAACTTGGATTCTGGACTTGACTCTGCAACTCAGATAAAGTATGTAATTTTTAGCACAGGCCTTAACTCCTCTATGCCTTAGCCACCCTTTATGAATAATAAGCATTATGTAAGTGTTTTCTGTTTTTGGCTGTTAGTGCATGTTAAAGAAAAAAAGAGTAGCAATCTTATTTGTCTCACATAGATGGTGTTAGCATGAAATAACAAGAGAACTGATCATAGCTTGTTCTTTGGGGAGAAAAGGTAGCAAATGTTGTGCATTAGTAGCATTATTCTTTGGTCCGTCTGCAAACTAATGTCTGTTGTCACCATGCCAACAATTATGTACTCCCCAAATTATTTATAAAATCATTTTTTCAAGTTTCGTTGAGATATAATTGACATAGAGCACTGTATAAGTTTAAGTGTGCAGTATAATGATTTGACTTACATACATCATATAAAGTCATTTTAAAATATAAATAAGCAGCATCTCAGACTGTGTGGTTTTACTGTGCATAGTTTATTTTTTATATGCATTAGCAATATTTTGTTTGATTTAGTTTCACATTTTTAAGTACTTCACTTTCAGTAAACATTTTTCAAATGGAGACGTATATAAGGAACAAAATGAGTACCTTCCCTTTCTCTGATTCTTATTAACTCCCTGCTATTGTCAGTTTGGTTTGTGATTTAAGGTTGCCATTTTATAAAATGTCTTTACTTTATTTAAAAGTAATGTTCACTCGATTACTTTTATGCCTTATGTCACTTTTGTTGTCTGCAAAGCAAGGCAGTGACTATCAGAAGCATAGACTTATGTTTTCTAACACCTTTAGTTTCTTCCATTCATCTTTCAGTCTCCTCTTCCTCTGATAATTCCCTATCATCTTCCTTTGAAAGATTATAAAATAGCTTTTTTCCTTTTTAAAGGAATAAACATACATAGTAATGGCTCGGACATACATACACAAGCATACCTTGGAGATACTGTGGGTTCGGTTCCAAGTCCACTGCGATAAAGTGACTATTACAGTAAAGCAAGTTACATGAATTTTTCGGTTTCCTGGTGTGTAAAAAAGTTGTTTACACTATACAACTTATTAAATGTGCAACTATATTAAATGTGCAGTGGCATTGTGTCTAAGAAAATAATGCAAATGCCTTAATTAAAAAATATTTTATTGCTAAAAAATGCTAACCATCATCTGAGCCTTCAACGAGTCAGAATCTTTTTGCTGGTTGAGGATCTTGCCTCAGTGTTGATGACTGCTTGACTGATAAGGAGGGTGGTGGTTGCTGAGGGCTGGGGTGCCTGCGGCAGTTTCTTAAAATAAGACAATGGTTTGTCACATCAGTTGACTCTTCCTTTCACAAATGAGCTCTCTGTAGTGGGTGATGCTGTTTGATAGCATTTTACCCACAGTGAGCTTCTTTCAAAATTGGAGTCAATCCTCTCAAACCCTGCCACTGCTTTATCAACTAAGTTTATGTAATATTCTAAATCCTTTGTTGTCATTTCAGCAATCTTCACAGCATCTTTACTAGTAGCAGATTTTATCCCAAGAAACCACTCTCTTTGCTCATCCATTAGAAGCAACTCCTCATCTGTTCAAGTTTAATTGCGAGATCACAGCAATTCAGTCACATCTTCAGGCTCTACTTCTGATTCTAGTTCTCTTGCTATTTGCACCACATCGGCAGTTACTACCTCCACTGAAGTCTTGAACTCCTCAAAGTCATCCATGAGGGTTGGAATCCACTTCAAACTTCTGTTAATGTTGGTATTTTGACCTCTTCCCATGAATCATGACTTTTCTTAATGGCATATAGAATAGTGAATCCTTTCCAGAAGCTTTCAATTTACTTTGCTCAGATCCATCAGAGGAATCACTGTCTATGGCAGCTATAGCCAAATGAAATGTATTTCTTAAGTAATAAGACTTGAAAGTTGAAATGACTCCTTGATCATGGGCTGTTAGCAGGCATTAAAACAACATGAATCTCTTTGTACATCTCTGTCAGAGCTCTTGGATGATCAGGTGCAGTGTCAGTGAGCAGTAGTAGTTTGGAAGGAGTCTTTTTTTTCTGAGCAGTAGGTTTCAACAGTGGGCTTAAAATATTCAGCAAATCATGTTGTTGTCAGATGTGCTGTCGTCCAGGCTTTGTTTTTCCATTTATAGAGCACAGGCAGAGTAGATTTACTGTAATTCTTAAGGGCCCTAGGATTTTCAGAATGGTAAATGAATATTGGCTTCAGCTTAAACTCACTAGCTGCATTAGCCTCTAACAAGAGAGTCAGCCGGTCCTTTGAAGCTTTGTAGTCAGGCATTGACTTCTCTCTAGCTATGAAAATCCTAAATGGCATCTTCTTCTAATATAAGGCTATTTTATCTATATGAGAATCTGTTGTATACTGTATTTACCTTCATTAATTATCTTAACTAGATCTTCTGGCTGACTTCCCATAGCTTCTACCTCAACACTTGCTGCTTCACCTTGCATTTTCTTGTCATGGAGACGGCTTCTTTCCTTAGCTGCATACTTCTGTAGCTTCCTCACTTCTCTCAGCCTTCATAGAATTGAGGTAGGACCTTGCTCTGAATTAGGCTTTGGCATAAGGGAATGTTGTGGTTAGTTTGATCTCTGCAGAGCTCTAGAACTTACTACATGTCACCAACATGGCCACTGTCTTATCATTTGGGTACTCACTGGAGTAGCACTTTTAATTTTCTTCGAGAACTTTTCCTTTGCATTCACAACTTGGATAATGTTTGGTGCAAGAGGCCTAGCTTTTGGCCTCTCTTGGCTTTTGACATGCTTTCCTCACTATGCTTAGTCATTTTCAGCTTTTGATTTTAAAGTGAGAGACATGACTCTTCCTTTCACTTGAACACTTAGAGGCCATTGTAAGGTTATTAATTGTCCTAATTTCCATACTGTTGTGTCTCAGGGATTAGGGAGGCCCAAGGAAATGGAGAGACAGTGGAATGGCCAGATGGTGGAGCACAACAAGAAACACACAACAAGAAACACAACATCAAGTTTCTTGTCTTATATGGGCAATGTTCATGGTGCCCCCAAACAGTTGCAATAGTAACATCAAAGATCACTTGATCACGGATCACCATAACAGCTATAATAATAATGGAGATTGAAGTTTTGTGAGACTTACCAAAATGTGGCACAGAGGAATGAAATTAGGAAATGTTATTGGAAAAATGGCTCCAATAGACTTTCTGGTTGCCACAGATCTTCAATTTCTAAGAAATGCAGTATCTGCAAAGTGCAATAAAATGAGGTAGGCCTGTAATAGTAAATAACACTGTACTTTCCCAAGGTCACATATTTAGCAATTACTGCTGAAAATTAGGAAGTAAATTCCAAAAGACTTTTGTGCAATCAGAATAGGTCATTTTATTATAGATGTTTTTTGATTACTTTGGGCTTAATATTATGCTAAGTTCTTAGGCTCTGTGTAAATAAGACATTCGTTATCCCAGAAGACTCCATGGTCTATCTAGATAGAGGGAAGAAGAAGACATGGAAATAACGGACACTCATTCATTCATTCATTCATTCACACACACACATACATATAATACACATTACCTCCCATACACCAGCCACTATGCTCACTCTCCTTAGTTCCGTACGACGCTTATCACAACACTGTGAGGCAGATGTTATTATCCGCCTTTCGAAGATGAATAAACAGAGGCTCAGAGAATTCCTGAACCACAAATTCAGTCTTAAATGAATCTGGAATTCATGATCTTTCCAATAAAATAATGTCTATTATGAAAATACATGCAGAATGCTATGAGAATATTGAAAAGGAAGCAATTCAATTTTAGTTGGTGACGTGGGAGTATGGGAAGGGAATAAATTCAGTTGTAAGATTGGTGAGGAAAGATTTCAGAGAGGGACCAGGCTATGAAATACGAGTTAAAGTATGTCATGTGGGCAAAGTGTGGGGAAGTTTATTCTAGGCAAGGAAAAACACAGAGGCAGGAATCATAATGGTGTGTCTGGAGGAATATGCAGGCATGAGCATAAAGTTGGGGTTGTGGTCTTCAGTTAGCTGAAAAGTCCACTTAAATAGAACTTCTCCTTTTCTATCAGTGACAGTTTCATGCTACAGTTCCCTCTCCTGAGCCTACCGCAGTCCCTGCCTCTGCTCTTTTATACTCATTGACTTACTTATTTTCACATTACCTTGACATAGCCAGAACCTGTATCCCCATATTATAGACATGAGAACTGACATAAGAGAATAAGTAAGTGAGTTCATTGGTTCATGGAGATTAATCGATATGGAGGGAGCTGTAAAAACTAGTCAAGCTGACCACGAAGTAAGCAGTCTTTTCCACATTTTTGTCTTAGGGTTATCTAGTGTGTGCTTAAATTCTTTTAGCAGTGGGATGCTCATTAATTTTAAGGCAATAATTCCATTGTTCAGCGACTCTGACAAAAATTTTATAAATAAAAACGCTGTACCTCAACCACATGCAAAACAGAGGTATCGTTAAATGTATTAATTTTTTAAAATTTTTATTTATTTTTAATCTTTATTGGAGTATAATTGCTTTACAATGGTGTGTTAGTTTCTGCTTTATAACAAAGTGAATCAGTTATACATATACATATGTTCCCATATCTCTTCCCTCTTGCGTCTCCCTCCCTCCCACTCTCCCTGTCCCACCCCTCCAGGCGGTCACAAAGCACCGAGCTGATCTCCCTGTGCTACGCGGCTGCTTCCCACTAGCTATCTGCCTTACGTTTGGTAGTGTATATATGTTCATGCGTCTCTCTCGCTTTGTCACAGCTTACCCTTCCCCATATCCTCAAGTCCATTCTCTAGTAGGTCTGTGTCTTTATTCCTGTCTTACCCCTAGGTTCTTCATGACATTTTTTTTCCTTAAATTCCATATATATGGGTTAGCATACGGTATTTGTCTTTCTCTTTCTGACTTACTTCACTCTGTATGACAGAATCTAGGTCTATCCACCTCATTACAAATAGCTCAATTTCATTTCTTTTTATGGCTGAATAATATTCCATTGTATATATGTGCCACATCTTCTTTATCCATTCATCCGATGATGGACATTTAGGTTGTTTCCATCTCCTGGCTATTGTAAATAGAGCTGCAATGAACATTTTGGTACATGACTCTTTTTGAATTATGGTTTTCTCAGGGTATATGCCCAGTAGAGGGATTGCTGGGTCATATGGTAGTTCTATTTGTAGTTTTTTAAGGAACCTCCATACTGTTCTCCATAATGGCTGAACCAATTCACATTCCCACAGCAGTGCAAGAGTGTTCCCTTTTCTCCACACCCTCTCCAGCATTTATTATTTGTAGGTTTTTTGATGATGGCCATTCTGATCGTTGTGAGGTGATATCTCATTGTAGTTTTGATTTGCATTTCTCTAATGATTAATGATATTGAGCATTCTTTCATGTGTTTGTTGGCAGTCTGTATATCTTCTTTGGAGAAATGTCTATTTAGGTCTTCTGCCCATTTTTGGATTGGGTTGTTTGTTTTTGTGTTATTGAGCTGCATGAGCTGCTTATAAATTTTGGAGATTAATCCTTTGTCAGTTGCTTCGTTTGCAAATATTTTCTCCCATACTGAGGGTTGTCTTTTGGTCTTGTTTAAGTTTTCCTTTGCTGTGCAAAAGCTTTGAAGTTTCATTAGGTCCCATTTGTTTATTTTTGTTTTTATTTCCATTTCTCTAGGAGGTGGGTCAAAAAGTATCTTGCTGTGATTAATGTCATAGAGTGTTCTGCCTATGTTTTCCTCTAAGAGTTTGATAGTTTCTGGCCTTATATTTAGGTCTTTAATCGATTTTGAGCTTATTTTTGTGTATGGTATTGGGGAGTGATCTAATCTCATACTTTTATATGTACCTGTCCAGTTTTCCCAGCACCACTTATTGAAGAGGCTGTCCTTCCTCCACTGTACATTCCTGCCTCCTTTATCAAAGAAAAGGTGACCATATGTGCGTGGGTTTATCTCTGGGCTTTCTCTCCTGTTCCATTGATCTATCTTTCTGTTTTTGTGCCAGTACCATACTGTCTTGATTACTGTAGCTTTGTAGTATAGTCTGAAGTCAGGGAGCCTGATTCCTCCAGCTCCGTTTTTCGTTCTTAAGATTGCTTTGGCTATTCGGGGTCTTTTGTGTTTTCATACAAATTGTGAAAATTTTTGTTCTAGTTCTGTGAAAAATGCCAGTGGTAGTTTGATAGGGATTGCATTGAATCTGTAGATTGCTTTTGGTAGTAGAGTCATTTTCACAATGTTGATTCTTCCAATCCAAGAACATGGTATATCTCTCCATCTATTTGTATCATCTTTAATTTCTTTCATCAGTGTCTTATAATTTTCTGCATACAGGTCTTTTGTCTCCTTAGGTAGGTTTATTCCTAGATATTTTATTCTTTTTGTTGCAATGGTAAATGGGAGTGTTTTCTTGATTTCTCTTTCAGATTTTTCATCATTAGTGTATAGGAATGCAAGAGATTTCTGTGCATTAATTTTGTATCCTACTTTACCAAATTCATTGATTAGCTCTAGTAGTTTTCTGGTAGCATCTTTAAGATTCTCTATGTATAGTATCATGTCATCTGCAAACAGTGACAGCTTTACTTCTTCTTTTCCGATTTGGATTCCTTTTATTTCCTTCTCTTCTCTGATTGCCGTGGCTAAAACTTCCAAAACTATGTTGAATAAGAGTGGTGAGAGTGGGCAACCTTGTCTTTTTCCTGATATTTGTGGAAATGGTTTCAGTTTTTCACCATTGAGGACGATGTTGGCTGTGGGTTTGTCATATATGGCCTTTATTATGTTGAGGAAATTTCCCTCTGTGCCTACTTTCTGGAGGGTTTTTATCATAAATGGGTGTTGAATTTTGTCGAAAGCTTTCTCTGCATTTATTGAGATGACCATATGGTTTTTCTCCTTCAATTTGTTAATATGGTTTATCAGATTTATTGATTTGCATATATTGAAGAATCCTTGCATTCCTGGAATAAACCCCACTTGTTCATGGTGTGTGATCCTTTTAATGTGCTGTTGGATTCTGTTCGCTAGTATTTTGTTGAGGATTTTTGCATCTTTGTTCATCAGTGATATTGGCCTGTAGTTTTCTTTCTTTGTGACATCCTTGTCTGGTTTTGGTATCAAGGTGATGGTGGCCTCGTAGAATGAATTTGGGAGTTTCATCCCTCTGCTATATTTTGGAAGAGTTTGAGAAGGATAGGTGTTAGCTCTTTTGTAAATGTTTGATAGAATTGGCCTGTGAAGCCATCTGGTCCTGGGCTTTTGTTTGTTGGAAAGTTTTTAATCACAATTTCAACTTCAGTGCTTGTGATTGGTCTGTTTATATTTTCTATTTCTTCCTGATTCAGTCTTGGCAGCTTGTGCATTTCTAAGAATTTGTCCATTTCTTCCAGGTTGTCCATTTCATTGGCATAGAGTTGCTTGTAGTAATCTCTCATGACCTTTTGTATTTCTGCAGTGTCAGTTGTTACTTCTCCTTTTTCATTTCTAATTCTGTTGATTTGAGTCTTCTCCCTTTTTTCCTTGATGAGTCTGGCTAATGGTTTATCAATTTTGTTTATCTTCTCAAAGAACCAGCTTTTAGTTTTATTGATCCTTACTATCGTTTCCTTCATTTCTTTTTCATTTATTTCTGATCTGATCTTTATGATTTCTTTCCTTCTGCTAACTTTGCGGTTTTTTTGTTCTTCTTTCTCTAATTGCTTTAGGTGCAAGGTTAGGTTGTTTATTCGAGTTGTTTCCTGTTTCTTAAGGTAGGATTGTATTGCTATAAACTTCCGTCTTAGAACTGCTTTTGCTGCATCCCATAGGTTTTGGGTAGTCGTGTCTCCATTGTCATTTGTTTCTAGGTATTTTTTGATTTCCTCTCTGATTTCGTAGGTGATCACTTCGTTATTAAGTAGTGTATTGTATAGCCTCCATGTGTTTGTATTTTTTACAGATCTTTTCCTGTAATTGATATCTAGTCTCATACCGTTGTGGTCGGAAAAGATATTTGATACAATTTCAATTTTCTTAAATTTACCAAGGCTTCATTCGTGACCCTAGGTATGATGTATCCTGGAGAATGTTCCATGAGCACTTGAGAAAAATGTGTATTCTGTTGTTTTGGGATGGAATGTCCTATAAATATCAATTAAGTCAATCTTGTTTAATGTATCACATAAAGCTTGTGTTTCCTTATTTATTTTCCTTTTGGATGATCTGTCCATTGGTGAAAGTGGGTTGTTAAAGTCCCCTGCTATGAATGTGTTACTGTCGGTTTCCCCTTTATGGCTGTTAGTATTTGCCTTATGTATTGAGGTGCTCCTATATTGGGTGCATAAATATTTACAATTGTTATATCTTCTTCTGGGATCAGTCCCTTGATCATCATGTAGTGTCCTTCTTTGTCTCTTCTAATAGTCTTTATTTTAAAGTCTATTTTGTCTGATATGAGAATTGCTACTCCAGCTTTCTTTTGGTTTCCATTTGCATGGAATATCTTTTTCCATCCCCTCACTTTCAGTTTGTCTGTGTCTCTAGGTCTGAAGTGGGCCTCTTGTAGACAGCATATATATGGGTCTTGTTTTTGTATCCATTCAGCCAGTCTGTGTCTTTCAGTGGGAGCATTTAATCCATTTACATTTAAGGTAATTATCGATATTTATGTTTCTATTTCCATTTTCTTAATTGTTTTGGGTTTGTTATTTGTAGGTCTTTTCCTTCTCATGTGTTTCTTGCCTAGAGAAGTTTCTTTAGCAGTTGTTGTAAAGCTGGTTTGGTGGTGCTGAACTCTCTCAGCTTTTGCTTGTCTGTAAAGGCTTTAATTTCTCCATCAAATCTGAATGATGTCCTTGCTGGGTAGAGAATCTTGGTTGTAGGTTTTTCTCCTTCATCACTTTAAATATGTCCTGCCAGGCCCTTCTGGCTTGCAGAGTTTCTGCTGAAAGATCAGCTGTTAACCTTATGGGGATTCCCTTGTGTGTTATTTGTTGTTTTTCCGTTGCTGCTTTTAATATGTTTTCTTTGTATTTATTTTTATTTTTTTTACGGTACGCGGGCCTCTCAGTGTCGTGGCCTCTCCCACTGCGGAGCACAAGCTCCGGACGCGCAGGCTCAGCGGCCATGGCTCACGGGTCCAGCCGCTCCGCGGCATGTGATATCTTCCTGGACCCGGGCACGTACCCGTGTCCCCTGCATCGGCAGGTGGACTCTCAACCAGTGTGCCACCAGGGAAGCCCTGTATTTAACTTTTGACAGTTTGATTAATATGTGTCTTGGCCTGTTTCTCCTTGGATTTATTCTGTATGTGACTCTCTGTGCTTTCTGGACTTGATTAACTATGTCCTTTCCCATATTAGGGACGTTTTCAACTATAATCTCTTCAAATATTTTCTCAGTCGCTTTCTTTTTCTCTTCTTCTTCTGGGACCCTTATAATTCGAATATTGGTGCGTTTAATGTTGTTCCAGAGGTCTCTGAGACTGTCCTCAGTTCTTTTCATTCTTTTTTCTTTATTCTGCTCTGCAGTAGTTATTTCCACTGTTTTATCTTCCAGGTCACTTATCTGTTCTTCTGCCTCAATTATTCTGCTATTGATCCCATCTAGAGTATTTTTTAATTTCATTTATTGTGTTGTTCATCGTTGCTTGTTTCATCTTTAGTTCTTCTAGGTCCTTGTTAAATGTTTCTTGCATTTTCTCTATTCTGTTTCCAGGATTTTGGATCATCTTTACTATCATTATTCTGAATTCTTTTTCAGGTAGACTGCCTATTTCCTCCTCATTTGTTAGTTCTGGTGGGTTTTTATCTTGCTCCTTCACCTGCTGTGTGTTTTTCTGTCTTCTCATTTTGCTTATCTCACTGTGTTTGGGGTCTCCTTTTTGCAGGCTGCAGGTTCGTAGTTCCCGTTGGTTTTGGTGCCTGTCCCCAGTGGCTAAAGTTGGTTCAGTGGGTTGTGTAGGCTTCCTGATGGAGGGGACTAGTGCTTGTGTTCTGGTGGGTGAGGTTGGATCTTGTCTTTCTGGTGGGCAGGCCCACATCTGGTGGTGTGTTTTGGGGTGTCTGTGTACTTATTATGATTTTTGGCAGCCTCTCTGCTAATGGGTGGGGTTTTGTTCCTGTCTTGCTAGTTGTTTGGCATAGGGTGTCCAGCACTGTAGCTTGCTGGTCGTTGAGTAAAGCTGGGTGTTGGTGTTGAGATGGAGATCTCTGGGAGATTTTCGCTGTTTGATGTTACGTGGAGCTGGGAGGTCTCTCGTGGACCAGTGTCCTGAAGTTGGCTCTCCCACGTCAGAGGCACAGCACGGACTCCTGGCCGCAGCATGAAGAGCCTTTCATCCACAGAGCTCAGAATAAAAGGGAAAAAAAGTATAAAGAATGGAAGAAAGGAAGAAAGGAAGGAAGGAAGGAAGAAAGAAAATAAAATAAAGTAAGATAAAGTAAAATAAAGTTATTATAATAAAAAATAATTTTTAAGAAAAAATTTTTTTAGAAAAGTAAAAGCAAACAAAACAAAAAAACCGGTGGATAGAACCCTAGGACAAATGGTGAAAGCAAAGCTATACAGACAAAATCTCACACAGAAGCATACACATACACACTCACAAAAAGAGGAAAAGGGGAAAAAATAATAAATCTTGCTCTCAAAGTCCACCTCCTCAATTTGGGATGATTCATTGTCTATTCAGGTATTCCAGGGATGCAGGGTACATCAAGTTGATTGTGGAGCTTTAATCCGCTGCTTCTGAGGCTGCAGGGAGAGGTTTCCCTTTCTCTTCTTTGTTCGCACAGCTCCCGGGGCTCACTTGATTTTGGCCCCGCCTCTGCGTATAGGTCGCTGGAGGGCATCTGTGTTTTGCTCAGACAGGACGGGGTTAAAGGAGCAGCTGATTCGGTAGCTCAGGCTCACTCAGGCCAGGGGGAGGTAGGGGCATGGTGCGGGGTGAGCCTGCGGCGGCACAGGCTGGCAGGACGTTGCACCAGCCTGAGGCACGCTGTGCGTTCTCCTACAGAAGTTGTCCCTGGATCCCGGGACCCTGGCAGTGGCGCGCTGCACAGGCTTCCTGGAAGCGGGGTGTGGATAGTGACCTGTGCTCGCACACAGGCTTCTTGGTGGCGGCAGCAGCAGCCTTAGCGTCTCACGCCCGTCTCTGTGGTCCGCGCTGGTAGCCGCGGCTTGCGCCCGTCTCTGGAGCTCCTTTGAGCAGCGTTTTTAATCCCCTCTCCTCACACACCAGGAAACAAAGGGAAGAAAAATTTTCTTGCCTCTTTGGCAAGTCCAGAGTTTTCCCTGGACTCCCTCCCGGCTAGCCGTGGTGCACTAAGCCCCTGCAGGCTGTATTCATGCCGCCAACCCCAGTCCTCTCCCCGCGCTCCGACCGAAGCCCGAGCCTCAGCTCCCGCCGGCCCCGCAGGTGAGCAGACAAGCCTCTCGGGCTGGTGAGTGCCGTTCGGCACCGATCCACTGTGCGGGAATCTCTCCGCGTTGCCGTCAGCACCCCTGTTGCTGTGCTCTCCTCCGCGGCTCCGAAGCTTACCCCCTCCGCCACCCGTAGTCTCCACCCGCGAAGGGGCTTCCTAGTGTGTGGAAACCTTTCCTCCTTCACAGCTGCTTCCCAGTGGTGCATGTCCCGTCCCTATTCTTTTGTCTCTGTTTATTTTTTCTTTTGCCCTACCCAGGTACGTGGGGAGTTTCTTGCCTTTTGGGAGGTCTGAGGTCTTCTGCCAGCGTTCAGTGGGTGTTCTGTAGGAGTTGTTCCACGTGTAGATGTATATCTGATGTATTTTCTGAGAGATGAGAAGTGCTTCCAGACACCAGAACTCCAGGCTAAGATCAGAGGAACAGGACAGATTGCTTACATTTCCCCTGAAATGGCTGCTAGTGTTGGAGGGTCTCCTGCAGAGGCCGAGAGTGGCTCTGTTTCACCGTGGGGACAAGGACACTGGCAGCAGAAGTTCTGGGACGTACTCCTTGACGTGAGCCCTCCCAGAGTCTTTCATTAGCCCCACTGAAGAGCCCATGTTGGCAGTGTTCTTTATTTTCGTTGTGGTGGTGGTTTTACAGGAGTATACATTTGTCAGATACCATCTCATCAAACTGCCTCTTGGCTAAGTTCAAGTGCATTACCGTAGCACATATACCGTTTCTTATCTGGTCTTATCCTACCTTTCTAGCCCTACTCCTTTCCTTCCCTTGTAAGTACCTAGTTCTGATTTCATTGTATGCCTACTATGTGCCAGGTGCTCTTCTAGTCATTTAAGGATAGGCTTGACATTAAAATGTTTGTTAAGCTCTTACGGTAAGCAGCTTCAGGGGTTAAAAAAATACAGTCCCCAAAGGACAAATTAAGCAGTTGGGTAGTATGACAGAAAGCCACCACCTTTAGACAGAAGTGATTATTAAGGTAAACTAGTATGAAGCAGTAGTTCTGTGGCAAAGCTGTGGATTATGGAGAGTCCACAGCAACATCTAGCTGGTACCAACATGCTTGATAGCTAAGCCATTTCTTCTGTTCCTCCATCCCTCTCATCTTCAGATTCTATCATTTATTAAACTCCATAGGAGTGTTTCTAATTTTATATGCATAAAAATCACCTTGGGAAGGGAATGGGGGATTGATTAAATGTATAAGTCCTGGGCCAAATACTATAGATTTAGATTCTAATTCTATAATGGGATAGAGCCCACAAATCTGCATTTTTGAAAACAAATAGTACAGGTGATTCTGATGAAATTGAAGAACTATGTCTTAAGAAACATTGCTAAAGAGTCTTTTTCACAGATTACTGTCTTGTGCATCACCTTTTCCATTTTCAACATAAGCAGTTTATACTTTCCTTCACTTTTTCTTATCTTGCTGTTTTAATACCCTCTGCTAATAGGTTTCCTCTTTTCTGTTTCCCATTCAATTCTTCGCTCTACTGCTAGATTTTCTTGCTTAAAATGAATGAATAACAAGTTCCTCAATATACATGGTTGCAATCTGGCACTTAGAAGAAAGACTTTCAACAGTTATTAGTTGCTTTGTTCACTCTTTCTTTCTTGAGTCCTAGGATAGAAATTGCCTTCCTCTGTTTTTGAATAATTCATTTCCAACCGCATTCCTGCTCCATTGTTTGTTGTAGAAAATTTATGAAATGGACAAAAGTGTGGAAAAAGTAAAAATTACCAGTAATTCTACTTTTAACTACAGTTAGCATTTTGCTGCATTTACTTCCAGTTTCATTCTATGTCTGTTGTATAAATCTATGTTTTACAAAATTGAGATAGACTATATTTGATGCTTTAGAAATTGCTTTTTTTTACTTGTAGTATTATATCATCATTTTCCATATTTTAAAATACTCTTGAAGCACACAGTTTTTAAAACCTGTACTATGATTTATCATAGCATTTTCCTTTTGCTGGTTATTTTGAGCTCCCCTCCATTCCTGATCTCTCACTATAACATACTGCAGTGAAGTTTGTTGAACCTCAGTGATTATTTTTCTACATAGAGATGCCTAGAGGTGCAATTCTGCATGAGAGGGGATGCACATTTTAAAAGTTTTAGATATATTCTACCAAATTACTCTTTAGAGAAGTCTTATTTTAAATTGCCATCAACAGTATACTAATTTATAGTCTTGCCAGTAGTTTGTGATATTAAAAAAACAAAACCAACAAAGACCTCAAGAGATCGGAGTATAAAACTCTTAGAAGAAAATATAAGGGAAAGCTTCATGGCATTGGGTTTGGCAGCAATTTATTGTATATGATACCAAAATACAGGAACAAAAGAAAAAGTAAGTGAATCAGATCTCATCAGAATTCAGAAGTTGTGCATCACAGGATGCTATCCATAGAATGAAAAAGCAACCTACAGAATGGTAGAAGATATTTTTGAACCATATATCTGATAAGGGACTAATATCCAGAATATATAAAGAACTCATACAATTCAACAGCAACAAAAAACAACCCAAATAAAATTGTTCCCACTACAAAAAAGAAATGATAATAATGTGATATGATAGAGGTGTTAGCTAATGCTACAGTGGTAATCATATTTCAATGTATAAATGTATCAAATCAACCCATGTATACATTAAACTTACACAATGGTTATATGTCCATGATATCTTAATAAAAATATTTTTTTAAATGGGCAAAGGACTTGAATAGTTGTTTCTCCAGAGAAGATATACAGGTGACCAGTAAACACATGGAAAGATGCTGAACAACATGAATCACCAGCAAAATGCAAATCAAAACCACAATGAGATACCACTTCATACCCCTTAGAATGACTGTTCTAAAAAACAACCAAACAAACAAAAAGTAACAAGTGTTGGCAAGGATATGAAGAAATTCGAACCCTTGTGCATTGCTGGTAGGAATGTAAAATGGTGCAGCTGCTGGAGAAAGAGTATGGCAGTTCTTTAAAAAAATTAAACATAGAATTACCATATGATCCATCAATTTCACTTTTGAGTATATACCCCAAATAAATGAAAGTAGGAACTTTTACAGAAAAACAGAACAAAAAGTAGAAGCAACCCAAGTGACCATCGACTGCTGAATGGATAAGCAAAATGTGGTATGTACATACAGTAGAATATTGTTCAGCTTTAAAAAGGAATGGAATTCTGCTATATACTACAACATGGATGAATGTTGAAGACACTATGCTAAATGTTTCATAAGCCAGATGCAACAAGGACAAATATGTGTTATACCACTTACAAGAGATACCTATAATAGTCAGATTCCAGCAAGTAGATAGTGGTTACCAGGGGCTGGGGGGAGGTGGGAATGGGGAGTTATTTAATGGATACAGAGTTGCACTGTGGGCTGATGAAAAGTTTTGTAGATGGATAGTGATGGTGGTTGCACAATGTGGAATGTACTTAATGTCACTGAACTGTACACTTTAAAGTGGCACATTTTTATGGTATGTATCTTTTATTACAATAAAAACGAAAAGAAAAAAAAGCTTTGTCAGTTTAGAAATAAATGGTATCTTATGTTTTCAGTTTAGTTTTCTTTTACTACTCAGTTAATACACTAGGTTTATTGGCTCTTTTGTATGTAAGTTTATATGTTTCTATTTTGACTTTCTTTTAAATTTTTTTAAAATTTATAAGAATTTTTTATATATTAATGAGATTATCCTTTCATCCATTACTTGTTTAGCAAATATTTTCCCCATTTATATTTTCATTTTATTGTGCTTGTCAAGATACAGAAGTTTTTTTATTTTTACAGTATTGGACTTTTCCTTCACAGTTTTTCTTTCTGTTTGTGCTTAGGAAACCCTTCCCATTCAGACATATTACTCACTTTCTGTATTTTCCAAAGTGCTTAACTTAGTGCCGTACACGTATTGGGTAGAATGTGAACGTGAGGTTTTAGAACTGGAAGAGCCCTTAGAAGACATTTAGTCTAAATGCTTTATTTTACAGGTATGTAAACTTAAAACTCAGGGAGGCTGCCCTGCCATGGTAGTTAGTAGCAGACTCCAGAACAGCCAGTCACTGTCTTTTGACTTTTAGCCCAGTCTGTTATCCACTGAACTAAAACAATTCTGCTGTATGGATAGTGAGCACAGAGTGTCTTTATTTGGGTAAAGGTTCTACAATACAAGAAGCAAAGAGGTAAACAGAAAACAAAGTTTCTAATGAAAAGTGTTTGATAATCTTTACTGATCATTATGCCTCATAAATGACTGGAACTTTTTCTCCCTGTAAAATTATTTTAAATACTTCCCTTACATGTTAGTTATAATCATTAGGTTTCTTTCTGTATTAAGGGGAACATTAATATTTAGGAAAAAAAGACTTCTGTCTTTTAATCTTACAGACACAATTAAACATCAGCCTTTATAGCAATCTGATGGAGTATTTTGTGTGCATTGTTGGGTATAATCTCAAATCCTGTAGGACCCATTGACACACTGTAAATAACCTAAAAATGAGTAGCGTTTTCTGGAATCCTTTTGTTTCAGACTGCCTACATATGCACATATTTATGATTCTTGTTGATAATTATAGGTGTTACAGAAATGATCTTTTTGTTTAAATTTATATGTTTGAGCAGCAAGATATACAAGGGCTGCATCTTTGACCATCTGAGATGGGAAGGTATAGAGGGAAAAGCAATGGAACATTGCCTTGTAGTCTTTGCCATTAACTTACTACTTGTTCTTGGGTAAGTCATATCCCAGAATGATTTTAAACAGCCTCTGAGCTGGGTCCTTTCTAGCCCTGAAAGTCTAATGTTGTTGCTTCTGCTATAGAATCTTAATCTGATTTTTCTCAAAAGAATAGTTTCACAGTTGAAACAAGTGTTTGTAGGGGTTGGTGGCTTATAATGTTTAAAATAAGGAAATGAATGGAGGCAGTAGAAGATTTCTGACATTACAAAAAATGTGATTTGAACAAAGGAGGAAGAAATTCGCTTTTGAGAATTGTGCTTGAGAAAAATCCACATGATACATTATTTCTCATTTTGTTTTTTCTAGGTGACAGGTTTGATTTTCTTGTGTCTACTGGTAGACTAAGTCTCATTTTTCTTTGGGGTTGGTTCTTACTTTTTGGTGCCATGTTGTGTTGATATTTTTTAATTAAAAAAAATGGAAGAAGGCGTCATTAATATGAAGTGTATTCTTTTAGCTTTTTAAAAAAAATTAATGTGGAATTTGAGGCCCAGAGAGGGCCTATAAATTGGCTCAGTAATTAATAGTTACTTAGTGATAGAATTGGGATAATGCTTTTGAACCTAGTGATCATTACTTTTGTACAGTCAGTCTCAAGGAATCCCCCAAATTTCTGAACTATACTTTTGAGAATCACTGCTTTAGATGCACCAAAATAATGTCATAAAGATGTCTCAAAAGGCTCAGCCTATATGCATGAAATGTAAGGACCTGTCAAAATAAACTTCTACACTCCTTAGGGTCAAACCATTAAATGCAGACCCTCATTAATGTAATTTTCATAATGTCTTGCGTTCAGTCAAAAACTAGGAGACATGAGAAGTAGCAAAATGTGACCCATAGCCTGAATAAAAATTAGAAAATAAAACCATATTCATAAATGGCAAAAATAATGGAATTAGGAGAATTTTAAAACAGCTGTTATAAATATGTTTAAGGATTTAAAAGAAATCAAGAACTTGAATAAAGAATTGAAAAAAACCTGCAAAAAAAAAAAAAAAAAGAATTGAAAAAAACCAAAGGAAAATTCTAGAGCTAAAATTTAAGATCTGCAATAAAATATTTACCCTGAAGGATTTAACAGATAGATGCTATTAAAGCAAAGATCAATGAATTTGAAGATATGGCAATAAAAACAGTGTACAGTGAAGTACACACAGCAAAAATACAGGGGAGAGGGCAAAGGACGGAGCTTAAGTGACCTGTCATGAAATAAAAAGTGGCCTAATATATACGTGATTAGATTCCCCCAAACAGAGGGTCTAATAGAAAGGGGGAAATTTTAGAGAAATAATAACAGAAAACACCCCCAATTTGATGAAAACTGTAAACTTACAGATCTAAGAAGCTTAGTAACTCCAAGTAGGAGTAACTCAAAGGAAACCACATCATATTAAAACTGCTGAAAATCAGTAGTAGAAGAAAATTTAAAGTAGCCAGAGGTGAAGAGACAAAGACACATTCCATATAGGGAAAAAAAGAAGATTTAAAAATAATGACTACAGACTTCTTATCAGAAGCAGTGCAAGCCAGGAAACAATTTGGTGATATTTCTAAGTGCCAAAGGAATAAAATGTCAACCTGGAATGCTATATCCAACAAAAATATCTTTCAGAAATGAAGACTAAATAAAGATGTTTTTTTCACACAAACAAAAACTACAAGAAATATTAAAGGAAGTTCCTCAGGCCGAAAGAAAATGATACCAGATGGGAAATTAGATTAACACAAAGAAATGAGAAGCACCAGAAATGGTAACAATTTGGGTATATACAAAATATTTTCTTTCTTTTTAATTTCTTTAAGAGATAAATGACATTATAAAGTAAAAGTAAGAGCAATGTATTGTGTGTTTTGTAAATTATGTAGAGATAAATGTATGAAAACAATGCAAAGAATAGGAAAGGGGAAAGGAAGTATGCTGTTGTAAGACAAGTCCTGTGTTACTTGAAGGTGGACTCTGTGAAGTTGAATATGCATATTCTAAACCCTAGAGTAATCACTAAAAATAAAACACACATAATGGTTATTAAGTCAAGGTTTGAAATGAAACGGAATATCTAAAACTGTTCGATAAATGCAAACGAAGGTAGAAAAAGATGATAAAAGAAAAAAAATCAGGACAAATAGAAAACAAATAAGACTATAGATAATTACAGTAAATATAAATGATCTCACATCCTTATGAGAAAGGTAGAGATTGTGAGACTGGATAACAAAGGAAAACCAATTATATATGTACAAGAAACCCACTTTAAGTATAAAGCATAAGATTGAAACATACATATAAGAAAATAGTAATCAATATGTATGTTATATTAACAACATTATGCTATCATGCTAATATTAAGTGATGTAGACTTCTGGACAAAGAATATTATGAGGGATAAATGGGGACATTTCATAATGATGAAAATGTCAATCACAAAGACGTAAGTATCCTAAATATGTGTGTATATAATAACAAAAGCTTGAAAGTATGTGAAACAAAACTAATCAATAGAACTGCAGTGAGAAAAGAAGAAATCCACAATTATAATTGGAGATAACATTCCTTTCTTATAGTAATGTGCAGAACAACAGACAGAAAATATAAACAGAATATCAACCAGTTCGACCTACTTGAAATGTATAAAATGCTTCTCATAACCATAGGAAAATACATATTCTTTTCTCATGCATTTGCAACATTCATTAAGGTAGAAAATATGCTCAACCATTAAACAAGTCACAGTGACTTAAAGTGACTTAAAAATCATGTGAGGTATATTCTCTAACAACAGTGGAATTAAAATAGAAATCAAAGGAATCTGGAAAATCCTGATATATTTGGAAATTAAACAACATACTTCTAAGTAAACCATAGGTCAAAGAAGAAATCACAAAGGAAATTAGAAAATATTTTGAACTGAATTGTGATGGAAACGTGGCATATCAATGTTTGTTTGATGCTAACAAAGTGGTATTGAGATGGAAGTTTATGGTTCACATGCTTAATTACAAAAGAAGGTAGTTCCAAAGGCAATGATCAAAGCTTCCAGCTAAGAAATAGGAAAAGTGTCCCTACCCCACCCCAGCCCACCCTTCTGCTTGCAGGAACCAGATTTACCTTCACCAGCTAGATTGGAAAACCTCATAATTCATAGAGGATAGAGTACAGTTGACCAATGACCTCATTCTTTGGATAGAATACAGTTGACCATTGAACAACACTGGGGTTAGGGACACCAACCTTTTGCACAGCTTAAAATCCACATATAACTTATAGTCAGGCCTCCATGTACTCCATTCCTCTGTACCTGCATTTCCTCACTCACTGATTCAACCAACTGTGAATTGTATAGTACTGTAGTATTTACTATTGAAAAAAATCCATGTATAAGTGGAGCCCCACAGTTCAAACCTGTGTTGTTCAAGGGTCAGCTGTACTCAGAAGGCTCTTGCCTCAGTAGTGTCAAGATAAGCCGTAGATTAAATGCTGCACAGGTGGTACCAACATCTTAAAAGCAAAGACCCAAAAGCACTGAACTGTTTCCAGGTAACTTAACTGCCTCCCAGAGCAAAGCTCAGTATATTTATAGGAATAAAAAACATTCAGCACCCATCAAGGTAAAATTCACAGTGTCTCGTATCCAGTAAAAAATCGCCAAGCATACAAAGAAGGAGAAAAGCCGGCCCATACTGAGAAGAGAAATCAATTAACCAAAAACAACCCAGGATTGACATAGATGTTGGAATTCTCAGATTAAGGACATTAAAACAGTTATTATAGCTATATTACTTATGTTCAAAAAGAGAGAGGAAGGATTTAAAATCATAAGTAATTGAAAAAGTAAAAATAACCCAAATCAAATGTCTAGAGGTTAAGACCATGATGTCTTGAGATGGGATTAATAGAAGATTAGATATTCAAGAAGAAAAGATTAGTGAACTTGAAGACATCACAGTAGAAACCAGTTTGGAAAAGAGTTTGACTGTTTCCTACAAAGTTAAAAATACACTGGCCATCCCTCTCTTAGGTATTTACCCAAGAGAAATGAAATCATATGTCCATCAAAGACGTGTATGTTACTGTTCATTGCAACTTATTTGTAATAGCCTCAAACTGTGGAAAACACAACATGTCCATAACCAGTGGGTAGATAAACAAATTGTTGTATATCCATACAATGGAATACTACTTAGTAATAAGAAAGGGATTATCATTACGTGTAACAATGTGGAAGAATCTCAGACAATATATTTTGAGTGCAAGAAGCCAGATTTTAAAAGAACATTCTGAAATTCCTTCTATCTAAAATTCTGTATAATTCAAGCTAAGTCACAAATCAAATCACTGGTTCCCTGGAGATATGGTAGGGGAAGTGTGGAGGAATTAACAAGGGGCATAAGAAAAGTGTTAGGGGGAGGTGAATAAATTCATAATCTTGATTATGATGGTGGTTTCACTGGTATATTTGTCAAAACTTACAAATTGTGGATTTTAAATATGTGCAGTATTTTATATCAATCATAATAAAGCTGTTAAATTTTTTTGAAAAGAGCAAATCAAACCTTAAGTAAGTATGGAAAGAAAACAAATCATACACATGCACACAGAAATCAATAAAGCAGAAAATGGATAAACAGTAGAGAAAATGAACAAAACCTAAAGCTGTTTTTTGAGATCAGTTAAATTGATAGTTCTCTTGCTAATGTGAATAAGAACAAGAGAGAAAACACAAGTTAATCATATTGAAAATGAAAGGTACCTACAGACACTGAATGGATTATAAGACAACATTAAGAGCAAATTTAGGCTGGTAAATTTAAAGGTTACATGAAACATTAAAAAGGTAGAAAAACTCTTTTTAAAGGTGTAAGTTACTACAGCTGACAGAAGCAAAAATTTAAAGTCTGAGTAACTCTACATTTAATATATAAAGTTATTGATAGTTAACAATCAAAACCTTTCCCCGAAAAAACCCAAGCCCAGATGGCTTCACTGGTAAAGTTTGTCTAATATTTAAGGAAAAAATGTTAGCAGTCATTCACAAATAGAGAAAGATGAAATGTTGCCTAATTCATTTTATGAAACCAGCATTAACCCTGATACTAAAACCAGACAAAGACATTACAGGAAAAGGAAACTATTACAGACTATTTCTTACAACCATAGAGGCAGAAATCATTTACAAATATTTGTAAATTGAATTCATTAAATATAATAAAAGTATATACATATGTATATAATATAACTCACGGTCAAGTGGGCTTTACCCAGGACTATAAGGCTTGTTTAACAATTTGTACATAATCCATTATTGTAGTTCACCATATATTAGTACAATGAATGAAAAAATTCATTTGATCATTTCAATAGATGGAGGAAAAAGCATTTCACAGTACTTAACAACAATATTTAAAATTTCGTGTTTTTTGTTTTTAAATAATTAAACTCGCAGCAGAGTAAGAATGGAAGGAAACAGTCCCATGAGAGTTATCTTTTCTCCGTATCTTTGCCGCCATTTATCTCTTACTTTTTGACGGTAGCCATTCTAACAGGTATGAGATGATACCTCATTATGGTTTTTGGTTTGCATTTCCCTAGTGACTAGTGATGTTGAGCATCTTTTCATGTACCTATTGGCCATTTTTTTTTTTTTTTTTTTTCGGTACGCGGGCCTCTCACTTTTTT